>NC_140488.1:44816689-44844189 GCF_964271855.1 Acomys minous | reverse complement strand
TCCTCCTCCTCCTCCTCCTCCTCCTCCTCTTCTTCTTCTTCTTCTTCTTCTTCTTCTTCTTCTTCTTCTTCTTTTTCTTCTCCCATAAAATTTATGGAATAATGATGCTACTCACTAAGAGGGTATTAGTGACTATGAAATTAATTAATGCATGGAAGTGCTGGCTGGGGTGGGAGTTCTGTTAGGAGAGTAGAGCTAATTGTATCTCTGAGATGAAGAGTCACTCTTTTCCAAAAATATTAGCAAAGCACCCAGTTTTCAGTGGTGATGGGGCGGCAACTGGTAGTCAGTATGCTATTATTACTGTCAGCCAAGAGACTGTCTATTTATCCCTGGATTCTCGGTTGTAGGTGAATTGGTTGCTTGTTTGTTAAGTACTGATTAAAGACCCAGATGCTAATGAAGTCAGGCCGCCTCCATCTTCTTCTTGAAAAATATTGTCACTTACTAACTTCATCTCAATGTATTGATTTCAATTGGAAATAGAATTACAGCAGAATCGTTTTTTGTCATCTACTTGTCATGTGATTTGAAGACACTAAAGTATTTCCCTTCCTTGTCAAGCTTTATAAAATGACCAAATCAGGTCTCCAGTTAGACATTGCTTGTATTTATTTTTGCTGCATTGGACACAGAGTGGAGAGTGTTGAACCGTCACCCTGCCCTCTCTGTTCCCCACCCCTTTCATTCCCTCTTCTTTCATTTCTGGAGAGCATGAGGAATACATACATATTCTTTTTAAAAAATCAAACACAAACAAAGATACTACCTACATGATTTTCTCAGCACTAGTTTATCTTTCGGACATGAATGCAGCCAGTATGGGCTGCAGCCAGTCTGCTTTGAAACTCCCTTTAACCAGAAGAATCAGAATCAATGTAAATGCCACATCCCTCCCAGTAGGAATTAGGCAAAATAAAATCATAATTGGTATCTTTAAGTAGAATACTGGACTAGTAGGTAGACAATCGTGTAGACTACTTCAACTGCAGGAGCGGGTTTCCCTTTCATCCCACAGGGAAGGCTTAGTCAGAGCTGTTAGGAGATCTACTTTAGGTCACATCACTATAAACTGATTCCAAACAATAAATGCTTAATCATTACCCTAAACCAACCAGTGCCTGAGTTGTCATTCAGAAGCCTTCATACATGCATTATCTATTGACATTGCCCCATCCCCAGTTCTCTCTTCCCTTTACTATTCCTTCTTTACTTTTATTCACCACACAACAGATTGACTAGAGCTTGAGCATATGCTTTGAATGAGGCAGGTATGTGTGTGGCAAAAGAGGGCTTAACCTGAATCAGAAAATGCATGTGATGTCATCACTAAGCAGTGAGTTTCCTTGTAAGGACAGATACACACCAACTTGGGATATCTGTTATTGATAGCAAAGACTGAACTGGATGAGTGAGGATCAGGGGACCTTACATGGGATCCCATCACCTGAAACACCACCCTGAAGGAACGTAGCTAGGCCCCGTCTGTCTGCAAATATTCTTTGTTCATACTGGAATGCTGGTTCCTACTTTTTTCCTAGGTCCTACAGACAGGATGCCAGCTCTTTCCTGCTTCTCTGTGTCTTTTTCTAACTAGGGGTGTGTGTGTGTGTGTGTGTGTGTGTGTGTGTGTGTGTGTGTGTGTGTGTGTGTGTGTATGAGTATGCACTAACTTGGTGTGTCTGGGGCTCCATGTATGACCTCTGCATGTGTCCTGGTGGATCTATGTAGCATCCCTCAGAACATTTTCCCGTTTGACAGTCTGCCTTGCATCTGACAGGAATGGGATGTGGTTTTTTTCCCTGAATGTTTTCACTTTCTCTCATCATCTGACTTTGATAATCCCATCCATCAGCTTGTTTTCCCAGCCCAGGTGCATGCGTGCACGTATGCGAGCTGGCGAGCGCGAATGCACACGCGCACACGCGCGCGCGCGCGCGCACACACACACACACACACACACACACACACACACACACACACACACACCGCTCCAGATACAGGGAATTTCCATCTACTCTTTCAAGGTAGGAACTGCCAGAAAGACAGCAAAAAGTGTGCTCCGTGGGAGGGTAGCCAAATCTGCTAGTCAGATACTCTACTACTGACCCCAAGCTGCAGGAAGCCACAGTACTCCATACCCAAGAGCAGAACTCTCCTATACATCCGGGCACCCCATTCTGGCTACAAGAATCTCCTCTTGGCACTCTTTTCTCTCTCAGGTGCTTCAGTAAAACTAAAAGGGAGGAAAAGAGTCAAACAGGAATAGGCCCTGGTTTATTAACAGACTCTCTTCCAGAATCCAGGGATGTAGGGAGATGGAGGAGGACTCATTTTTCTTTTATCTTAGATCTCCTGAGGCCCAGAGGGGCCAGGGCTAACTATTTCTACCAGGTGCTTCTGGTGCTTGGAAATATACAACTTTATATGGTGGATCTGGTATCACCTAAGGGTCTTAAACTCCATTGCTTCTTCCATTCTCAATTACACCCACCATCTAGACTCCACTGTCCAGCCTCCCAGCTTCTCTGAGTCCCCACTGAGACAGCCCTTTGAGAAAAAGCAAGAGTAGCTTTTCTTCTTGGTCCTTAAAACCCCTCCAGAAGGGTTGATGCCAAATGGGATATCAAGAGCTCTCTCTCGAATCTCCAGTGCTGTACATTTAGTATTCACAGCGTGTCTCTAAAAAATGCCTTGAGATCATTCATCAGGCACTGTGCTATGCCTGCCTAGCTGTCCTCCTTCGGAGTGTGTGTATGAGGTGTGTGTGTGTGTGTGTGTGTGTGTGTGTGTGTGTGTGTGTGTGTGTGTATCCCTGTTCAGGACCCTCCCTTCATCTGCTGGTGAACACACACACACACACACACACACACACACACACACACACACACACACACACACACACCCCTTCACCAAACCAATTGCATGCTCCAAGCAGACCTCTGCCAGCTGGCAGGCTGCACTCTCACCGAGGTGGGCTCCCTGACTGGACCAGGGCTCCAAGCTGCTTATGCTCTAGTGCTGGGGCGAGGCGCTGCTAGAAGGAACCTGAGCTGAAACTCAAGGTGCGTAGGGGCGTTAGCGGTGGTGACCAGGAGGGGAGCTGCAGGGAGGGCATCCCTAGCAGAAGGCAAGCAAACAAGGGGAGAGAAGCAAGGTCAGGGGGCAGAGAATGGAGGCCCCAAAGCTATCCCTGCCTATGCCCCTTCTCTGCAGTTTCTTCTCTCCTCCCCCCACCCCCTTTCCCGGGTTCACTTCAGAAATTGGCTTGCCCTCTTCGCTGACAGCAGTTCCCGGCAAAGCCTAGCCTGAATGGTCAGTCGTGTTCAAGAAGTGAGGAATCGCCGAGCTGGGTGGCGGGGTTGCTGGATCATGTCTTGGGAGATTCTTTCCCCAATTGTCAATTTTGTGTTTATTTTTAGTTGTGACCCGAGCCAGTTGCTGTGCCTTTAAGCCGCTTTCCCTTTCGGGGAAACCGACGCCAGCATTCGAGGGTCGAGAGGCGCCGGAGACCCCCCCCATCCCGAGTTCTGTACTCCCCTCTTTCCTCCCTCCTCCCCCTCCCCCGCCCCTTCTCCCCTCCCCTCCCCTCCCCTCCTTGGCCGTCCGGCCGCCTCGGCGCTATCCGTCACCTCGCAGCCTGCCGCACTCCTGGAGCGAGAGAGCGACGAGCGAGCCACGGAGATGGTGCCGCCCGCGGCGCAGCCATGGAGCCCGCCCGAGGAGCCCGCGCGCGCCGCTGCCAGCCTGTCCGCAGCCCACTGCCTGCGCGCCAGCTCCCCACGTCCCGGGCCAGCTACTGCCGCCTGGCCAACCTCCGTCCACCCCGCCGCCCCACACCACTGAGCCCCACGCCCGTGCCGGGCTCAGGGGCACCGGCGCCCTAGTCCCGCCGCCGTCGCCGCCGCCTCTGCGCCGCCGCTGCTGTGCCGCCGAGGCGGAGGAGGAGAAGGAGGAGGAGGAGGAAGGTAAGCAGCGCGCTCCTTCCAGGGGGGCGCGCCCGCAGGCTCAGCCCTACCAGGGGTGGGTCGTGGCTGTGGCGGGTCGCCCCGGGCCGGCTCAGGGGTCGACGGGCGCTTGGGCGCCCCCGGGAGACAGGGGCAGGGTTGGGGGAGCCCAGCGTCGGGCCGCCCGGAGTTTGCGCCACCGAGGGGGAGAGGCGGGCTGGGCACCAGGTGCTTGGTGAGTCTCCGGCTTGGCGGGCTCGCCTTGGCTGCCCCGGGTGCCGGGTGAGGAGCTCAGCACTGGGGAATGCAGCGCGTTCATTATGGAGCCTTTGTGTGCGCGCTGGGGCTGTAGGCGCCTTTGAGAGAGCTGGTGAGATGCGGGGCCTGGCTGCTGGAAGGTGGCCACTTAACCGGTGTGTCCGGCGAAACCTGAGCCCCGGGGATGCCAGAAACAGCTGTCTAAGGCATGTGCGTGGTTCCTGAGGCCATGTTCACAAGCGGACACAGACGCACACTCACGCGCACACACAGCCGCACCACATTCGCTCCTCTCAACCACAGTCATCCCCATCCAAAGAGGAAACATACAGGCGCGCTGACGTGCGCGCGCGCACACACACACACACAGACACACACACACACACAGACACACACACACACACACCCCTCTGCGTTTGCCCCCTTCCACCGGGATTCTAACAAAGCAGTCACCCAAACATATACAACTATATGCACCCCTCCAGCTCTGCTGAAATATGTACACACACACTTCTTCCCAGCCGGATGCTTTGGAGCTTGGAGTGTGGTGTGTGTGTGTGTGTGTGTGTGTGTGTGTGTGTGTGTGTGTGTGTGTGTGTGTGTGTGTGTGTGTGTACCCGCGCTCTCTCCCTCTCTCTGAGTGTCCCTGAGTCCTGAGTAACTACATGGCAACTGCACATTACTGCAGATCCAGTACCTGCTGCTCTCCACCAACACACAGACACACACTTGGGGAGGGGGTGCAGAGACAGACAGACAGACAGATACACACACACACACACACAGAGAGAGAGAGAGAAAGAGAGAGAGAGAGAGAGAGAGAGAGAGAGAGAGAGAGAGAGGGAGAGAGAATAGCATACTACCCCTGAAGCTACTGTGGACACTTCCACCAGGGCCCTTAAGAACTCCTTTCTGGCAAAAAGCATGCCCAAGTCTTATTATATCTGTGCCCCTTCACACCTGAACAACTGGATACACACACTGGAACCGCCACACAAGCAAACACTTGACACTTTTCTTCAGAAGCAGGTGCTAACCCCCCTCCCCCCAGCTGCCACCAAGAAGCTTTTGGTCACAGTGAAGGATAAAGTCTGCCAGGCTTGCCCCTCCCCTTGGCATCTTGGCCCAGCTGCAGAGCCCTGAACTGGGAGGGGTGGTCCCTCAGCGTCTTGCAGCTCTCGTGGAGGGCGGGGCTGTCTCTGGACTGCTGCCCAAGGGAGAAACTGCTGTAAGAGCAAGGTTCCCTTGGGGGCGCCCTTTTCAAGGGAGGCTGGGGAACTCTGCTGACTCAGGGTAAGGCACCCAGCTGGAGATGGGGTAAGCAGTGCGCACACTTTAACCTAAGGGGTCCCTCGTAATGTGTCAGTTCAGGCCAGGAGCCTGCTGCTGGAAGGAGACCCAAACCTTCCTTTCCTTTCCTTGTGGCTCAAGCTCACTGCGGGTGAAACTGGGGAAACTCCGTTCTCAGCTTTCTGGGAAGTCTTCAGTGTTTCCACTGAGCAAAGGGCTCTCAGCTCTCCCGCAGGTGCACCTCAACAACACTTGGCCATGCCCAAGTAAACATGCTGCGTCTACTCAATTTCGTGTCTTTTTTTTTCCCCCATGCAAGGGAACCAATAATAGCTTGGCCTGAGAATTGAAGCCTTAAGGTGAAATAACACAAGACGTCATGTGGGTGTGGAGAGGGAAACAAGGTTGGCGGAGCAAGAACTAGTGTATCCGACTGATTTAAGTAAAGACACGGAGACTGTAGCCCAGGGTAAAATCGTGACAGAGCTAGCTTCGACGTCAGAACCCCTTCCCTCCTCCCGCCCCTCCCGGATTGCTCTGAGCTCCTGAGTCTCTTCCCCCGCCCCCTTAGACTATTAAGGCGGGGCTTTGCTCCGTTCTCTGTCAAATCTGATGACAGAATCCGTGCCAGGGCAAGCTGTTAATAGCTGATAGGACTTTGCTGCCTATACCTCACAGGTAACATTTACCATTTTTAAAGGAGGTAGAGGAGTGACTCTGGATGAGGTTTTTTCCAAGCACCTGTGGCAGGATCCAGGCCAGGAGCATTTGTGGACAATGTCGTTTATCTACTGCTGTCTATGTTTGAACCTGAATTATGCACGGTGTATGGGGAGGGGGATACATATGAAGGACCTTAAGGCCCACAGGAAAAAAAAAGATTTAAATTTATTTGAGAGGCATTTGGGAAGCACTGCAGGATCCTGAGAAGGGAGGGGCCTATGATCTAAGCAGGAGAGAAACACTGCTGTGTGTGGAGATGTCACACCCACCACCACAATTGCCTTGCAAGTGTGGGCTGAAGGCCACCAAAGAGAAAAGGCTCGAAAAAAACAGGGGATGGGTGTTTTAGGCTCCTGGCTCTGGACATATTGCAGATCTGCGCTAAGGCTGCAGAATAGCCAATATATGGGCCCGAAGCCAGCAAGTGCCCCCATAAGCACAAGCTAATGATGTCTTGTTCCTGTGGCTTCAGACAGTGCAGTGG
This sequence comes from Acomys minous, assembly GCF_964271855.1. Classification (NCBI taxonomy): domain Eukaryota; kingdom Metazoa; phylum Chordata; class Mammalia; order Rodentia; family Muridae; genus Acomys; species Acomys minous. The sequence goes on along the minus strand of NC_140488.1, from coordinate 44,837,487 downwards.
AGCTTCTGCTAGCTTGAAGGAAAGGTCTGGGGACTCTTTATCAGGCTGCAAACTCCATTTTGAATGAGGCAGGGGACTATCATTCTGGTAAGTGATGCAGTCCACTCATCTTAAGAAATGAGCTATGTGGCCCGACTGAGGGATTTTACTACCACCACCATCCTTTGGAAGCACTAGTAGTAGATTGGCAAAGTGCAACAACGACGACAACAAAAATCTCTGGAATTGCATATGATGGCCATGGGCTAGGAAAGGCATGGGGGGAGGGAGGCGTAGGGTGGATTGGAGAGTGTGTGGCAGGGGGAGGAGTTGGAGTGAGGCAGCCACAGCCCCTAAGAGAAATGGGTAATGGAAAGCACTGGACCAGCACTGCCTCACGACAGTAATCCCAAGACAGCTCTTGGAGGGAGCATGGGTGGGTGCAGGACAGGAGAAGTACCTTCCTCTCCCACTCATTCTCGCTTTGCATAAATGACAGGGCTCCAGGTTTTATCCCGACAAGGCACTCTGGAGGGACAGCACAGATGCAAAGAAAAGGATCTCTGATCATTTTTGAGCCTCCAAACTAACTGAAACCATGAAAACATGCACTCAAGTGCATACAGAGAGAGAGAGAGAGAGAGAGAGAGAGAGAGAGAGAGAGAGACAGAGACAGAGACAGAGACAGAGACAGAGACAGAGACAGAGACAGAGACAGAGACAGAGAGACAGAGAGAGACAGAGAGAGATGGAAAGACAGAGAGAGAGAGACAGAGAGAGACAGAGACAGAGAGAGAGACAGAAACAGAGAAAGAAACAGAGACAGAGAGATGGAGACAGAGAGAGATTTGCACATATATAAACCACACACTTTCCTATCCCTATTTGTTTCTCTCTTCCACTCCCCTTTCCTCCATCCATATGCCTGTATCAAATTTGTAAACAGGTAGCCTGATAAGACATGCTTGGATCTTAGGGGTCCATACCTTCCCCTAGAACCTAACAAACATTTCTCCAGGGCACTGGGATGGTAGCCATGGACACTGAGTAAAGACCATGAGCTAGCCACACCCAAGTCAACTTCAGCTTTTGAGCCAGCCTTGAAGCCATTAGCATTCAAAGCAGAAACTCTGATCTGCCTTCTCTTTCAAGGACTCCTGTTTGCCTCCTTGCCATAAATTTCAAAAGATAAACATTCTCTTGTGTTTTCTGCAGCCAACACGAAGCATTCTCAAAGTGAGCTGATCCTTGCTGTCTGCAGAGAAATCCGAAGACTAAGGGCCAAGGGACAGGGTTGGGAGAAAATGGAAGAGAAACTGGAACACTTTCCTCCTTTTCAGACCGCGAGCACCAACATTAGAGTGGAATATTAACAGCCTAGTGCATAACAGTGTCTTCTCTCTTCTATTTAGAAAATGTCTGAAAATTGGAGTACACATATGGCCTAGGAACAGGATGAAGAGAGAAAGAAAGGTGGATGCCTGCATAGATAGATAGATAGATAGATAGATAGATAGATAGATAAGTGGGAGGGATGGGTAGGAGAGATGATGCGTGGATACATAAATCTGTTTTTATATTTCTGTGAATGAGTCTGAGAAAAAGCAAGTATGTGTAGTACATCAGTAGTGACCTCTCTCTGCGCATCAGTGTCACTGTGGCAGTAGCCACACCCTCACCTCAAGTGGTTGAAAGGGCCATCGGCCTGGTTACACTATCTAGACATCCTTCCACTCATGTGACCCTTTCTTATTCTTCTTTCTTGCTAGGCCCCCCTCTTTCTCTTGGATCTGGGTGTCCCTGGTGTTCGAGTTCCCCCGTTTCTTTTTTGGTGTGGACACACAGCTGCATAGTGGACTTACCTTGCACTTCTTTCCTGGCTATTCCCACTTCTGTAGCACAGACTTTCACCTTGCCTCTGAGGTTTGGGCTATTCCCACTTCTGTAGCACAGACCTTCACCTTGCCTCTGAGGTTTGGACATGCACCCACAGTTACTTGGTGAATGACTCACCTGACTTAAGTGGCCTGCCATCATCTTGGACTTAACATTACACTCAGCACTCACAAGCTGACCTCATTTGCTGCCAACAGTGACTGGCTCTTCTGACCTTACTGTTACCACAAGCTTTGGAGTCTCCCAAACTAGAATCCCAGACTGCCTCTGACTTCCACCCTCTGCCAGCATTGAATATTTATCCTTCACCAGTCTCTCTCTTTCCCCATCTGCAATATGTACCACTGCCAGATTAATATTCAAAAACATCCATTATTCGCTGACATTATGCTCTGTATGCTTGAGACTGATAGCTGATTGCCTGTGGGAAAAATCTTTAACTTCCTTAGCCTGACATTCAAGGCCTTCCCTGAGTCAGCCTACCCCTATGTACTCTTTCAACCTTATTTCTCACTTTTTTTATCCATATCATTGATTCTCAATTTTTAATATGTCTCAAAATTACTTCAGGGTACTTATTATAATGCAGCTGCCCGGGCTTCTGAATCAGTAGGTCTGGCAGCTGGAGTCCAGGAATATGAATTTTAACAAGCTCTCCCAAGTGGTTCTGAAGCATGCTTCCATACGGATCCTCGTGGCCAGCCACAATGTCCAAAGCATGCCTTAGATACAATTCTTGCATCTGTGGTTTTGCTTGTGCCATTTCCTTGCCAGGAAAGCCAAATCTTTTCCTATCCAAATGCCCCCATACTTGTCCTTTAACACTACATGCAGTTGCCTCCTCTGTGAAGTCTTCTCTGATTACTCTAGGTTGTAGTGATCTCTCTCTCTCTCTCTCTCTCTCTCTCTCTCTCTCTCTCTCTCTGTGTGTGTGTGTGTGTGTGTGTGTGTGTGTGCGTGTGTGTGTGTGTATGTGTGTGTGTGTGTGTGTAGAGCAAGGTCTATTGCTTTTCCCTTCTAACCAAAACATGGGCATAGGCTAGACCCAGGAGTGCTTCATCAACTTCTGTTGCCCTGCCTTACCTCCAAATGAAGGGAAGATGATATAAATGAAGGCCCCCTAAGGATCCCTCCCTCCCTGTGCCCACTCCTTCCTAAAAGGTATTTAGAGAGAGAGGGAGAGTGAAGGAGAGAGATATTTTCTCTCCCTCTCCATTTTTTCCTCCTTCCCTTGAATTCTTCTGGCCATCTCTGAAACGCGTTTGGTAAGTTCGCCACTGAGACAATTCCACTATCACTGCTTATCGATGTTTGTCTTCTTTGCATTTATGACCTCAGCGAACTTAGTGTTTCTCATCGTTTGTTTTCGTTCTTCTGCCCGCCCCAAACACACAATGCCTTACACATACCAGGTGCTCAATAAGCATAGCTACGTGGGATTGGGTATTTGTTGGCTGATGTGAGTAGGGATTCTCTTACACCTCTTCATACACATCAGTGCAATGAGCAGCTGTTGAGTATCTATGACATGTGAGGCACTGTGATGGCTGCCGTGAAGAGTCTAAAGAATAAAGAGGATCCTTGTCCTTATTCTTGGTCACTTTTGTGTTCTTTCGTGCCTAGTGCACAGAAGAGGCACTTAATGTTGACTGAGGAGCTCAGTGGAGTGTGTGAACAGACATATGAGTGGAGAAATTAAATTGAGCAAGGACATGGAACAGTTGTGCCACAGAGGAATAGGATAGGTGTGAACATTAAAGCTAGAAAGGTAGACTAGAATATGGTGAATAAGTATGGGATTTGAGCTTTAACTATGAATATTTTCAACCTCTAAACAGGTGAAGAGAAATATAATAATACTTGTAAAATGATTATTCACATTTAAGCAATCACCAAGACTTGGTCATGTTTGCTTCATCTACCCTTTCTTTTGCAGAAGTACTTGAAAAGAAAGTCCAAATGTCAATCACATCCTTTCATCCCTAATGCAGCTCTTAACAGTGAGCGTTTTTCTCACATAACCACCACATCATTCACAGAGCTAACAAAAGTTAGCTACCATCTTTGCATAGTATTATCTGTTACCCAGTCCTTAATCAGACATCCTCAGTTGTCTTGAAACTTATTGTGCAACTGGTCTGTTGGAGTCAAGATCCAAGAGAAGTTCACTCATTGCATTTTGGTCATTCTGTCTTCCAAGGCCCTTTCAATAGTGCCCTTTCTTTGACTTGTTAGTGAAATCGGGCCTGTTGTCTAGCACAATGCCCCACATTCTGCTTTGCTTTTTAGTATCCTGCTTAAGCTTCTTATGGTCATTTCACTGGTTCTGCTGCTCCCTGCAGTCTCTGTAGACAGGAATTAATTCTTGACTTCATTAGAGTCACATATTTTTTCTTTTTGCCTTCTTCCCACCCCCCATTCAATAGATTGATTAAAATGAACTCATCCTGGAAACAGGAGGACCAGCTAAGAGGTTGTTACAGTAGCTGGATGGAAACAGGATAAAGGAGATAGAGTTGAAGACAGAGGAAACTGATTTACCTACCAATGACAAGTGGGCTGAGGATGGAGGAAGGAAAAAAAAAAGATGATTCCAAGGCTTTGAGTGTGCATTACCGAGAGAATAGTGATGCCATCATATGTGAAGAATGAGTTTTTAATGAGAGCAGCAGGAATCAGGGTTAGATTAAAGGAGGAACTTTCTCACAGTAAGAGCCATCTGCTGTTTTTCCAGATAATGTTATAGTTCCTTGAAATACATTTTTTTATCAGGAGTGCAGCTTAGATATTTGGACCCTCTGGAAAAAAATCTGAAAGGCACTCCTTATTTTTAACTATCCAATTAAATCTTCAGCCTCCCAGCCTTGAGAGGAAGGGTAGTATGCATACCTCTGGGTAGAGAGCAGAGGATGATGAAATGCCCTGGAAGGATCAGCCTAGCTCCAATACATCAAACAGTCTGAGTCATCATCAGGCTTGGGTGGAAGAGTAGAAGACTCCAGTGCTGTGGTTTTCTTATAGACCCAGCAGGTGAGCAAAGCTCAAGACCCCAGACTCCTTCTGGAACAGAGTCAGAAGTCTGCACACCACACCCTTTCTCCATCCAACATGGAGTCTAGACTTCAGTGGACCTTAGCAACAGTTTAGGTCAAGGTAAAAAATTTCCCAGGGGCCCCAGGATAGTTAGTAGGCTCCAAGAAAGCACCAGGATATTTAACTACCTCGGTAAGAAGCAATTAGGCTGCTCTCAGCAACACTCTATCATACACTCATTCTTAAATGCCCCTTCTAGTCTGCCTTCTTCTATAGAAGCTCATCTTTCTTCTTCTTCTTCTTCTCCTCCTCCTCCTCCTCCTTCTTCTTCTCTCTTCTCTCTCTGTCTCTCTCTGTCTCTGTCTCTCTGTCTCTCTCTCTGTCTCTCTCTCTGTCTCTCTCTCTCTCTCTGTCTCTCTCTCTCTCTCTCTCTCTCCCCTGCCTCCATCAGCATATATTTATTCTCTCCAGTTAATCAAACTCTGGCCCCTGCAGCCCATTGTGTCGCAAATTGATCACTTAAGCAGAGTTATTGATTGCCCAGCAAACTTTAGGAGGGGGGGTGCTCAGGAAGCTAGGATCTGACAGTAGATAGGCTACTGAGGCCTCTCTGAAAGCCCTGACTGCTCTGCTGCCTGAATACCTTTTAGGAAGAAGGGGGCAGAAGGAGAGGGGATGCTTAGAGGATCTTTATTTATATCATCTTCCATTCATTTGGAGGTAAGGCAGGGCAACAGAAGTTGATGAAGCACTCCTGGGTCTAGCCTATGCCCATGTTTCGGTTAGAAGGGAAAAGCAATAGACCTTGCTCTATAGAGATTCATAATTTAACAGAAAAGGAATTATTACTCAGAGGGAGCATCTACGAATAATGCAAGATGGAAAACCATTAGATGCCACTTTACTTACTCCAAAAAGGAAACATTACATGGAGTCAGGTATAGAGAGCATGAGAGTGTGCGCTGGAACCGAGGTAGTAGGTTTTCCCAAAGAAGTTGAACTGGAGTTGGTTTTTGTATAACATTTGAGACTGCCTGCCTGAGAGAAAGACTGGCTTCCAAGGGGGAGAGGTAGGGAAGAGGCTGGCAATTGAGACGTCAGGGGAAATCAAAGAAAGATGAAAGAAGGTCTGCTTAGAAGAAAAGGTAGGAGTAGAGATGCCTTGTGTGTGCAATATTTGACTGGGGAAAGGGGCCTCAGACATGGAGGGCTTCAATGTCGGGGGGTAGGGGGTGGGGAGGAGAGCAAATTGTTAATGCTATGGCAATCCAAATAAGAGCTGATGGTGGTGGGTATAAAGAAGAGCATCAAATTCAAAGAGTATGTAAAACATTGGTGCTGCAAGTAAACCACGAAGCAGCGCTTTCTCTTGGCTTTGTTTGGTCTCATTTCCTCCATCCTTTTAGCCTCAGTCCTTGCTCACTGTTGGGCTCTGCAGGTCAGAATGCCACTGGAGTTCAGTTGGCTAAGGGATAGCCAGTTAATCATGCCAAGAAAGGATTTGCAAAGGAGCCCTTCATGGTTAAGATCTAAAGAGTAAGCCATGACGATTCTGGCTACAGAATCATAAAAAGGTAACAGCTAAGCTGAGGTGATACACACTGTGTCCCCTGACAAAGAGGTTGGGGACAGCGACTACCTGAATCTGGTCTGTTTCAAGCCCAGGATCTCTGAGAGCTGTTGGGAAGAAGAGTACGTGGCTCAACTTCTGGGTGGAAGCAGTTTGAATTGTCCCAGTGGAGGTCACACCTGTGCCTGGGTTTGACAAGAGCTACCACAGCACTTTGCTGCCAGCTGGAGCCCTGGTGTTCCAGCTGGTGTGGAGAGCTAAGTGAGGAGGAGTCCACAGGTAGGTGAGAGACTGATACAGGAAGCCTCCTCTTCCCTGTTCTTCTGTTTTGCCCCACCAGCCTTCCCCTGCTTGTCCAACCCCGCTGAGTGTTAACTCTGAACAGTTTTCTGGGGCCAAGCCCCCAAGCTTTCTTAGGGTTGGAGAAAGTAGGGAAGTGCAGACAATGTGGTATGTGTGTGATTTTAGCCCTGTTTGACAGGCTCGTCTTGTGGAAGCCTGTGATACTTTATAAAGATGAATGCGTCGGGCAGATCTGCCCAGTCTGTGGGCTCCAAACCACCATGGGAGCTCTGTTTTGGAGGCAGGACCACCCAGCCAAGCAGGCCCATCTTTGATTTTTATACAAATCCACTGGGGAAACAGAGGAACAGATGGCTAGACTGGTGGATGAGCACATGCACGCACACGCAGTAATGTGCACGTATACACACACATGCACTGCAGAGTCTGTCAGCCGGCGGCCTCCATCACTTCCCTGCTGAAGGTTTCTGTTCAGTGTTTTGGTTGCTGATTTGAGGTTGTGGGAGGGGAGGTTGGGAGGAGGGTTGCCTAAGAAGTGGGCAGGTGTCCAGGTTGAAAAATGCTTATGCAGGTGAGGGACTGGGAAGAGAAAATGCAAGCCGCTGACTAGAGGGGTTATCATATTTATTACCTTTTTCATGGAAAAACACACTGGAAGCTGATAAAATAAAAGAGGGCATGATGGCAACAACGGGCTTAAGACTCAACCATATAAGCGTTATGGTGTCTCCACCTGGAAAAATCTGTTCTCATGATTTTGCTCCCTTTGTATATTGTAATATATATATATATATATTACAATAATTGTTCTATTTATCATTCTGCTTCTCTCAGCTGGACTCAAGCAAGTTAGTTTCAGATGCTTAACCATTGACAACTGGATTTGAAATGAGACTTGCCTCTAATCCTACATGAACATGGCCAGAAGTCTGCATCTTGCGTTTGTGAGTTGGGCTCAGATAACTCGCCATGTCACGTGGTTAGCAAGGGTGTCATATGTAATGCTGGCTCTCTTGCCGCCATCAGTGAAATCAGACAATTCAGGTATGATTAATAAAGCAAATATTCCGTATTCATCTCGTTACCTACAGTTGAGCTGTAGTCTTTCTAATAGGTGCAGAAATCCGGAAATCACTCACTGACAGAGATAAAGGAAGGAGGGGATCATTAAGCAGACCCACCAGCCTGCTGCCTCTGCACACTTTCGAGACTGCCACCCACAAACTAGCACCCAAATCAAACTAGCAGCTATCTTTAGTGTTTTTCTGTTCTTTACCCTTGCCCTCTGTGGGCTTCTACACATAGCTTGTCTTGGTTTGAAATTCTGAGTGATTGCTGCAAATGATTCAACTTAACCTTTGACCCGGGCCCCAGATCCATTTCAGTATTACATATTTGTGTGTGTGTGTGTGTGTGTGTGTGTGTGTGTGTGTGTGTGTGTGAACACACATATACTATACACATATGTACTCATGTACATACATATATATATACATACACACTTTAAGATACATATACTCATATATGCAAATATATTTACATTTATTTATTTACTGGGTGGGGGTGCGTGTGCCATGGCACACATGTCCGAATCAGAGGATAACTTGCAGGAGTTGGATTCTAGGATTCAAACTGAGCTCACCAGGCTCAGTGGCCAATGCTTTGACCTACAGAACGATCCTGCTAGTCCTTCTCAGCACTTTAAATTTACCACAGCTAAAACCAAATTCAGGATCTCTTCTTCAGCCCCTCTCTCTTTCTGTCACCGTTACTTTGCAATAGCCCAAGAACTGAGCCTTAGATCCATCCCTGCTTTCTTATTCGTCCATCACTATCAGTCTCCCACAGGTACTCCATGAATCCATCCTTTCTTGGCCATTCCTACCACCACTATCCTAGCCAATCTCTCATAAGCTTATAAATGGATTGCTACATCAGCCTCCTAAGTAATCCCTCTGTATCCAGCCCCGCTAAACCCTGTGCCTGTCTTCCAATGCTACTGCCAAAAAGGGTCTCCTGAAGATGTCTTTCATCATGGTACTCCCTGCTCAGAAGCCTGTAAAGTGCCCTTTGCTTACCATATAAAAAGGGGGCTTCATTCTCTGGCATCATAGCCTGCCTTCCACATCAGCTGGGATTCAGAGTTTGCTTGGATTGGGCTGCGGTTTGAGTGTGCCCTGCCACCCATCCAGAGGGCTTATGTATTGAAATTGAATCAATCCCCTTTCGGAACTATTCATTCACATTGTGAGGAGACGATGTGACTCTGGGGTTTAGAAGTGGGGCATTGATTTAGATGTTGAGTCAGATTTAGTAAGGTTGGGAGTGTAGCACCTGACTGAATACATACTGATAGCCTTATGAGGAGAGAGAAGGGGAGGGAAAGAGAACAACATAGACCAATATAGAAACACACACACACACACACACACACACACACACACACACACACACACTCACACTCACACCTCCTTGTCTCTTGCCATGTAGTAGATACTTTGCCACCTCAGAATCTTGCCAGCAAGAAATCTATCACCAGATGCAGTCACTTGAACTTAGAGAACTATGAACAAAATAAACTTCTTTTATTTAGAAAATATGCTATCTCTGGCATTTTGTTCTAGCAATTTAATAAAACACTAATAATAGAATTTTAGTATTAGTTGAAAAATCACTATCTTACATTTCTGGTTCCCAGGCTCGCCTCTTCTCTATCTTCTCTCTACCCTAGCAGACTTCATTTCATGCTTCCTTCCTTCCTCTATAGTCTTGTTCCTGCTGGTTCCTTTGCTTGCAATGGCCCCCCTTTTCTGTGTCAATATTTGCATCATATTCCCTATGCAACAAGCAGAAATCTAGCATCTGCTTTGAGGCCTATTTTAGCCCTTATTAGCTGCCTCTTCTTCTTTAATTGCAGCTTTCCTTGACTATAAAACTAATACCTATATGTAGTGTGAAACTTTGAGAACATACTCAAATACAGAAGAAAACAAGGCTCCCATAATCCCCCCATCTTTTGCAACCTGAACACATTTCAGCTGCAGATTCTACCATTCTATATTGCTTCAATTTTTTACGTATTTATTTTCTTCCCCCAGCTAGGGAATGAATTCTCCTGGTGCCTCTCTCTTATTCATGTGTCCTCCAAGACATTACAAGGCTTCAACAAAAACTTCATATGCATTATCCTGGCTATAGAGCTACCCATTGCTGAAGGAAGAAGGCACCATGTTTAAGCAGCTATGCTGAAGGTTTCAAGCCTTATGAAGCCGTTATGGCTCAACGCCTTCCTCTTTCTTCCACATAAGACAGAAACGGACATCAAGAGAAAGCTGAGAAGTCACTATACATAGTGCCCTGGAATTCTGCTGCCTCTGATGATGTGACTCTCTTATAAAGTTCTTCCTTCTTTCCTTTTAATTAAAGCGTTTATGATCCCTTTCCTCCCTCCAAACCCTCCCATGTCCCCCTTCCCCTCCCTACGCTCTTTTAAAGTCATGGCCTCTTCTCTCACTAATGATTACATCTGAGTCTGTATATGTTCAGTCTGTGTAATGCTACTTGTATGTATATATGTTTTCAGGACTATGTTGATGCTGTTTCTTTTTTTTTAACTTATTTACTTTTATTTCATTTGCATTAGTGTTTGCCTACATGCATGTCTGTGTGAGGGTGTCAGAACTCCTGGAACTAGAGTTACAGTCAGTTGTCAACTGCCATGTGAGTGCAGGGAATTGAACCCAGGTCCTCTGGAAGAGCAGCCAGTGCTCTTAACTGCTAATCCATTTCTCCAGCCCATTGATGGACTTTTTTTTTTTTTTTTTACCATTTTAGGAAGCTCCTATTTTCAAGGCTAGTGCCTAGAATGAGCTTTCCTTAATGTGTTGGGATTAATCAGCAATAATCCATCAGTATCTTCTTTGTCTATTGCATTAAATTAGAAACCTTTCATCCTGGACAGATTAGTCAGCTTACCATAAACTATAATGAAAGAGCTGACGCAATTACCTTATAAAGAGAAAATGTTTATTCAGCTTAAGGTTCTGGAAATTCCTGCCCAAGATCGTATAGCTTTGTTGCTTTGGATTTTGAAAGAGCGGCGCACTCTGGAGCACATAAAGGAACCAAGAAGTAGAAAGGAGGGGCGAGACAGAAAGGAAGAAAAGACAGGAAGAGATGGAGGAGTCTGCAACCCCCTTCCAGGATATATACACAATGGCCTAAGAAGCTCCCATAAGGAGCTCTTAAAGGTCCATAGACCTCTCAGTACAGCTACCCTGAGAACTAAGTTTTAGTGTATAGATCTTTGTGAAAGTACTACTCATGTTCAAACCACAGCACTGGGCTTCCAATAACATCTCCTCATTTTGGGGGTGAGGGGTGCTTTCCAGACAGGATTTCTCTGTGTAATAACCCTGGCTATCCTGAACTCACTTTGTAGACCAGGCTGACCTTGAACTCACAGAGATCCACCTGCCTCTGCTGGGATTAAAGGTACGCACCACCAGTTTGCCTATTCATTCTTCTTCCCTCCTTCATCTCACTAAAGTGTGTCTCCCCGTTTCCCTGAGTAGCCTCTTCACTCTAGCCAATGCAATCAATATGCCATAGTCTCAAACACTGACTTGAGAGTAATTTGCTACCTGATGCTCCTCACGTCAGCCCTAGACAGGTCTCAGCCTCGTCCCTCTACTGGAAGTAAATGCTGTCCCACGTTTCTGCCCGTGTTCACTGCAGTTCATGACCTCCATCAACATGTTCTGCCATTGACCTCGGACTCAGTCTGTTTTAAGATATGAATATGTACTAGGTATTATATTATTATATTGGAATGTTCCCCTGCTATTTCCTACCTGAGATCTATAAACAACATTAAGCAGAAAGTGTACTGAAATGTACTTCACGATTTCAAAGACATATTTTGAACATTTCTGAAAGATGCATGTTACTATCCATCGCATATTGTCATTTAATTGGCAGCATTTTCCCCATTCTTAGGGAAATTTGGGTACGAGAAGGGACAACCATGCTTCTTCTTGCAGCCACCAACAGCTTTTTAAAGTCAATGAAATACAATACTAACTTACTTAACCTCTCTGAGGCCAGTCCTTTATTTGCAACGTACCCACCTCAGCGGGTTTTGTTGTGAGGATTCAAAGATAATATTTATTCAGCCCTTCTCAAACGGCCAGCCAGCTCGTTGGTGAAGACTCAATAAACGTAATTTCCCAACTATATAAACTATAAACCCCTCAGGGGCAGGGACATGGTTTTTTCTTTTCTGTTTTTTCTTTTTTCTTCTCTCTCTCTCTCTCTCTCTCTCTCTCTCTCTCTCTCTCTCTCTCTCTCTCTTTCTATTTCCCCCTCTCTTTTTAGCAGATGGTCTGTTGTGGAAGGTGGAAAGAACTTCCCTTCCCGAAAATATCTCCTCTGTTAGAGTGCCAAACAGCCCAAATTTCAACATTAATCACTCCTCTGAGTTAAAGTGTTATCTCCAGAAGACCTCTGTTAAAATGCAAATATGTCACTTGGGAAGGTAACGCATTAATTCATTAGCATTCATGATCCCATTAGTGCAGATTAGTTTATCAGATTAACTTAGCTGTCACCAGGCAAACCCTGAAAGCCCTGCTGATGGGGCTGGTGAGATGCAATGGCTGAAGGTGGAAGATAGTGAGAGGTCAGCCCTTCCTGAGTTTCTGGGCCACCCCTGATCAGCTCTTGCCTTTTGGGCTTTGATCATGGGTGGGATTGTGACTGTTGTCTGCAGTAAAGTAGGATAGATATCAGTGATACAACAGAGACACATGTGACTGGGCGGGCATGGCAACAGGAAGCTGGAAAGGACCGTAGAGATTATCTAATCTAGTGTCCCTCTTGAATATCTGACTCTCACCAGCAGGACACTGTGTGCCCCCTAAGGCTGTCCATTCTATTGTTGAAAAAGTCACATTAGAACATGTTGGTATTGTTTGTCTTTGTTTGTTTTTAGTTTGGGTTTTTTTTTGGGGGGGGGGTGTTTGCTTGTTTGCTTGCTTGCTTTGTTTTTAAAACAAGTCTCACTGTATAATCCAGGTTGGTCTCAAATCCCTGAATGCTGGGACTACATGTATGCACCACTAGGTCAAGCAAAAATATTTTTGATATAGAACATAAAGCAGTCTTATAGCGACCTCTTCCCTCCCTCTTTCTCTTGACAGCCCCCATATTGTTATTTTCATTTGGTTCTTGCCATGCAGCCCAGGCTGGACACACAGCTCGCAACCCTTCCTGCATCAGGCTCCAGAATGCTGGGATTAGAAGTATGCACCACCAACCCTAGAAACGGCAGTCACTTTAAGCTGTTCCAATACAGCTACCCATTTTATTTTTAATCCCAGGTTCAATTCCCAGCACCCATATGGCAGCTCACAACTCTCTGTGACTCCAAGATCGGACACCCTCACACACACACACACACACACACACACACACACACACACACATGCTTTCAGGCAATGCACGTTCTGAAGGAGAGAGTTGAGCCATCTCTCTAACCCCTCAAGTTTATCAGCTTCAAAAGTCGGCTCCTAGTGATTTCCCTTCCACCAGCCAGGTCCTACCTTCTAACAGCCCCATGTCCTTTAAAAGTATGCAACAGGGAGGGAATAAGCACTCACATTTTTAACAGGAGCTGGCAAGCATAGGACATTTCTGATGGAAATAACAGTAGTCACTTTACCCAAAAAGAGCAGGTGCTGCTGACTCTGCTTAGCTTACCAGTTGTAGAGCACCTCAGCTTTTGCAAAGGTGGGATGTCCCTGGTGGGGACCCATCTAGCTAGTTAGGCTGCTTCGTAGGCTAACAGAGGACTTGTGTGAGTAAGTGCAGCCCCATAAGTTCTCCCCAGTGTCTCCATTTGTCTGATTCCGTTCAATTGGAAAGCCATGATTAATTCAGAGGAGACCCACAGTAAAGAACCTAGCCCTCCTTTAGGCAGGAAGCTTTCAAGAATGAAATTTGTGGAACTACCCGCGTTAGCAAAGAACAAAATCACAAAGGTCAGATATTTTCAAAAGGACTAGCTGTCACCCATGATGTTGACATGAAAAAGATATGGCTCTGGAAGGCAGGGTTCTCTCTCTCTCTCTACATACTTGTGCCTCAAGTAGCACAAAAAGGTGCTACATACCAGATTTAGTTGAGGCCTATAGGATAGATTTTTGTAAGTGACAGTCACCTATAATGTTTGAAAAACACAGGCACATTACTGGGGTCCTTTTGTAGTTAATATTTTCCCTATGGCCTAGTAGTTGATCCAATGTAACAAATACTGTTTTCTCTAATCATTGCAGACACTGTTTTAGGTTTTAAAGACTATTATGAAAATTGAACTAAGCTATATGACAGTCACTCCTAAGAGTCTCTGGACAAGTATGTTTGAGAACTGCTGTCCACCCATTTTAGATCTTCTAAGTGTACACTGTCATATCAAATGCTCTGAGAAGACCTGTTCTCAAGAAGCCTGCTAATATCACTTAAGCTTTCCAATATGTATTGGTCCACTGATCATCATCTTTCTCTCTTCATCCTTTAATACACCATAGCAACAGATTTGGAGAATGTGTCTTTCAGCCACCACACACACACATCTATTTCATACATGAGTACACAAAACGCCCCCCCCCCCCCAGATCATTCAAGGTTCTGCACAAATGGGATAGGGAGGGGTGAATTTTGTTGAAGGGAAGGTTGAACAAGGCTCATGAGACAGGGAGAAAGCTTGGAAGACTGGGAGAAGGAGCCTCAAAATGGAGTTGAGAACAAGACAGTGAGTGCTGGAGACCATATCCCTCTAACTCACAGTTTCCTGCTGGCCAGCCCTCATAGATGTCATACTTTTGGCCCTGAGTCAACAGTGAACAGCAAAGCAGAGCAGTTTTGGCTGGGCATGTGCCCCTGCAGGGCCATTTGTGGTCATTGGCTTCTCAGCTGGGGCCTTTTCAATTTTACAACACACACACACACACACACACACACACACACACACACAGTGCTTGAATGCTGCTGCTGCTTCTCTCCATCTCCCTCCATGAGCCTCTGGCACATTTTCTATGTCTCTGTCTACTAGTTGATCCATTTCATTTGGGTCTTGTTCTTTTCTCTTCTTTCTTTCAGGGAGACTCAGGAGGCCTCTGAGTTCACTGCTGCCAACTAGAAGCCAGAAAGGATGGGGTGGGAGAAAAGACAGGAAAAAGGACAAAGCCCTTTTTTTTTTGCAGGGCTTGAGGCTGGCTCCCTGAGGCCTCTTAGCAAGAATGGTCTCTTTTGTGGCTATCATTGGGATTTGAGGAAGTGTCACCAACACCTCTTGGGGTCAAGAAATCTCCAGCCTGTCTCCAAAAAAAAAAATATAGAAGTAGTGGCGTGGCCACTCAGAAAGGCCAGGGGTTGTCATTCCCAGAGGTTGTCAGGCAGGAGTCCAGCTAAGAGCTGCTGAAATGGGCTCAGACAGACAGACAGACAAACAGACAAACAGAGACAGAAAAAGACAGACAGACAGAGAGATAGAGTCAGACAGACAGAGAAACAGAGACCGAGAAAGGCAGACAGACGGAGAGATAGAGACAAAGATAGACAGAATATGCAGATGTGTCTCCATAAATGCCTGTATCTGCAGGTAAATCAGTAAGGCCTTTTGATGTTTCCTGACTGAGGAGGCCTTGGGGGAACACAAGGACCTTTGCAGAGGTGTATCCGGATCACAGATGTGACTTGTCACTGGGGAGAAGAAATACAATTTCTGTAGTGCCGTAGCTATTTCCCCACCGATGAAATTGAATGAGCCGCAAGGAGATGAGGGGAGGCAGGGTCTCTTTTTTTTTTTTCTATTCTGGGTGCAAATATGTGTGCTGGGGGTGTGCACATGTATGAACAGTGGCCTCTGGAGACAGCTCCCACCACCTGTCCCCATTGCCAACAGCCGGGAGGCTTTGCTGGTACTGGTAATGCTGCTAGGATTTGCTCACAATGTTTGAATGCCTCTCACGCCAGTGACTCAATGTCCTTGCTAGGCATTTTATTCTGTCGCCTAACTGCATTAAGGTTAGGAAATGGGTTCCCACAACACACTACATTCTCCTATTTTTAGATATGAAAAGCCTGGGCTCACTCTGTTCTCTTTCTTTCTCTTTCTTTCTCCCTTGTGTTCCCTCCCCCTCCCCCACTTCCTTTCTCTCCCTCTCTCCCTCCCCCTCCCACATTAAGGCCTGCAATAGTACTTCCATATTCCTACACAACCAGACTCCCACAGTTTTCTTTGTAGCTTCAAAATACCCTGATTAGCTCGCAATTCAGATACCAAATGCTTCCTCCTGCTGCAGGACCACGAATTCTTCTTCTCAGATATGCTGACATAGAATTTAGCTTGGCCTATCAGGGTATGCCCTTCTATCCTTTCTTCTGATTTCTCTATGGTCTACTTAAAAGATTCCCCACTTCCTGGATGTGGAAAATGTGACAACACCTCTCCATTGCTACCTTAAGCCTCTCTTGGTAACATCTTCAGAACGGTCAAGATTAGAATTTGGTATGGGAGAAAAGTCCACGTCCATTGTATTTCTTTCAACCCTTGGCAGCCTGGTCAGGAGTATAATGTGGTCATATGGCTGAAGATGCTGGGACATAGGAAATGCATTCCAACAATCTGACTCATAAAGTATGGCCTCAGACTTACCTGGGACTCCTGAAGCATTGCAGACTATGCTATGGGCCTGACTCTGAAAAGAAAATACATGAATGAATGAACTTCCTGGGGATTTTTAGTCCCACTTACCCAACAACTATTTCTCGAATATTTCTTATATTATCAGGCCCTGTTCTACATATTGGGAACACAGTGGCACTAGGACAAGCCAATCCCTGCGTTATGGAGCATACATTGCAATAGCAGCTCATGTTTTAAAATAAATAAGGAAAAATAGTAAACCAGGACCAGCAAGATGATTCGGTGGGTAAAGGCAGTTCAAATCTGATGTCCTGAATTTGATCCCCAGACCCCATGTGGTGGAAGAAGAGAATTGATTTTTATGAGAGTACATTCATGGACACACACACACACACACACACACACACACACATACACACACAAATAATTAAAATGTAATAAAGCAAAAATAAACGAATAGCTGAAGATATAGTGCTTTCTTTGCATATGAGAAGATTCAACCTTAGTTTCCAGGACTATAAAAACAAAAGCAAATATGTAATCACTATTATAATGCATTTTAAATGCTTTTTAAAAAGGAAGGAAGCACAAAGTCATGATAGGCTGTAACAGAGAACGACATCACCTAAACCAGTCAGAATAAAAGGCTTCTCTAGCTATGCATGGTAGCATATACCTGTAATCCGAGGACCTGGGAGACAGAAGGATCAGGTGTTCAAGGCCAGCTTTAGCTGCACAATGAATTCTAGGCCAGTCTGACCTATATGAACCCCTGTGTCAAAACAAAACAAAACAAAACAAAAAACCAACAAAAACAAAAATAAAAACCCTCAAACAATGATAATGATGATAATGAAATTAATTTCTTAAAAATTATAAAGGCTGGGCACAGTCCCCAGGACAGGGTTTCGACCACTACCTTTGTAACACTGGCTTCATTTCGGGGAAAGTGAGAGGCATGCCCCTGCTCAAAGAAAGGATTCATAGTGTTCTTGACATTTGGGATGATCACTGTAAGAGGAGATCACTTCAGCATTTTTCCAGGTGATCTGACCAGATAACCCTTCTGGCTGCACTTTGCAAACACATTGAGGCTTTTCCAGTCAGACAAAATCAAAAGAATGGTTTATGAGTTGATAACTTGGAACAATTTAGGAACAGCTAGAGAATATATAGTGGAGAACAGCAAGCTATGTCAGGTGGGGCTGTATTATGGTAAGGCTTGAGAAGACCACTTGGAACTTGATCCAGTCAGCAGGAGAAACTGCCATAAGTTTCACAACAAGCAAATACAAGGAGGGAAAGAAAGGGAAGAGTTCATGTTATCTCTCAGCAACCGCAATTCCTCCTGGTGCAAGTATGGGCGCTCCCCAAGTGTAGCACACCCATGAGCCTGAGCCCAAATCCTAGCTCTGCCCAGTACTAGCTCTAGACTTCGACAAATTATTTAAATGCTCTGTGCTTCGTTTCCTTCACAAGTTAATAATCATAAAGACTTATAATTGTACTTGATAATTATTTAGTGCTCAAAGCATTTGCTATTATTACTCAAGGAAGAAACCGGTTATTGCCATGAATTCCGATTATTTGAGGTAAAGTTTGCTCCTCTGGGAGTTTGAAGAAGCTGTATTACCTGGGACCAAGACACACTCTGTACAAGATAATGCGGGCCCTCTGGCCGGTAATCTTTTCAATTAGCCTTCCATCAGCACCCAAAGTCCCCATCTCCTGGAGTGTCATCCATTTTAATTGAGCAACCATATGCTCTTATCTCACAATAAAAAGGTTGAATTAGGGGTCTTTAGTCATTATCTCTCAGAATGAAGCAGAACTTTGAAGGAACAGACACAGGGTGACATATTAACTTTCTTTTATTGTGTAACAAAGCTCCCTATTCAGGCAGTTACAACAACCCCTTACCTTACATTTCTGTGGGTCAGAAATGTGGTTGCAGCTTTAGTTGGATGATTCTGAAACAGAAGCCCCTCAGGAGGTGGCTCTGGCACTGTGGGTAAGGTCTATAAGTGTATAGACAGCAGCCAGAATGATTGGTCTGCCTTCACACTCACTCATGTGGTTGTTGGCAATCCTTGCTTTCTCACAGGCTGGTAGACGGAGATTTTTCATGCCTTGCAGGGCCATGTGCACCCCTCTACTATGATACCCACAACATGGCAGCTTGCTTCCTCCATTGTGGTTGATGAAAGAGATTGGAAGGAGGGAAAGACTGCACAAGCAAGCCTAAGCTAGCCAAAAGCAGAAGCCACAGTCTTTTTATAACCTTCTCTCTGGAGTTAGGCTCATCACTTGCATTATTCTATATGGTAAAAGTAAGTCTTCAGTGCCTGTTGTTAGCATATTTGTTTTTTAAGGCATCTATATTTGTGTAGGTTTATTTCTGAGTCCTATATATGACACATAAAATCAGATATAGCAAGATGGCACAGCAGGTAAAAGGGTCTGCTGCCAAGTCTAAGGACCCAAGTTCATTTCCCTTCATTCATGGAATATAAGGAGAAAAAAACATTCTGGAAAGTTGTCCCCTGACCTCCATATATGTGCATGTATGCATGCACGCACATAATCACTCAAAAATAAATAAATAAAATGTAATAAAAACTTTTCAAAAATCATATATTATAGGACATGAAGGTGGACATGAGAGTATCTGGAGGAAGGAATTAGAGGTGACTAAATGGATAGGAGGATGTGACAAGGGGAGATATATATATGTGTGTGTGTGTGTGTGTGTGTACATATATGCATTATGTATATATATGTATACCTATATACATTATACAACTATTTAATATAATTATATAAAAACAACTATGAAATCTATCACTCTGTAGAATGAATATATGGCAATAAAAAGTTATGCTTCAAAAAGCACCTACATGCCTTTAGTCCTAGCACTCATGATGCAGAGGCAGAAACAGGCTATGAGTTTAAGACTAGCCTCCTCTGCATAGTGAGTTCCAGTCCAGCCAGAGCTACATAGTGGGACCTTCCTCTGTCTCAAAATAAAAACGTTCTCTCCATCTTTATTTCAAATGAATCTTCAGGACCAGTTCACCTATGGTAGAAGGGGGTGTGCAAAGTTTTATATGACACAAGATGGAGATTATTTGGGTCCTTTTAAGTTGCGCCTAGCACAAATAAATAAGTAACGAGGATAGGGGGCTTAAAGGAAGGAGAACAGGGCAGGAGGTGATGGCATATGTCTTTGATCCCTGTACTCGAGAGGCAGAGGTAGGTGGATCTCTGAGTTCAAGGCCAGCCTGGTCTACAGAGTGAGTTCCAGGATAGGAAGAGCAGGGACATCAGCTAGTTACATAGAAAATTAGAATCAACTGTCTAATTTTGGCCAAGATAAATGGTTACTAGACTTATTAGTAGCCAACGGCATTGGGTACCAAAAGGTAAGAATGGGTCCAAAATGTGACGTGGGTGGTACCTAGAAGATGTTTAACAATCGGGATTGTGGAATATCCTGGGACCCTCCTTGGGTCCTAGTGCAAATTCATCATAGAGAGGTATCACTTGCATTTCCCACAAAGCCTAGTCCTCTAGGCACGGCCAGGAAAGAGGCAGGAGACAAAATGAGGCTTAGGGAGCCCAGGGGCAGCAGGATCAAGTCAGAGCAATTGAGGTGCAGCAGCCACAATTGTTTGTTAATTTTAGCTTCAGACAAGAGGCTGAAACAGGAGGGTTCCTCTTTTCTGCTCAGTTAGCCTTGGCCATCTTGTTAACTCCACACCGCTGCTCACTGTGTCAAGAATGAAAGACTGAGCGAGTTGCTTTAGGCCCCATCATTCTAATACACTGGGTAGAGGGAGGGCACACAACCCTAGGCAAAACAATGCAAAAGAGCAGTAACTGCCTACTGGCACTTGCTTTCCCCTTTTAAGTCACACCCATGTTCTCATTGTGGCTCTGCCACTTGCAGATCTTGCAGTGTAGGTCAAGTTGCTTTGTTCACTTCCTCGTCTGTAAAATGGAGGTAAATAGTCTCTAGCTTACAGGCTTGTTGAGACAAACCAATGAACTAATGAGGATAAAGCAACAATAAAGACATACCCAGCTCCGACTCAGTCCCAAAGAGGCAGGTGTCTCTCACTTCCCAAAGCAATCAGGATCTCCAGAATCTCAGTCTCTCTCCTCTGCCTCTCTCTCTCCCTGCTGTATCTATCTGCCTGTCTCTTTGTGTGCCTCCGTTTCCCTATCTCTCTCTCTCTCTCTCTCTCTCTCTCTCTCTCTCTCTCTCTCTCTCTCTCTCTCTCTCTCTCTCTCTCTCTCTGTGTGTGTGTG
>NC_140488.1:44481689-44811689 GCF_964271855.1 Acomys minous | reverse complement strand
AGAACTTTGTTTTCTAAATATCTGCCTTAGTTCTTAGCATCCCAGGAAGGTGGTAGCAGGCAAAACAAACACTCAATTCTAGGAGCCAGCCAATACATATGGTCTCCACTCACAGTGAAACCACTTATTAGCAGGTGGCTTTGGACAGTGGCTTATTCTTTCTGAACCTTCATTCCCTCTACTATAAGGTGGAGCAGTGTTATATTTTATACAGTCAGGAAAACATGCCCTGGAGCCAGACCATCTCTTAAAATATTCCTTTGTGCAAGCTGTCTCCTTATTCTTTGCCTTTCACTGCAAACAGCTGAGTGAAGAAATGCATATGGTCGATTGATAATAAGATAACAAGATACACTGGATTTTTTTTGGCTGAAATTTTACCATGGATCTCATTCCCTCATAGCTTGTTAACCCTGAGTACATATGGCTCCACCCAAACCATTCAACCCTTACATCCCAGCATGGTTGCAAATAACCTGGCTGATGCTTACTCGTGGTCAATAAATGTACCAGTGCCAATGCCAAGGTCTCTGTCTCTCCACTCCTGGCCCAAGTTGCAGGCTCAGACAGAATCCTCACTTTGACATCTCTGGACTATTACAGAACCTGGATTTCGGCAGTTACAAAATAAATGGTAGCTGCTGAGGGTAGTAGTGTCGTTATTCTTCTGAGAAAACAGCCGAAATGAATGTAAGCTCTCCAGCTCCATTGCAGTTGCTGGAGTTGTGAGCCAAAGCCAAACCACAGCTAGAGGGAAGTTGGCCATGAAAATATTTGATCAATGAGGAGATGAGTTCTAATGATCCTAAATCAGGGCATATGAAAGAGGCCATTGCTTTTTGAGCAAATATAGGAAAAGGAAATAGACACTGAAACACTGACGAAGTTAGAAGTCTTGTCCTGCTTTCTTTTCTTTTCTTGGCCATTTCTCATGTGCCTATTGGCAGGAGTAATTTCATCTGGTCAGGCTGAGGGTTAACTTGCTGAATGCACACGCACGCGCGCGCGCGCGCGCGCGCACACACACACACACACACACACACACACACACACACACACACACACCTATGGTAGGATTCCCAGCTTAGGTGACTTCTGGGAGCCTAAGCCTTAATGGACGAGAGCAAAAACAGCCAGATGGAGTCTAGCCGTGGCCTGGTGCAGAAAGGTAGGCAACAGTAGCATGCAGGTATATTTGAGGATTCTGGAGGCACAGTATTGGCCTTGCTCCAGGGAATACCATTGGGGAGCGCTGAAATAGGAAGAGCTAACTGGGTGTCCTAAGGTAGTTATGATCCTGGCATGGAGATGCTGCAGACAGAGACAGTGGTAGGCACCTACCACCAATAGAACTGTGGGCAGAGGCCAGGCAACCAACTCACCCAGGACAGGACTGTCATATAGAAATATTCCCATCTGGCTAGTTCTAGAGAAGCAAGTCTGGGTAATGATAAACTATGAATTTTATGCATGAGCTGAACATTGAAAAACTTCAGCCCCAAGCTCCCGGCTTGCATCTGAGCCAAATCCCACTCGCACAGCATTTAATCAGCTTCCTGACAGATCCCAGTAAAAGGGAGATGAATTTACGAGATTGATTAGCTAATCCCCAAGTGCTG
This sequence comes from Acomys minous, assembly GCF_964271855.1. Taxonomy (NCBI): domain Eukaryota; kingdom Metazoa; phylum Chordata; class Mammalia; order Rodentia; family Muridae; genus Acomys; species Acomys minous. The sequence goes on along the minus strand of NC_140488.1, from coordinate 44,810,070 downwards.
TGCTTACTCCGTGATCCAAGAGCACCAGGCTGGGGCCTCTAGACTTTCTTTCGGCTGCACAGCTGCTCCAGTAGCAGGTGGGTCTAGGGACCGCCCCCTGGAGAGGAGGACTGAGCTAATGTTCTTGCTCTCAGACTTGCTCTCCAGCTCAAGATGCTCCCCAACCTCGGATGCATCTGGGCCTTCGGAGTTATTCTCATCTTTGCCCTCCACTCCCTATGTGGTCCCTGCCAATTTATTACTCATCCCAACTTTGTGCCAAAGATGCCTTGTCCTTGTCTTTACCAATGTAAAGCAAGTCAGCTTTCAAGGGCTGCCTAGAGCCTCTCCTCCTCCAGGAAGCCTTCCCTGATTGTGAAATTGGCTGAGCATTCCCTTCTCCCATTTCTAATGTTTGTCCAAACAACTCATAATCCCAGACCATGGCTAGAGCTGAACCAGAAGGTAGCAATTTCTAGCCAGCCATACCTGTAAAGGCTAGATTTATTTCATCACAGAGGCAACATGTTCATCATAAAAAGTCAAAAAGTGCAGAGAGGGTTTAAGGAGCAATTAATCTCTCCCTCAGCTCCTCACATCCCATTTCATATCATCTTCATCCTAGAAGACTAATATTCCCAGGACTAATGTCCTGCCTCTGCTCAAACAGACATGTATATGCATGTAAGCACTCCATGTTACTGCTAAATATATTGAAGCCCAGAGAGGCACATGATTTTTTTCCAAGATCACACAGCTGGCCAGGAGCTGATTTGAAAATAGAACTTTCGTGCCTGGGCTCCCAGTACCCAGCCTGGTACAGTTGTAGCCTGGTTGCTTCTTGAGAGTCTTCTGTCCCCAAGTGAACTGTAAACTCAACGGAAAGGGGGGGGGAGGAGGAAGAACAGCCCATGTGTTCTGTTTCTCACAACACCTAGCCCAGTTTTGAGCATCTGGTCCAGGCTGTTTACTAAATGTTTGTCTCCTCATTTTAACTTCTCTCTGAAACAAGCTGCAGAATAAATAAAGAAAAAGAACACGTTTGACTCGAGTCTGGCTTTGCTAGACTGTAAAGCTGAGCCATACAATCATACGGAAATTGATTGTTAAAACGGCTAGAGTAAAAACAGGTGCAGCTGAAGTCGTAAGTGATTGGTGGTTTTGTAGAGCTAGCCAAGAAGCTTGAATGGGTGAGAGGCTAACAGAGCCATGAGCCTACCTTAGGGTGGGTTTGGGACAGTTCTGAAAGTAGGACTGAGGGCCTTGGGCACCACGTCAACTCTTAATCCTTCCATCCTGCAAGACTAATGGTCAAGTCGGCGGCGGCTGCGGTCTGTCCCTCCCCACGCAACGCTGCTGAAGCCTCCACTGGCGGCAGCCAAGGGCTTAAGGCTCCTCTCTCTTTCTGAGACCCTGCTTTATGGCCATGATATTCCTTTGTGGCATAATGGGGCTGGGATTTGTGTAGATTTATTTGATGTATTTGTTTCTTGTTAATCAGTTGTGAAGCGAGAGGAGGCTGGGCTGAGATGAAGGCCATTCCCTCCACCCACAGGGGCTGTCTCCCTGTCTCAGTACAGCCTCTGGCCACATCAGCTGCTAGGGAGGCAGAGCCCTTGGGGAAAATCATAAGCACTAATTGAATTTTCAAGCTGCAACAAACATTCACAATTATCTAACAAGATTATTAATGCCTCATATTTATACAGCATTTCATAGCTTATGAAATGACTGTATGTGACTCATTCTTCTGATTTTAGGTGTGGATTTCTTTGTTTATTTAAAAAAGATCCTGCCAACTGGAGAGTAGTAGATGGCTGTTGATCTCTTAAATGTGGGAATGGTATTGTGGCTGCATAGGACTGTTCTCATATTAAGAGGTGAGTTATCAAATATTTAGGGAGTGAAGTGGCATGCTGTTGAGAAGTTTAAAATGCTATTGCATTTAAGTGACACAACTAGAGGGATCTGGAGTTGTGGCTTAATGAATCCAGAGCTTTGTTTCTGTTTGTTTGGTTTTGGTTTTTGTTTTTTTCAAGACAGGGTTTCTCTGTGTAGCCTTGGCTGTCCTGGACTCACTTTGTAGACCAGGCAGAGCTTGGTTTCTGAAGATAGCCTACCATTGTTGGAAACAAACACACACAAACAGAAAACAAATGCCACTACCTGTACACTGAAAAGTACCTTATATACTTATATAAAAGGTGTCTATATAAAACACAGGACTATGTACAATGAATGTACACCAATTTAAAAAAAAGAAATTGCAGTATTGGTCTTAAGTCTAAATTTAGCATCTCTGTATATTTAAATATATACATTTATCATCATCAATGGGCAAAATAAATGAAACCCCCAATGTGAGCAGGCTTATAGAGAAATGGACACGTAGCTTTCTGTAGCTGACCCAGATTGTACGAAAGATGAGTCATGTGTCCCAAGAGTACTTGGAAGATCGGAGCACAGTGATGGAGAGGAGGCAATGGCTGAGTCACTGTGTGGCTGTGCATTGCTGGTTCGTTGACAGGTAAGATGGCAAAGCTGTACCAGTTATCTGCTGTAGCTGATTGGGATGAGTGATGGGCAAGTTGTTGCGCAGACAGTTCTTAGGTTACAGCTACCGCAGCTCATGAGGAGGATTTTCTCACGGGTTCTAATGTACTCAGAGGGAGATGTGTTTTGTTCCCATGCCCCCTACAGGTCATGGTGGTACTTGTCAGTCATCCATGAATGAGTGGAGAATGGAGACATGGCTGACATTCTCATCAGTTCATTTACAATAGCTTTGTACCGTCCAGCTCTGATCTTCACAACTCATCAAACTGCGTATCTGGTAGGTGGGAGTCAGTAGGGCTCTGTAAAGAGTGTCCTGCAATGACGTGATGGTAGTGGTAAATGGCCCAAGCTGTGATTAAAAAGGAGACATCAGTAGGAGGGACCAGTCACCCAGCCTTCCTTTTGAGGTTTTGCTCATGAGGAAAGGGGAATGTAACCAGGTGTTGGCACTGTCCAGATTACACACCCAGAGAAAGAAAGTGTCAGCCATCTTTCTGCTGGCAGGGTTCAGCTCAGAGCTCAACAAACAGAATCATTAGGTTGCAGGCCAGCTCTTCCAACCACACAATGAATGGTACTTTGTGGGGATCACTTTGTTCCTTGCTTCTCCTTTGCACCAGCCTCCCAGCTTCAGCCCCACCAGACGGAAGGGCTCTCAACCATCCCAGTGAAGGAAGGAAAGGGACAGGGACATAATTTGCATTTTCCCTTGGCAACCTCTTGCCCAGTGTCTACATCAATCACTATAAAGGATAAATGCCACCAAGAGAGTGGAGAGAGAGGGAGAGCAAAAGAGAGCGAGCAAATACAGAGAGTGTGCTAGATTGAATAAACCTGCCGAGCTCCTGATAGAGGGAACAAGCTGGTCACAGGAAAGCTAGCCAGAATGAATCCTTGGAGATTCTCCTGAATCTCTGGGACTTCAGCCTCTAGGAAATTAAATCTCCTCCTGTGTCATGTTTGATAGCCGTGTTCCAAAATCACTGAGTCCGGGTCTGGAAGAAATGTGGCTGTTCACAAGGGCCAACGCAGAATAGGAAGAACCGCTGCAAGTGGGAGGTTGGATAGCGATAGACTCGAATACAGTGCTTCGTAAGTTCCATTCTTTTCCTAGGATTGTATGTAACTGCATGTAAGTAAGCCAGGACTCACTGAAAGGAAGAGATTGACCCAATGCAACTCAGCTAATTAGTTGAAGTAAAGCCCCAGAATCCTAATCTAGTCTTTAAAAAACAAAACAAACAAACAAACAAACAAGTCTCACATAGCCCTAGCTGATCTTGTAAACACTATGCAGCTAAAGATGGCCTTGAGCTAGTGATCTTCTTGTCTCCGCTTCCCACGTGGTGGGAATACAAGAATGCATAACGCAGTGTGCATTGTACAAGTAAACAAACAGCGCGTGCGCGCACACACACACACACACACAGTGAAGAGCTCTTCTCTCACACCTCTTTGCCAGGCAGTCCTAATTGAAATGCGGCCTTGAGAAAGCACCCCTCTTTTCCTGTCTACCCCACAGCAGGATGGCCATGCTCTGGAGTCAGGCCGAAGTCTAGTAGGGTCTCTGCTCTCTGTCCAGCCTGCTCCCCCTCCCTCTCTTTTGTCAGCAGAGGCTTTACTGGCAAGGCCACTCTGATGTGAAGCTAATGTCTGTGCATTGCTTGTTAGTAGGTAGCTGCCGGCTGACTTCAGGCTTGGCTATCTCCCTTGGCCTCACCTGAACCTTTTGATTTGTATTTCACTTTCTTGGTTCATACCTATAACTCTGAGCACAGGGATCAGGGGGTTCTGCCCCCAAATCCCTAGTTTTCCTTATCTCAGATTCCTCTATCTAGTTTCTGTCAAAGAGGAGGCAAGAACACAGGCTTTTATGGGTCAAGATCTCTCAAGAGAGGAAAGGGCCTTAATCTATCTCTATTGTACAGATAGGGAAATGGAGGATTACTTTCATGGTATCATAGCAGAATATAAAAGAACAGCATCCCCAAAGAACAAGCTTGGATAGGAGCCCCACCCAATATTGGGCAGAGTATTTAAGTTGGCAGTCATATGAAGGGTAGTCCACTGGAGGTGCTGGAAGACATAAAAGGCATGTATTAGTTTTACCGCACAATAAAGCACAGTTAAGATATTTTTGGTGGGTAGAAGGTTCTGGAAAATAATTCCCTCAAAACAAAAATGGCATCTTCATGTCAGACTTACAGCTTCCCACTGGTCTGGTGACCAAGCCAAGCACTCCATTGCCCCTACTCACAGACCCAGCTTTTGAATGCTCGGAAACCAAAGATGACAGGATACAGACAGGTCATCAACAGCTCAGTCTCCTGAGCCCCAATATGGAAGAGGATAACAGTGATGTGCCCAGAGTTTGAACAGTTCCATACAATTGAAGAGGCTTTCACCAAGATAATGCTCTGTTCCCCCCAAATCATGTGCCCCCACAGAGAGCCCAGATGGACTTAATTCTTTACGGGTCATATGGTTTGGTGATCAGACCATAAACTGGATTTCCATTCCCGCTTACCGTCCTGGCCAAGTGGAATCTCCTGCTGCTGCTGCTGCTGTCTAGATTTGTGAGCACTCTCAGCCTGGGATTTTCTGCCCTTGTCCTCTGCCCACCTGTTTATCCCAGTCACACCACGTCTTAGATGCTCATTGTTCTTCCTGGTAAAACTGTGCTAACGATTTGGCTGGATTCTGACTCTGAGTGGCATGTCCACTGTTTGCTGTGCCCTGCCCTCCCCAGCGACCCCTCTGTAATCCACTGTCTCAAGAAGAACACATCCTCAGCCTCTGCTGGTAGAGCCCTAATATACGTCTCCAGTAGGGGCAGGGCACTCCATGGAAGAAAGGGTAGTGCTGCATTTCATTGCAAGAATGCATATACATCAGGTGCACAGGGAGGGACAGTGGCTAGAGACTGTCATCTAGAGAGCTTAATTGTGTCTGTGTAGTACTGCACTAAGACTCCTGCTGCACTGTAGGGGAAGGACTGCATCAAGCTGGTGAGTTATGCATGGTGTAAAGGTGGCTGAGGAAGCAGGTAGCTCCTTGAGACCAGTGTATTTCCTGATGGCTGGGCTCAACTTCTGTGAACCCCACCTTCCGGACACTATAGCCTTCCAAGGATCTGCTTGTACTGCCCGCACAGCCTGAAGATCATGCTGCCAAATGGGCCTGAGGCAAACTGCCCAGCAGAGTTAAGCTGGGGGAGAAAAGGGCCTAGACCAGCACTGGCTCAGTCAGTGGGGAAGTCACAAGGAGGGAGGCCAGCCTCCCTAGACCTCTGCACTGAGAAAGAGAGGCCAATGGTGGCTCTTCTTCCTCCTCCTCCTCTTCCTCCCAATTCAAGGGAGGACTAACAAAAACCTTGAAGAAATAAGCGTATGAGTGGAACACTAAGCCTTTCTCCTCAGATACCAGAGCCAGAAGGAAGAAGACAGTGGAAGAAGAAGTGCAAAGATCCAGCAGTCTGCCAGCAGCCTTCAGCTTTGACAAGCTGCATCAGCCCTAGGGCGGGGGGATAGGCGCTCTAGTAGGAGCAACTCTTTTGGCCAGGAGGAGCAAGGGGGAAAAGAGGCCAATAAGAAACAAAGCAAACAGTATTCCGAAGTATCCACAAGTAGTCAGAGAAGTCCAAGAGTGTGGAATTCTTTAGAGAACTTCTAGACCAGGACAATCCAACTCCACATAGATCCGAGACTTCTTTGGGAGGTTCAAGAACCATATCTGTTGCCACTGAAGGTTACAGGCTGCTGTGTTTCCCAGGAGCATCTTCTAACAGTGCAGATAACCTCCTAGAGTGGGTATAAATGCCAAGTGACCTGATTAAGAAGACCAAGGATCTCTTTGGAGAAAGACACGAAAGCTGTTAAGTGGTGGCACATGCCCTTAATCCCAGCACCTAGGAGACAGATGAAGGTAGATCTCTGTGAGGTTGAGATCCTGCCTGGTCTCCAGGGCAGGCAGGGCTATGCAGAGAAACCCTAGCTTGAAAAACTGAGAGAGAGAGAGAGAGAGAGAGAGAGAGAGAGAGAGAGAGAGAGAGAGAGAGAGACAGAGGGACACACAGAGAGACAGAGATACAGAGACACACAGAGAGACATGGGGACACAGAGGGGCACAGACACAGAAACAGAGAGAGAGAAGAAAATCCCAGAGCCTGCTTATTTACCAATAGAAATGTCTACCTCCCAATTCTTCTGAACTCCATGGAAAGAGCCACACACCTGACAAGGACAGTCCAGTTTAGTCACATCGACATGCCAAGACAACCAAGAAATCTGGTGAGGAGGACGCAGATGGATGGTACTGGGGAGTGCAAGGAGCCGCTGATGCTGGTGGGAAGGACGGTCTTCAGAAGCCTTGGTTAGGACCCACGAGTCTTTGCAGAGGCCACTGTGTATTTGGGATTTTCTTCTGGAGAAGTGGAGTAGATTGAGAGTGGATTGAGGCCAAAGTGAAATTTCCCAAATAAACATCTCTCAGCTACTAAGAGAAGGAACCTAGACCAAATCAAATGTTTTAGAATACAGTGTTCAGAATACAGCGATTATATACATTTTGTTCAATCATGCTAGAAAGCATGCAGGTTTCTTCTTTGGTTTAATTGGTTTGCTAGGTTTTCAAACATAGCTTTAGGGGCTTTCAGCACTGACTGCTTGCTCTTCCAGAGGACCCAGGTTCAATTCCCAGTACCCACATGGCAGCTCACCATTGTCTGTAACTCCAGTTCCAGGGGATCCAACACCCTCACACAGACATACATGAAGGTAAAACAGCAATTCACATAAAGTAAAAATAAATAATAAAAATTTAAAAATTACATATAAAAAAGAAAGGTTTGATGGGTAAAAGTGCTGCATAAGCCTGACTAACTTCAATCCTCAGATCCCACAGTGAAAGGAAAGGACCACACATGTGCTGTAAACTCATATACCAACATTCATGCACATATATCACACATATGAGTGCGCACACACATTCACAGTAAATAAATATATTTAAAGAAAAACATCTCTGGGGCTTCAAATAATAGACCAATGATAGAGCATTTGCCCAGTGTGCTCCAGGTTCTAGTTCAATCCCCAGCACTGTCATTATAAAGAAAATTAATTTTTTTAAAAAAATGTTTCAAAATCATCAAGGGAGAAGAGAGAGAAGGACTGCAAGAGGCAGTGGCTGCTGAGGACTGCTGAGGAACAGTGTCTTCTGGACATGACAGGACCGATGCACACATGGGCTCATAGCAGCTGTGGTTGCATGCACAAGAACAAGCCAGTCCGAATTCTACCATGGATGGATGGAGGCAAGGCTCTTAGACATAAAGGGCTATTGGTAGTTTATGGATGCTGGAGGAGGGATACACAGTTCTTCTGGAATGTGCTCCTTGGTAGGCCCACAATGCTCTAGCAGATATCCCTTTGTCCTTGCATACTGGCAGCACTAGTTGGACCCAAGGAGTTAAAAATAGAGGAGAGAGAAGAAAGGGTGGGGATGATGTACATTCTTCTTTTAAAAAAACATAAAAAGGCTCATTTTTGAGTGGAAAAATGGGAAATGGGGTGAGATATGGATGGAAAGGATGGGAAGCAAAGATGGGAGTGGAATAATGAGCCACACTCAATGTGTTATGTGTGCCTGGCCCTTTTTTACCTTCACTGCCTCCTGTGGCACACAATAAAAGAGCTGTGAAAACACACTGAGAATTCAGCTGAGAGAAACACGAAGACCACGGGGTGAAACGGCCATCATCACCAGCACTTTGCCTTTAAGAAAATTCTTTTAAATTACGTTTTAAAAGAGTACACGAGGGCTGGAGAGATGGCTCAGAGGTTAAGAGCACTGTCTGCCCTTCAAGAGGTCCTGAGTTCAATTCCCAGCAACCACAAGGTGGCTCACAACCATCTATAATGTCTGGTGCCCTCTTCTGGCAGGGAGGTATGCATGCAAATAGAGCACTCATACACATAAAAAGTAAATAAAAATTTTTTAAAAAGAGTACATGAAATTGAGAGAGACACATAGTGGGGTGGTTCTGGGAGGAGTTACATATGAAGACGTTGAAGGTAGGTTGGATGAAAACACATTGTACACATGTATGAAATTCTCAATGATTAAAAATCAAATTTTTTAAGTTTTACATTTTTCTGTTCATTATAAAAGAATTCTGGGAGCCAGTGAGGTATCTGGGGGCTGTCAAGATGGCTCAGTGTGTAAGGTATTTCCCAGGCCTGATGACCTGAGTTTGATCCCTGTGTCCTACATAAAGGTAGAAGGAGAGAGCACATTACACCGAGTTGCCCTCTGAGCTTTACAGCACCTGGACACAGATGTACAATAATAAACAAATGAATAGTGTTTAAAAACAAAAGGGTCTGTGAAGCTCTGAATGGTTCAATAAATGAACAGGCTTTATACTCTGCTATAATTTCTAGTCTAGTCACTTCATACTTGTGGCCCCGAGTACATTATCCTGACAAAGCGAGCTATGGCAACCCTGTCCCTGCAGGTAGCTTTAGGCCGGCCTTATTTTATCTTCCTTAAGTCAAGCAGTTGTCCCAGTAGAGGAGCAGGAATGGAGGGGGACATGGGTATAGGGGAGAGAGAATCGTTCCTCTTTGGTTCTAGCTCAGTGAACGGCTTCCCACAGCAGAGCACTCTGTTCGTCACATTTAGCTTCAGGAGGTGAGACAGGATGATCCATCCCTCAGGCCTGGGCCTATAAAAACTAGGGAATTGGCATCTGCAATCTGCCATTCTCTGCTTTTGCCTTCTCTGGCTGCAGCTAAACTGCTGCTAAAATGCTGACTCCTGCCTTGCCCATGATGGAGTGAGCTTTTAACTGGTAGCTTGGCCTGGGAAGCTTACTTTACTCAGAGCTGCATAAAATGCTGGGGTGGGAGGAGGTGGTGAAGAGGTGAACAGGATCTGTTGAAGTGATGGGGGAGGCACTATGAACAGATGTGGAAAAGACCCCCAGGAAGCAAGATCTTTCCTGGATGCCATTTCCAATGTTCTCATAAAAATGGGCTTAGGTGTTCTAGACATCTCTTGGGTGTTGAGTTCCAGCATTGCATTGCTTTAGGTACTGTGAAGAGCAGAGAAGTCCAACTCCGGATAGATCATGGGCAAGCGGGTGAGTTTTGGAGAGTCCAGGGACAGGCTCTTTGCCACCTTTTGAGGACTCAAAGTTGCTAGATTTCCCAGCACCCTCCTCTAACAGCCTGCTTTGCTTGCCAGTGGTGGGAGTGCTTTGAGGACTGTACCAAGTTCCACTAACCACAATGATACTTGAAAATTTATTGCCTTGTGTGATGGCTAATCTTGGTTGCCAACTTGACTATACGTTTAATCAACTAAAACCCAAGCTGCTGGGCACTACTGTGAGGAATTGTCTTAAGCAGATTCTGAGAAGCAGGGAGACACACCCAAATCTGGGCCACAGCTTCTGGTGGCAGCCCACATAAAAGGACATGGAAGAAGAAGATTTTGCTCTGTACCTGCTTGCCCTCACCCTCACTGGCAAATTGATCTATCCCGTTGCTTAAATCCAACGTCTTCAGGTTTCCAAGCATACACACATACATATAACGAACACATACGCATGCAACCCAAAGGAAATGAGAGAGGAAGGCAGAGGGAGGGAGAGAGAGGGAGAGATTCTTCAGCACAACTAATAGGACAGAGGGAGAGGAAATGTCCCCCCACAAGATGAAGTGTCATGTACTGAGCCAAGAGTTGTCATCACTCAGGCAGAGAGGGAAAACTGGGTGGCTGGGAAGGAAATCTTAGAGGAGTGACACCAGTTAGCCCTCCCTGAAGCTAGACAGGTAAGATTTATTCAAGACCTATGTCCTAGGTGTTCCCAGGAAGGATTCTCGTTTTACTTATCCCTAACAACGACTGCTGGCCACAAGAGCTTGCTTGTATCATGGTACTACACCTTGGCTGTCAGTCAGAAGCATCCCTGGAGTTTTTAAGATTGTCAGCACACTCTTAAAAGTGCCAGGTGCCACCCCAGATCGGTTACAGCTGAGTCTCTGAGGAGAGGTCCCAGGGAACATTACTAGCTTTTAAACATTTCCCCTGGGTGATTCTGCTGCCCAGTCCAGAGTTTACAAAACGTGGCTTTGGGTGAGTTACTTGTTGCATTTTCCCCAAGCCCAGCCAAAACGTGGAGCTTTACTATTTTTCTTAACTCCACCCAAGTAACCATTTCTGCAAGGCTTGGGTATAGAAGGCTTTGGCAAGACAGAATGCAAACAGCTGCATTAAACTTGAGATCCCTTGATCTTTTTTTAAAAAAATCAAGTTCTAGCTACCTATTCTGTTCCTCAGCTCCCTCTCCTCTCCTCTCCTCCCCTCCTCTCCCCTCCCCTTCCTTCCCCTCTTTCTCTTCCTCCTCCCCTCCTTCTGCCACCACCACCTTCTCTTCCTCCTTCTACAGCCCCAAGTTTCCCCTCAGCGTTGCTGTACAACATTAAGCTCTCTCCTCCTGTTCCTGTCTTGTGCCTATCCAAGTAGTCAAGGCAATCAGCTCTCCCTAAAGACAGTCCCAGTTCCCTCCCACGAAAGGATTCTGGAACCAGCTGGTGAGATGACTGAAACTTCACCCCAGAGCCACATGCTTTGCACAAGGACCCCAAATAGTCTCCTCATTATATCTCTATTGGCTCTGAAAACCAACACAGAGGCATGTGTGGCTATTTCCATCCAAAGAAGCAGGGCCCAAATCTTGCAAGGGAGGCCCCAAAACTGGCAGAAACATTTGGAGAGTGACTGTTTGTGTATTCACTTCATGGAGTCTTTGTGTACTTGTGGGTGTTCAGCCCTTATGGCTAATATTCAAATTAGGCCCATTTGCAGACTGACAAGGCATTTCCAAGTGCAGAGAAAAGCATCCTTATTTCATGACCCAAGAGAGAAGGAGTGGGGAAAGGAGAAAGAAAGGGGAAAGAAGGAGAAGATTGATACAAAAATATTTTGTGATGAAAGTGGGGCATTTTATACAGTGAATATTTACTGTGCACTGTCATGTTCTAGGGCCTGAGCTTTGGATTTGATGATGACTCAAACCTTCAAACCTGACATTACCATCTTGGCCGGGAAGATTTTATTAATTCACTTTTTGAACAAAACTTCTTGAAATAAAAGTTACTATCTAGGGAGAAAAATATTTTTAAGTCCTAAGTCATGAGTATATCGGAAGTCCTGCTCAACAACAGGCTCGTTTTACATATGGACCTGGAACACTTTGTGTACCACATATGTAAAATGGTTATGTATAGAAGGCACATGGTATGTACGTAAGTCCTATAGACCTACCTGTACATGGTTCCTGAAAAAGGACTGTGAAGGCACCGTTACCTCCATACTTTCCTTCCCAAAGCTCTTTCAGATTCCTAGACAGTGGTCCAGCATGGTGGTTCTAGTCATTAACCCCAGCACTCAGGAAAGTGAGTCAGAAGGATTTCCATAAGTTCTGGGCTAGCCTGGGTTACATAACGAGTTCCATTTCAGAGTGAGTTACCAAAGAATTCAAAGATGCCAGATGACTAGTGAACTCATTGAGAGCTGCTGGTGCTTCTAACAGAGTAAGCACTAGGCCCTCAATTTCACACATGGCATTTCACGTCATCTTCACAGTGGTTGTAATGTGTTTTACAACTGGGAAAACTGATACTTCCTTTTAGGTACCAGCATGGGGTGTCAAACGCAGCACCTTGGCATCATTCGAAGTATATTGCTTCCTGAGGTCAAGCCCCAAAGTTCCCTCCTCATCAAGAACAATACCATTGTTGTCATTATGGTTACTGTCATATTGTCAAAGCCTTTCTTTGTGCTAAAATTCCCTTAATAACAATAAATAGTGATGATAATAGCACTTGATAGTTGTTTTATCCTTGTTATCTGTCAGGCACTACCTTTCTATTGCTAGGGGATAGTTGTGTTTTATTTATTTCTACTGTTTTGGTTTTTCTAGACAGAATCTGGCTGGACTTGAACTCACCAAGTAGCCTAGACTGGTCTCAAACTCAGGGTTCTCCTGCCTCAGTTTCCCAAGTGCTAGGATTATAGGTATGTGTCACTACACACTGCCTCTAAGTGCACTTCAGAGAAGAGGAAATAGAGGTTTATATAGGCCATTTTCCTATGACCTCATAGCCAGTCAATACCAGAGCTAGGGCATGACCTTTGCCCAACTCTAGAATCTCATATCCTCTGCCAAACTGCCTATTGTATTAGATCTGCCTGAAGAAATATTGGCATTTCTCTCTTTTTATGCTTTTGCAAGCAGTACTTGCTTACCATTGGCTTCTGGTCACTGGAACTGTCTCAAATTCATCTGCTAACTGGGGTAGGGGCTGGGGGAGAAGGCCGCCATGGATGTGAGTAGATATGGCCTCCTGATGAACCATGACTATTTCCATCTGGCTGCAGGCCAATGCCATAAGAATAGGGAGTATGCTCAGGGGGGCCCCGCTGGGCCAATCAATTTGTATAAAAAGAACGTTGAAAAAATATAGTAGCTAAGACCTGTAGGTGGAAGCCTGGTAAACAAGATGACTCTTCTCTTTTGATTCTTCCTCTGCATATGATCCAGAAGGACTCTATGGGTATAAATTATCATCATGACAATGGCTGGACGCCCCGCCCACTAGCGGCTCTTAGTAGGGCCTCCTTCCTTCTCTAATGGCCCTGAATCCCTTACCTCCTGTCTAGTTGGAATGTTCTTCGTTCTTTATCCCATTTTTTCTCTTTTTGAAAATGCCAGCGCCATTCCACTGTAAATCTCTTTATTTTTTTTTCTTCTTTTATTTCAGCTCAAGCCACATTAAGGCTGAGAAGCACTGTGGAAAGTAGTGAGTATGGCAGGCTGGTAAATAGAGTTTGGGGGATATTTTTCTTTTATTGGGTTTTGCAAACCAATGGTAATTCTCAGTCCTGGCCTATCTTTGTTTTTGCAGTGCTATTAGGTAACTATAGATTGGGTTTGTGGGCATGACCCCAAATATACAATTCTTGGCCATAGTGGGGAGGGACAGGGCTGAAAAGTCACTCTGGGTGAAGTAGTATTAGCTTGATTAGCATTTCCCAAATTGACTTCTATGGTATTCCACCTGTGAGGGATTAATAGGTACCATGGGGAGAAAAGAGTTTCTGGGTACAAATGACTTTGATAAGTACTGAGTTAGATAAGCTAAGTTTTGCTTCAGGATTTTTGCCGAGCTTTTAATATACTAATGAGCATCATGAATCTCCAGAAGGACGTTTAGAGGTTTTCCATCCGAAGTGTGGTCTGAGGACTGGCAGAATAGGCCTCACCTGGGAGCTTGTTAGACGTGCAGCATCTCAAGCCTCCACGCCATACTTTCCCAGCCAGAACTGGCATTGTGACAAGATCATCAGGGGAGTTGTCCATGCATTAAATTCCAAGCAGCACCAATTTAGAGTGCATAGCATTTCTCAAACCTATTTTGTCCATAGGACCCCTTTATACACCCTCTTCTGGAACATTCTTCTGAAAACTACTAAGGCTAGAAAGTCCTTCATAGAATTTTTTTTTCTAAAGGAACAAAAGCCAGTGCCATATGTATAAATTGGGGCACGGATTGGTTGTACAGCACCCAAAGATTCATTTTACAGCAGCCTTGCACCTTCTGAATCTTGTGTCATCAGAAAGTCTATCCATACCCCCTTGTTCCCAATTAACTCATTTCCTGGGGCATTCTAAGCAGTGCTACGGCTGTGCTTCGTGGTCTGTTCTCTGGCCCAGATCACCTTGTTCGTTTCTTAAACCCAGCAGCTTCTCCTGGGTACCAGAGCTCAGAATCTGAGCATCCAAAGAATGTTCCATGATCCCCTGCTGTAAATCATTACAAAGACAATTTTCTCGAAGCTAGGCAACTTTTCAGTCCGGTGTGTTCTGTTCAGTTAAGCTGTCGTTGTTTTTCTTTTTAGGCCTTTAAGCTATTGTGCCAAACATCAAAATAACACTAGCTACTTTGTATTCAGATCTTGCAACTCATTTGGGGGCATTGTTAATATTTTATAAGGAAATTCTCTCTTTTTCCATTCATATTTGTGATTTTCAAGTGTGTCGCTCTGTTGCATTCATAAACACGATTTTTATTAAGTCTTGGGGCCCCAGTTTTTTTCTTTTGTTTTGTTTTGTTTTTCTTTCTTTCCTCAGAGGGGAAAAACCCCTCCATTTTTATGTTAAAAGTTAAAAAAGAAAATAAGCTTTGGTATGTAAAAATTGATTTTGAAAGAAAGTTGCTAGAACACATCTATTCTGTACCATGAGGTACACCTGTGCCTAGACTCGGGTTAAGACAAAGATCTCAGCACTGCTTCTTTGAAAGCTCTCACAAGTGTCTTTGCTGGGGCCACTTTCCATGGCTGGCCAGGACTGTGGGTTTAGAGACCAGGCAGAGTAGATAAGATGACAGTAAGGATGGCACTTAGAGATATTTGATCTCAAGGAAGACTACCAACCCCTGAAGCTGCCCAATATGGGGTGAACAGTGCTTCTGACTTTTTCCATACTCCCATTGACTGGCCTGACTCATACTCCCATTGACTGACCTGTCTCATACTCCCATTGAAGCAGAAACAACAGTGCAAAAGGGATTCAATTATGGAAACACCTCATCATGCAGGAGATCTGAGGCTTCATTTGAATTTCTCGCTAGCTCAATGATACCAGAAGTGCTATGGTCCAGGGCCCCATTCTTTAAAAGAGAAATGCAAAGTCATCTGAAAGAAGGTAATTATGCATGGCAATGGTTCCTAACCCTTCTAAGTATTAACATCAGGATACATCCCATAATAGTGGATTATTCCACTGAAATTGTTTTCTCCCTACTGATAGCCCACAGTTGGTATGGATTAAGGATTTTTTCCCCTGCTAGAAATCCACAGCTTTCAGTTAAGCAAGGTCACACAGGGTGAACTCTGTCATTCATTGCTAAGTATGATCTAGCAGCTGCTCGTTCTTGAGCACTTTCTCTATACTTGACACTGTCCTTGGCCCTTTTATCTACATTATCACTTTATATTATCATCCAATCCTCACAATGCCTTATTATCTCTATGTCCAGACATGGGAGTGGAGGATCTGAAAAGTAGAAAGCTGTCTAGGAGCAAGCCACAATCAGTAGAGCTCTTAAGTTCTCTTTACTCCTTCTGCCAGCACAGAAATCACTACAGAGTCCAAAAGGAAGGACCAGGGCCTTGGCAATTACTGGGAAGTTATGTTTGCCTCATCATTTAACCTAGGGCTGGTCCTGAAAGCAATTGAGACTAAGGTCATCTGCATAGCCCACTTGAAAAATTACCAACACGGCCAAATCCTAAAATCCACCCCTATACCCCACCATCCGGCAATGCCAGTCTTCCTCGTGGTGCTTGCTTACACTATCTGTTGATTGAGAAATTAATCGTGATGATGAATTAGTCTAAATTTGTGGCTGTATTTATTTATAAACAGTCTAATTGGGTAGCCCAGGCAGACTTCAAATTGGCAGGCCTCCTGCCTCAGCCACCTGAGAGCTGAGATTACAGGTAGGTGCTACCACACTGAGACGTGTCTTGAAATAAATATAGATTGTGTTAATCATTCTGACATTGGCCTAATGCTTGGAAAACAGTGATATGTAACTTGCTGCGATGTTTAGGAGAAACGCTTAAGTGTCTGGCATCTCTTGGCCAGGGTTTGACTTCTAGCATTGTCTCTTATCTGTGTGATCTTGAGAAAGTTAATTAAACCTTTGCCTCCATGTCCTTATCTTCAAACGGAGACTAGAAAGAGACCCACGTTCATAGAGTCGTTATGAAAATTTAATGAGACACTGCACAGGCAGCCCATGTAAAGTGGCTGGCACGTAGTAAATGCTTGTCAATTGATAACTGCCATCATCATCGTCATCATCATTGCTGGTCATTATTTGAGAACTCAGATAATAGTTCCACATATATAAGTTTGGATCCCTCTTGTAGCAGCCTGGAGTCCTGAACCTGCAGCAGTTCTAGGAGCCAATGTAGCTGGCACAGAGTATCCCTAACAGTCAAAGAAAATGAGTTGGAGGCTGGGTGTGGTGGCACACACCTGTAACCCTAGCACTTGAGAGGCTGAATCTGGAAGATTCCTAGTTCTAGGCCAGCCTGGGATACACAGTGAGTTCTAGGTCTCTCTGTAGGACTATATAGTAACTCACCAGCACCACCACATTATGAAACATTTTAAGCCCTGGCTAGCTAAAGGACCTAGCGTAGTGAGAATGGGGAGAAATACCAGAGCAAAGGTGGCGATAGGCATCATTTCAGGAGGGTAGCTAGATAGTCACATTTAGAGAGGAAACCAACACCTACAGTAAGCCTTCCAACACTTCTCAAATTCTGACTTAGCTAACAGTTGTGCAGGAAGACAGTAGCAGATAGTCGTCACTGAAGGGCCTTGCTATTAGTTGCAAGGATCTTATTACTTAGGAATGTTAGCTCTTCAAGTGTACTGAGAGGGTGCTTTGATCTTCACCTTATCTGGCCTTGCATTATAGAAAGAAGTCTTGGTGTCAGGCACTAGCCCATCACTAGAAGGTTGTTTAGGGGTGACCTGGACAGTTTCTCTTCAGCATATCCCTGCTCACCTTTACCCCAAATGAAAACTCAGGAAGGCTTTTGAAAAGGTCCTGGACTGCTAGGACTATATAGTTCGTAGCCGCAGTTCATAGCCACTAAGCAGCAATGCTTTCTCCTCTGTCATTGCTCCACCCCGAAGAGCTCAAATCATAGGACAGATTGACCAAGGAGCCCAGTGAGTCTTGAAGGTTCAAGAGATCCGACAAGAAGGAGGTCAAGGATGGAGATCCATGGGGGGGCGGGGGTAGGGAGAAGTGGCCACCCCTCAAAGCTACACAGTATTGGATAGGAACTAGTTCACCCACGGAAAGAGCACACAAGCTGTGCTGATTAATTTGATGAGGGAGTTGAGCATATTCTGTGATTTTTTTTTTTTTTTTTTTTTTTTTGCTAAGAATGGGCATCAGAGCCAATTAAACCTCACCTTCCTAGGGAAGAAACTGGGAATCCCAGCTTCTGGGTTTATTTTAGGAAGCTGATCTTTCTGGGGGAAAAAAGCCTTCAGTAGCACATGGCAGTATGCCACAAAAAGGCTGCTTCTTCTTGACCTTCAGTCCAAACTCCTGCGCACACCAGGGGTTTGTGTCCCAAACCAAGGACCTTAAAGATGCTGCTGTCAGTCTTGTAGATTCACTGGTGCCTCATCATCATTTTCCCCAAAGCATCAATTCCATTCTCCTTGTCATGCAGTATACCATTTGTAATTGTCTGGTCCTTTCCTTGTCCTGATGGGGAATTCGGCTCCGTGGCTTCATTTGCATCGACAAATGCAGACTGGCATCTGTCAGCTTAGCACCTCAAGCCAAGGATCTGGAGCAGCAACCGGCAACCTTCTGAGCCAATACTTTGGATACTGAATTCAGAAATGACAGTGTCAAATTGGGGCTAATTTGCATAGGCTTATCAGGTTAATTACTACAATGTCTCCAGGAACTTAAAAATCCTTGAATTCTTATGCAACCAGAATGCTCAAAGTCTGTTGCTATGAAACTTGGAGTGTAAATTACCATGAATACCATTAATCTGTTCGCTAGGAGGTTAATTTGCAATTTGTTGGCAAATCACATGTGGGTCTTATAGCAAGAGTGTGGGTGGTGTTTTCCTGCCAACTTGTGGCCCTGCCTGTGTTTTGGTGTGTGTGCATGCACTCATACTCGTGTGCGTTCGTGCACTCACGCTTGCACACAGTACTGGGATAGGTACCTTATGGAAACTTACTTCTTGGGTCTTCCCACTGTCTTCCAATCTCACTTGGCTCTTTTGGCACACCTGGTTCCTAGAAGGTGTATTCTCCCAGTTGTAGGGCTCCTGGACAGAGCACTTCTTGGCCTGGTGCCAGCCACCTAATGTGACATTACTTCCTCCTGAGATAGAAGCACCAAGGTGTCTGCTCATGCCTCTGAATCATCCAGCTTTTTTGGAAACATGTACTTTGGGCTTCATGGCTCTCAAGTGGTTTTGGTGTGCCCCATAGAGAGGAAACTTACCTTGAAATTGGAGATGGTGACCAGACCACCCTGGGGGATGGGGTGACCACTGAACATAGCTATTCCTACGTTACTCTTATGACAGGTGGCAGGGCTGTTGACCCAAACTGTGTGAGCACACTCTCCACAAGAGGCTCATACCTCCAACCATCAGAAGAAAATTCTCTCCAGATGTAGAGGAAAAGCTGTGGGGTGTGACTGATGGGGTGTTAGAACCACCCCCGGAAGTAGGTAGAATGTCAGGGTGACAGATCTCCCTCGGGTAGAAGCATAGGAGATTCAAGCATGTTTCTGAGAAGAAAGGCCTAGCAGGCGATCTGGAAGGGAATGGAAATATAAAACTCCCATTCGTTGGAAGAAAGACATAGTGAAAGTTTGGAAAACTCTGAACTGGTTTTGTTTACTGACTCTACAAGAATGTCTTAGAACAGAGAAATTACCCAAGATGGAAGGAAAAACATGGGGCAGTCAGAGAGACAGGTAGAGGACTGCTAATGTGTCTTCTTCAACAGTTCTCTTCACCACAGTCTTCCCTGCCCATTCGTTCACAAGTCATTTGCTGGGGCTGGAGAGATGAGTCAGCAGTTAAGAGAACCCTGCTACTCTTTCAAAGGACCAGGGTTCGAGTCCCACCCCACCCCCACATGGTGACTCACAACCATCTGTAACTTCAGTTTCAAGGAATCCAACACCCTCTTCTGGCTTTCAAAGGTATGAGGCACAAAATCATGCTGCACAGACACATATGCAGGCAAAATATTCATAAATTCAAAATATTCATACATAAAATAAGTAAGTGTAAAATTTTAAAAATATTAACTGACCAAGGGTAGTGGTTCATGCTTGCAATCCCAGCAGTACTGAGGGTGAGGGATGAGGAAGAGGAAGGTTTAAGGCCAGCCTTGCTTACATGTTGAGTTCCAGGCCAGTCTGTGAACTCCTATCTAAAAATTTTAATCTTCTCTCTCTCTCTCTCTCTCTCTCTCTCTCTCTCTCTCTCTCTCTCTCTCTCTCTCTCTCTCTCACACACACACACACACACACACACACATCTGGTTATGGAATATGATAAGCAGAGCAAAGGTCTTGTCCTGCCCTCCATAAGCACACATTCTAACAGAGGCTAGACCTTTAAATTAATTCTGTGAGCCGCGCAGTGGTGGCACACACCTTTAATCCCAGCACTCAGGAGGCAGAGGGAGGCAGATCACTGTGAGTTTGAGGCCAGCCTGGTCTACAAAGCAAGTCTAGGACAGCCAAGGCTACACAGAGAAACTCTGTCTTGAAAAACAAAACAAAACAAAATTTAATTCTGCCTAGGGGCAGATGAGATTCAGAGAAGCTTTTCTGGGCAACATGACTTCAGTTGAGTCCAAGAGGTGAAGTTGGAGGTTGCCAAGCAGTCAAGGTGACAGTGTTCTGAGAAAGACATAGATAGAAAAGTGAGTATAAGTACGGAAGGATAAAGAAATTTAGTGTGCTCCCCACTGATCTCCACTGAGGCTGGAGAGATGAGTCAGCACTTAAGAGAACTGGCTATGCTTTCAAAGGACCAGGGTTCGAGTCCCACCCCACTACCCACAGTCTTAGCCTTCCTCCTAAAGCAGGAAATTCCATTTTGCTTATAAACATCACCCCATATTTCCACAAGTGGCCCTAAAAGAAGATTGTTCCAGAAAGAAGCATTTATAACATTTCTCTGCTTCTATAACATTGACCAAACACAGAGTCACTGAATACTAAACACCGTTATCTACCTCAGGATGACACCTGCCATGTGTTAAAGGCTGGGATGTGGGCTGGGTATGAATCCATCTTAGTGGCAGAACACTTGTACTGTATGCCTGAGTCCCCGGGATCCTTTCTTAGGACAGTAAAAGCTATAGAGAGGAAAGAGAAGAAAGAAAGGGGCTGGAGGGATGGCTCAGCGGTTAAAAACACTGGCTGCTCTTCCAAAGGTCCTGAGTTCAATTCCCAGCATGTACATGCTGGTTCACCTATAATGAGACCTGGTGTTTTCTTCTGGAGTATAGGTATACATACAGGCAGAACACTGTATACATAATAAATAAATTTTTAAAAGAACAAAAAAGTGTATTTTTTTAAAGAGCATTTGCTATTCTTACAGATAACCGAGGTTCTCAAATAAAATAAAGTAATAAATCTAAAAATATATAATTATTCCCTGCCTCCTCAAGAGGCAAAATGATGGACTGCCCGTAAAACGCATGGTGGAGCCAGGCTGTGGTGGTGCACACCTTTAATCCCAGCACTTGGAAGGCAGAGGCAGCAGATCTCTAAGGTCAAGGCTAACATGGTCTATAGAGTGAGTTCCAGGACAGCCAGGGCTGCATAAAAAAACCCTGTCTGGGGTCGGGGGTTGGGGATGGCGGGGGCGGTGGAGAAAAGAAAAAAAAAGGAAAGCAGTTTGGTGGTGGCAAAGGGAAACAAACATGAAGAATAATGTGTAGCCGGCATTTGCTAATTTCCTGGTTCTCATTTCTTCTACCCTTCGCCACCCTTTTTCTTCTTCCCGTTCAACCCCCTAAGACTAGATAGGAGAGAAAAAAGGATAGAGAGGTAAATGGGCAATGTCATCATTAAACTACTTCCTGCTGATTAGGAGTGTCAGACTCCTTCGGGTTCCTTTACTCTTTGATTATCTGATAATATCTTCTTCTTCTTCTTCTTCTTCTTCTTCTTCTTCTTCTTCTTCTTCTTTTTCTTCTTCTTCCTCTTCTCCTCCTCCTCCTCCTCTTCTTCTTCTACCTTAACATGACTACTTAACCAACTGCAAACAACAGCAACCAACCAACAACCCACACCACCTCCTGAGGCCCTAACATTTGTATACCCTCTGAAAAGTCTCCAGAATTCCAAACATCACAGAATTGCAGAAACTATCTGCAGCTGGCAAAATCACACCTCTGCTAGAGCACAAGGCAAATTGTAGTCAGCTGTTGTGAAGCAGCCCCATATCCCCACACCTGGGATTAAAACAAAAACATTCTTATACGATTTCTGTGTTCAAAATTCTCACTACAATAATGGGAATAAAAATAGTTAGCATTTATTAAGCATTTCCTTGGAGCCAGACACCTTTGTGAGTTTACATATACTCTTCATCATAACCCCCTGGGGTACATAGTGACATAATTTAGTAACAAGAATAATAGGTAATGCTATTCCCACTCTACCCATTTCACAGGTGATGAACAGGAAGCTGAACTAGTCAGTCTTGGAAGGTGGAACTCAGCTGTCTTCCATTGCTGAGGTTCTGTGGACTTGTTCTTTCTTCCTGGTTCCAGGATGGCCTCCACGGGCCAGAGGTGGTCTGTAACACCAACTGCCTACAAGGGTGCTCCCTCCACCACGGAGAATCTAGACCAATCGGTAACAGGGATGCTTAGCTTGTCCTCTCACTCTCTTAAAGAAATAGCAGAGGGGAGAAGAGATGGGATTATAAACTCAGAGGTCCACAGGGCCAAGTCTGAAAGATGCAGTGGACTCACTAGAGGAAGATCTGATGTAATACCCAAGAAATGTGCCAGTTCCCTTTTTGGTTGTTCTTTGAATAAAACAAGCCAGGAGCTTAGGTACAATAGTAAATGGAAACTGACACTTTACCCTTTAATTAGGCTACAGGAAAAAATGGTGGGTACTGGAGTGAGCCAGAGAGCCTCTCATCCAAAAGGGACACTACCACTTAGTTCCATCAAATTATTATTTGGTGGATTCTTAAGGCACTGGCTTACCAGTTGGATTTTGTTTTTCAAGAGAAGCCAAAAATCTGGATCCTCATATGAGATCTGAGGATTTTTACATTTTTAAATAACGTTTACTTATGCCACGCTGTGTGTGTGTGTGTGTGTGTGTGTGTGTGTGTGTGTGTGTGTGTGTGTGTGTGTTGTAGACAGTTTGTGGGAGCTAGTGCTCTCCTTCCATTGTGTGGGTACCAGGGATCAAATTCAGATTTTCAGGCTTGGAGGCAAGTGATGTTTCCTGCTCCATGATCCTGCCAGCCCAATGTTTATATATTAACGATAAGAAGATTATCATCAAGGGGGCTGGAGAGATGGGTCAGAGATTAAGAGTACTTGCTGCTCTTTCATAGGATGCAGGTTCAATTCCCAGTTCTGGCTCACACAGCTCTCTGTTACTCCAGCTCTAGGGAACCCAACACCTTCTTTTGGCCTCTGTTAACAAAGCACACACATTTTACACATACAGCTAAGTACACACAGTTTGTTCTGACGTTTTGTGGTGGTTTTACGGAGGGAGGGAGGGAGCTTGAGAGAGAGGGAGAAAGAACGTGAAGTTAGATGGTTAAGGAGGGAGGGAGGACATGGGAGGGGTTGGGGGAGGGAAGAATATAATCAAAATAAATTGTACGTAAACATTATTTAAATGAATAATTTAAAAGTCAATGAAAACACGGGGCAAGCCTAACAAAGTGCCTCTGCCTACCTAAGGGAGTGAACTTTGAATGAAGTAATTGGAGTCTCATTTTTCCCAATATGTAAAATAGGTATAAAAAGCAATACCTGCTTGAGAAGATAATTATGAGAACAAGCTGAGTCACACAGCTGGGATTAATCCATGGTAACTATTGAGATGCTTATTAGTCCTAGGACTGTCAATCTATAGTATGAAGATGAGCTATTTCTAATTGACTGACTGGGAAGTCTTTACCCTTCAGCTCCTGATAGCCATAATGTTGGAGATCCTGCTTGCAGACATACTTAGACACCTGGGTAATGCACGCCTGGAGACGTGTGCCTTTACTCTTTGTGCCATAATTTACAAAGTCGGCCCAAGGCTGAGGAAGGACTGAGAAGGCCTGAAGAATGATTTCAGGCAGAATGCAGGGGGAGACTGGGGCCATAATTTATACCCGCTCTCCCTTCAGCTCTTAGTTGGTGATGCTCAAGGTTTTCAAGAAAGCTGTTGGCTGCTAACCCAAGTCTTTTTTTTTTCCTTTTTCTCCTGTTCACACCTCTCTCTTGACCCCCTGTGTCCTTCGTCATCTCTTCTTTTCCTTCTCTCTCCCTTCTCCTCCCAACTTCCTCATTTCAGGCCTTGGCTCTCACCTTGGCTGCACATAGGAGTTGCCTGAGGAGGTTTTAAAAATCTGCTCATGTAGGGGCCTGTCCCACAGAGATTCTGTGAGCCCCCTTTTCCTTGCACAATCAAAATCCAAATTTATATCCGAGTATGTACATATTTTCAGAGAACTCCATCTGGCCCTCAGAGGGTAGTATGTGGAGGCTACGGCAAAGAGCTGAGTGTCTGGGCCCTCTTGGTCATTACACATCATGCTTTCATGGACAGACACACACACACACACACACACACACACACACACACACACACACGGGGTGGGGGAAGGGAGAGTGAGAGAGAGGGGTGGGGGGAGAGATAGGGAGGGGGAGAGAGAGAGAGAGAGAGAGAGAGAGAGAGAGAGAGGGAGAGGCTTTCTCACCTCTCCAAGCCTTGGTCTCCTCACTACCCACCCCACAGGAATGGTTTCCTCCGGTGTTTGTGAGGATGTAGTGAATCACTACATCATGTATAAGAGCAGGTTTTGCAGAAGCCCAGCCCCCCTCTTCACAAGGGAGGGCCTGTTATTATAAGGTTAAGAAGGGTGTGGGTGGGGAGGCAACAGAGGCAGCAGGGAGCAGCATTACACTTGGAGAAAAGGCCACGCACGTGAACAATGCAGCGCACAAATGAGAGCAAATTAATACCGGGCCCAGGGAGAACAGAACATTCACACACCAGGGGCAAGGCACCTATTCGAGCTGCTAGGCCTTGATAGGGAGAAGGCAATGGGATCTCGGAGGGAGGAAAGAGGGGGACTCAGAGAGGGGGATTTCTGGTGCTAGGGAAGCTTATCTGGCTGGAAGCTTATCCTTCCCTCCTAGGAAACATAAGAGGAGAAAAAGGGCAGGGGATGGGGGGGGGCAGTGGAGCTCCCCACATAGACCTGGGGAGTAAGGAGGAACATCTGACCCAGCAGTGGAAGGGGGTGGGGGAGGAGGGAGGAAGCCAGCAGTGTAGCAAGGTAGTCAAAACAGGAAGGTACAGCCCTCCAAAGCCAACCTATTTGCCTTCAGTTCATCTACTAGCAACTGGACCCAGGTGACCAAAGCAAAGGGTCCCTAAGGCAGGAGCTGTGAACTATACAACCAGTTCCCCCCTCCCACCACGTCTCTATCTTTTTTTCTCCCATTCTGTAAAACAATCAGGGTCCATCTGACTCAGAGGCCATCAAGCCTCTCTCAGTTCAGAGAAGCCGTGTCAATTCTTCAAGGAAAAAAACTGGAAAGCAGGGGACAGTGAAGCAGAGTGGAATTCTAGATCGGGACACTATTAAACATTCTCCCACGGCTTCCATTTCAGAGGCACTGGACCAGTCCGGACAGCTCCGAGAATTAGAACAAAGCCTTGGAGAACTGACATTGGGTCAGAAGCCAGTCGGGAGTGCTAGGAAAGAAGGGGGACCCTCAGAGGCCCTTGGGGGAGCAGCTGTTTATTCATCACTAAGGAAGGAATGTAAATTTTTAATAAATCAGAAGGGAAATGTCGCCTGTTCCTCCACCAGTGGAATTAGCCCCAGAGGACCTTTGGGGATCAAAGGACCCTTTCACAGGGGTGGCCTAAGACCATTGGACAACAAAGATATTTACATTGCAATTCTTTTTCTCTCTCTCTTTTTTAAAGATTTATTTGTTTATGATGTAGACAGTGCTCTGCCTGCATGTACACCAGCAAATCAGAAAAGAGCAACAGATCTCATTATAGATGGTTGTGAGCCACCATGTGGTTGCTGGGAATTGAACTCAGGACCTCTGGAAGAGCAGCCACTGCTCTTAACCTCTAAGCCATCTCTCTATCCCATACATTGCAATTATTAACAGTAGCAAAATTGCAGTTATGGTTTAGAGGTCACCACAAAATGAGGCATTGTATTAGGAAGGTTGAGAGACACTGGTCTTGGGGATACTCAAGCAGAATGCTACCCCTGGGAGTCCTGTTTTCTCTGCTTTGCTTCCACAGCAAAGGATGCATTAGATAGCACCTACATTGTTGAGTAGCAGTATCGGGTCCATGTCCATAGTGCAGACCCTTTGCCTAACTCTCCTGCACACATAATGTTAATATTTCTGCTACCCTTAGAAGAACAGTAGTCCCCAGTGTCCGAGAGCTTAGAGTCTGCTTATTTCAACAAGACGCAAGCATGGAATCAACTAACCCAACATTCACATTTGATGTGTGGAGAAACTGAGGCTTAGAGACAGAAAGTGTAAGGCCACGTAGGTCTAATTCCTGCCAGGGCTGAGGTGAACAGCAAGCTGCTCCTGCTTGCATCCCAGGGTGTTTTCTCTTTCTTTGATTGCTATTATCCCAACTCTTCATTATATTTAGGAGAAAATGCCAGAATATCTTCAGAGCCAGCATTACACATAGGTAAACATCATGTGATCAAATGTGTCTCCTCAATTGCCTGTGCCTGAAATCTTACCGCCCTGATTCGTTCCTTTGGATCTTGAGGTTTTCTGCTCTTTGGGGGTGGGTATAAACAAGGGAGTGGGGAGTGTTATGGACAATTGCTGAGAGGAAGGCATTGTAAAATTGAACCAAGCTATAGGTTTGGAGAAAGCAGCAGCAACTGGTCTAGGAGACAAGGTACAAGTCAGACAGAGAAGACGAAGAACCCAGGGCAAGGATCCCAATCTGGGGCTTAGACCATCCTGGTGGAGGCAAGGAAAGAGCTGATGATGAACACACCCAAAGCTACCAGCAAGTCACAAGCCATTCAACAAGCTTTTCAGCCACACAGTTCTACTGTGACCCAGGAAGCCTGAATCACTGCTGGGTGGCCCATGCTAGGGAGGATGTGAGAGTGAAGGATAACATCAGGCTGTCTGGAGTGGCAGCAAGGGCACTTTATTAAGAGAAGCAGCCTGGGAGAGATGGATGCAACAAGGGAATCTATGAAGACATCGAGAAGAGCCCCAGCCATAAGAGGGATGGGCTCAATGGCTGCCAAAGAAGGCTGGGTGTGGGATGTATCTTGTTCTGTGCCTTCCCTAGGGACCTACTTGCTGCAGGTGCCCTGGCCCAAGGCCAAAGTGCTTGTTCTTCCTCCCTTTGGCTTTCTTTCTAGTTCTTCTAGAGCTGTTTGGGGCGGCTCTGAGCTTGGCTCCGCTTCCTAGGTTCCTAAGATTTTTTTCCCCCTTCGTCCTCTATCAGCTCTAGCATTCTTCTAGCCAATGTTGAGGATGATCTGATGAGAAGTGAGACTGGAAGGGAAGAAGCTAGCGGATTTGTCTAGAAAATGGTTTGGCCCCGCAGGAGCCTGCGTTTCCTTAAAGCCTGTTTGCTTTGGGTAGCTGAGGGTAAAGGTGAGTGCTCTGGGAGTTGGGACACTTGTCTCGAAGATACAGTTACATAGTAGGCATACTACAGTCAGCCCTTTGTACCCGTGGGTTCTACGTTTGCAGAGCTAACCAACTGTAAATCAAAACATTCTGAAGAATAAAATTATCTTGCTTCTTTTCCAAAAAAGAAAGAAAGAAAGTAACTCTAAAGAGAATTGTGTTTGTGTTGAATTTTACCTCTTGTCATTAGTCACTAACCAATATGGTATGACAAGTACTTACATAACTGTTGCATTGTATTAGATTTTTAAGTAATCCAAAGGTGATTTAAAGTATACAAGAGAATGGGCATTATATGCACACACAGTGTGTTATTTTAAATAAGGGAGGTGAACATCTTTGTATTTTGGTATCTGTTTGGGATCCTGAAACCTGCCCTGTAGATACCAAGAGACAACTGCGTGGTAGAATTGTAGAGAATATCAGGGGTGTTCCGTGGGATGGGCTAAACAACAAAAGACCCTCCCAATGTTTCTACTAGTCCTGTTGCAGGTCTCAGCTACTTGGGCAGAACACAGAAGCCCAGCTGTTAGCAGAATGAGCCTCTACCCTCTTCACCACACTCTGCTGTCTGACATGAGCTCTGTGTGTTCTGAAGGGAAGGTGTCTTGGGAGCCTTCAGAGGCTTCAACATCTGCAATCCTAGAGGTTGGATAATCTCACAAGGAGGCGGGCAGGCGGGGAGCGGGAGGCTGCTATTGCCATTAATTAGAGCCCCAATGCCCAAATAGTTCTGCAGGTCCATTCAAGCCCTTAAAGTGATCTCCTGAGTTTCAGGCCGGGCCATCACTAACCAATGTGTCATAGGCACCGCTGAGGGAGAATGCTATTTCACAAAGCAGGGGCTGCTGAGGCGCAGGCTCAGGAGTTCTGGAAAGATGAGATTCAGTGCCATCAATCTGAGAGAGTCAGCCAGGCATTCTTTTCAGCTTTAGCACCCAGTAGCCCCTCCCACCTTGGAGACAGACTAATCCCTGACTTTGGCTAGTGGCTTTACACTTTTCAAAGTGCCTTCCCATCCATTACCTCCCTCCAGCATCACAAACACCCCCAGAAAGGAGGACTGGAAAGGTGTTATTATCCCTGTTTGACCAACAAGAAAACTGAGGTGCCGAAAGGATACATGACTCATTCAGGGTCACACAGCCATGTATTTAGACAAAGAACTAGGGCTTTAAATGTTTTCTAAATTCCAGTCTTGTGTTCTTTCTGCCTTGCAAGGTGCAAGACTACAGAAGTGTGCTGCTCCTAGTACAGTACCCAACACTATATAGAGGCTAATAAATATTTGCTGCCTGAATGGATAAGCAAAGAAGGGAGAAACACATATTCCACAGTGGCTCTTATTCTTATTCTTGCTGTTTTGAAAAATGGTCTCACCACATCACCCAGGCTATTCTTGAATTCCTGGGCTCCAATGATCCTCTATACTCAGCCTCCCAAATCTCTGAGACTAGAGAGATGGCCAACCACACACAGCTCTACTGATCTAGGACAAGTATGCTATACTATTTGATCATGCTGACCAGGAAGTATGAGATCTTCCCCAAATCCCAGATGCCAATGCCAAAGAAAGGCTGGTGTGACACCCCTAAAGAAGCCAGTGGGGCTCAATCTCCTAACATAGTTGGCTTCTGCTTGCTCACCCTTCACAGAAGAGTGGGCCCTGTGGGCCCTTAATCCAGTAGTAGGGAATAGTCAGAGTCAGCCCCAGTGCAAGAAGCTCGTCGCCAAGTTGTGTCTACAAGCTTCCCTCTGGTCCCCCATCAATGGCTCTCTGAAGTGCTGGTGTGCGAGTTACTTGAGAACACTGGCTGCTCTCTTCTTTAAGACCTGGGCACTCTCTCCTTTGCTCAGCGAACTCTTAGCATAACCCAGACTTCAGAGATTCTGAATTTGTCTCAGAGAAGACCACCTAGATCCAGAAACCTCCGCCCCCCTCCCCTTTGTTTTCTCCCATGGAGCCTAGCACATAGTAGGTACCTATCAAATGTTAAGAAATGAACTGTCTCTGCTAAAGAAGGATGCCTGGGGTTACCATTTGTCCTTAGTCCGGTTAGAAAAATGGGGAAAGGAAAGGTACACTGGTTCTCAGATGCTACTTAGCAGTAAATACAAAGTGGCATTTGTGCTGGGTGCCCCTAATTTAAGATCCTTGTGCTTTCTTTCTTGAGACCACCAGTTCTCTCCTGAATACTCAAAGAGTATTTGTTTTGCACCCCCAGAGCCTCGGTTTTGTTTTCTGTACAATAAAGAGGGCGCTGGAATGAGAAAATGCATAGCACAGTGTCCAGCTCTTAGTAAGTGCTCAACCAAGCGGAGGCAGCTGGATAATCTACACCTCCGATCCCAGAGGGAGGGGTCCCCCAGGGACACCAGACTGCTCATGAGGCTAGAATCCAGGTAGGAAAGAGGGGCCCAGGCTGTGTTTACCAGCTCCCTGCTTAGTTCATCACCTCAGCCTGGGCTCTGGGGCAGAGCCAGTCGCCTCCTTCTTTAAGATTCTGGTCACAGCAGGGGCTGGGTTTCTAAGGCAGGCGTGATCTTTCTCTTCCAACAGACGCCGCTGCCGCTAGTGTCTGCGCTGGGCACAGGCAGGGGCAGCCGCGCGCGGGAGAGACGGCGGGAGGGTTCCTGGCTCCGCAACCACGCAGCCTGGGCCTGGAGAGGGTCCCCGACAGTAAGTACTGAGCCCCGGAAGCCAGGCTAGGGCTCGCCTAGGAAAGGGTCATATAGCCGGGCGTGTGTGGGGTTGTAAGGTTCGCAGAGATTGCTAGGGTCCTCACTAATACCTCAGAGTGACTTGGGGTCAGCTCTGCCACGTGCCCCTTCCTTCTGGGCGCTTGCCCCTTCCTTGCTCCTCCTGGGGGCGGGGGTGGGGATGGGGGGGGCGTTTCAGAAGGTGACATTCTTCTCCATCTCCCCACCACCACCACCACGAGCCCCCAAGGATTCCTTCTAGTAGCCAAGCGGCCCTCGGGTCGGTTCGCAGAGCCATGGAGGAAATTGCAAGTCAAGGTGCACGCGGGGCAGAGGTTTAGTTGCCGGTGGCAAAGTGGCGGCGGGAGCAGGAAGTTTTCCTGCTGAGGGTGGGGGGCGGGGAGCGAAGAGGGTGTAGAGAGTAGAAAGCTGAAACGGAAAGCAGCGCTTCTAGGTGTTGGAACCCAAGCATCCTGCCAGCCACCAGATTCTCTAGGATTCTCTGCAGGTGAGAGCTTTGGTCCCCCTGCGGGCAACTGCGAGTCCTGTAGGGAAAGATCTGGGCTTCTAGCCTCCCTCCTCCGTTTCCCAGGCATAGTGGCTAGATTGCGCTCCCAGGGATCTTTGACGGTGGGGGAGGTGCTCAGGGGATGCTGACGGTGCGGTTGCATTGTGGGGAGGGGGCAGCTGAGACCTCAATGTTCTCCAAGCAGAGCCAGGCTGAGAAACATGACCACGGGCACCTACCTGGTGGTATATTCCTTACAGAACTAGCATGCCACAGCAAGTGAGAACAAGCAGGAGCATGCCTGTCACTGTTTTCTCTTGGCTGTGTACAATTGAGATGGTGTTAGGCCTGAGATAACAAGACCCCCGTGTCTCCCCTCTGCTTTTCCACCCTCAGCTACGTTGGTTAGGCTCACCAAGCTCTTTAAGCTCCCAGTAATAATAAGTCATAGGCAATAATAACAGCACTGGCTGTCATTTGCTTGGAGCTTGTTATGTGCCAGGTCCAGTTCTAAGTACTTGATATGCATTATTTTATTCATTCTTCACAAAATTCCTGTGCGGTAAATACTAATATTATTCATATTTTACAAGTGAGGAAATCGAGGCATAGAGAGGTCGTCAAGGCTATGGTCCAACAGCAAGTAAGTGGCGGAGCTAGGATTTCAGCCCAATCTTTCTTCATACATTTCCTCATTGGTAATTATTGGAAATATGATGACAAGCTGGCTTTAATGAAATAATAAAAGCCAGGTTGATTTCTCTGTGGCAAAATTTATTTTAATTCTGTATTTCCGAAGTCAGGGCCCAGTCTCAATGAACGTTGAATCAATTTTTCATATCACCCCCAATTACAAACTGTTGAGAAAGACAGTGGGCCAGAATAACACAGTAGATTCTATTACTTGATTCCCACTGATAATAATACTTGTTTATAGATCCTATAGATGAACACCTACTTTGTCAGGGTGTTGCATGTATTCAGTCTTTGTATACGGACTTTGAAGTGAGTCCTATAATGAGTCTCACTTTATAGATAAAGGAATTGAGTCTTGGCACTCAGAGGAAGAAGGCTACCAAGAAGAGACTTTATAATCTAATCATATACAGAGGGAGGAGGTCCCCCTCAGTCACAGTCATAGGGGAGGGGAATAGGGTGAAAGTGGGAGGGAGGGAGGAATGGGAGGATGGGATAACAATTGAGATGTAATATGAATAAATTAATTTTAAAAAAAAGAAGAAGAAAAAAAGTTGGGCTTCCAACCCAGATCCAAAACCAGAGCTGAAACAACCCTTTGACAGATCTGTGCATGAGAACTGGGCTTGGTATTTCCCAAAGTTCCCCAGTCATTTGCCCAGAACTCTATCTCTTTGCTCAGATACCTTTACACTATAGATGAGGGAATTGCAAAGATACCTTTACACTATAGATGAGGGAATTGCAAAGATTGGTGAAGAGCAGGTTTCCAGGAAAAGACAGCGTGTTCCGGATGGATTTGGGTTATGTTGTTGTACTAAATACCGTGCCTGTGACATCAATAAGTTGTTATGCTTTATAAGTTCTGTTAATTAAACAAGTGTCTGGTTTGCTGGTTTACTGGCTTGGAGTTGTTAATCCGATATTATGGCTCTATCTGAGTACCTCTGTTAGGAGTTAATTTTTAAAGAATATTTGCAATAATGGCCAAAACTGTCTTTGTATCCCCTAAGGAGGGAAGGGGGCTTGATTTGAAACTACAACTCGAGTGGCAGAAGCCTCCCCCCCCCACCCAGAATGATCCCTATGGGCTGAAACCTAAGTGTCACTGGCCCCTGTGGGGCTGTTCCTGGGTCATACATACCTAGCTTTCAATGGAGTCCTTTGTAATTTCCTACTATTTCCCCAGCCCATTCAGAGAGCTAGCATCGAATAGTCTCTCTTCAATGTGAACAAAACAGGGTGTGTGAACCCCATGCCTTCAGTCTCTGGGACTATGGCGGGATCTTATTGAACCTGCAGGAAACCTACCTTTCCTGATGCTCCTACGACAGGGGGCTTCCAAGTATAGCTCCTGGTAACAGGGTGGTGCATGAGAAATGTGTTGGTAACCCTAGTGTGTGCACAGCTCTGGCTCTCATCCCTGTGAGCGAGAGTCCATTGCATCATTTCATAAGGCCACATGAAAGGAGTCAGTGGGGGAACTGTGCTCAAATTAAAGTTTTGCTTGAATTTATTCTGTAATTTCTTCTAATTGCAGTGACTTAAATACCCAGAGGTTTCCTTCTTTGCTGACTCTTCCTAACTATTCATTTGCTGGGATGAATGACATTCCTTTCCTGAAATGTCCTTCTCACCTTCACCACTCTGCAAGGGTAGGGGAGATCTGCTGGGAGATACCTTCCTCTGTGTTCCCACAGCATCCTCTGCTGCCCTCTGTGCAGCTAGGGGACATATGGTTTTGTGGTAGTTTACACACCTGTCTCCACATTGGAGGGAGAGGCTGGGTGCATAATAGAGGTACAGTAGTTATTTGGGGTGCATATATGAATGAAGGAATGAATTGATGCTTTATAAACACTACAGAAGAGAGCCCCTCATTCACAGAAAGGGACTTTGCCATCCTTCCCTTTATAAGAAGGTGAGCAGAAAAAAGAACTTACATTATTCTTCAAGAAAGCACTGGCTTTACAGGTTTAATCAATCAAAATAAATACACCGTAATGTCAAAAACCTGAAGGCTTAGGGAAGGGCTTTCTTGGTTAATAGGCTATTAGGGTACAGTAACTTAAAAATTGGTCTTCAAAAGTTATCACCTTTCTTGATCTTTTATTTTATCTTACTTATTTTTAAGATTTATTTATTATTGTGTATACAGTGCTCTGCCTGCATGTACACCTGCATGCCACAAGAGGACACCAGATTCCCCCTAAAGATGGTTGTGAGCCACCATGTACTTGCTGGGAATTGAACTCAGAACCTTTGGAAGAACAGACTCAGACTGTGCTCTTAACCACTGATCCATCTCTCCAGCTCCTTCTTGATTCTTTTTTTTTTGAGGTTCATACAATATGTTCTGATAACAGATCCTCTCCACTGCCCCATGTAGCTAACTCTACCTTTCATTCTTTCTTTAGAAAACAAACAGGCAGATAAACAAACCAAAATATAAGAAAATAAACATGAAAAAACTAACACACACACACACACACACACACACACACACACACACACACACAGAGAGAGAGAGAGAGAGAGAGAGAGAGAGAGAGAGAGAGAGAGAGAGCTCCATAAAATCAGAAACCATAATATACATGCAAAAGACCACTGAAATGGAAAAAGTGCCCCCAGCACAGCAAAAATAGACAAAAACAATCTACAAAACCACCATCATTTTTGTTTTGTGCTAGTCATGAGACTCCATTGGAGAAAACCTGTTTTTCCTTTACAATCAGTTGTCAGTTAGATACTTTCGTGGTGGGGGATGGGGGCATGTTTCCCGGGGGCCTGTCCATTTGTGAGTACCTGTATTTACTCCCATCTGCCTCAGGGAGAAGCTTCTCAGATGATGGCTGAGCACGACATTTACCTATGATGGGTCTAGCAGAATGTCATTAGGAGTCATTCCTGTGTTCCCTTAGCAAAACAGTAGTACTTGGTTTCCCCCTTAGGTCCATGGCCTATCTAGCCTCACTCAGGCTCTTGCCCACCAAAGCAGTGTCTGAAATGGACTCCACTTCACAGACAAGGCCTTAAATCCAAGCAGAGAGTGGTTGGTTAATCCCACAAATTTATGCCACTATTGCAGACAGGTCACCATTGTAGGTCACAGGGTTTGTGGCTGGGTTGGTGCTTACCTTTCTCCTCTGGTAACATGTGGAGTACCTCCCAGTACCATGATCACCGGTCAATAAGGCTGAAGGCTCTAGGTAGGCACCAGCTCAACATCCCTGTGTTCAATGAGTTGTATAGGTGTTATCTTCAGCAATAGGGCCTGACCATCAGTTTTTGGAGAGCAACCAATAACCTCAGCAATAGCCTGGGTTGTTGGGGAGTGACCATGGGGCCATGTTGTAACTCATTCCTGGTACTGGAGGTTTCACTTGGTGAAAGATGTCAAGGTGGGCCATTGCCTCTCCCGTTATTTGGTAACTCCTCTTAGATTTCTCCTCTATGTGGATATATTTTAAGAAGCTTCTACTGTAGTAGGTTTCCATGTGGACCTCCATATGGGCCTTAGTGCTAGTTGTCCCTCCATGTATCTTCCCCTTACCCTCCTCTTCCTTCTCTCTCCCCATTTTTCCTCCTGTTCCAGCCTGTCCTCTGTCTCCTCACAACTATATATTTTATTTCCTATTTCTAGGGAGGTCCTTCACTCCCTCTGATCCCTTACTCCATGCCTAGCCTCTGAGGTTATGTGAATTGTTGCCTCGGGCAGGTATTTTCTGCCTGTGGTTCTTATTCTTCGGTGGAGAGTTCATCAACCTCGCTCTTCTTTTATGACCCCAGTTTTTGAAAATGCCCGAAAATTCCTTCTTCTGTATCAGCAGGAAGATGCAATTAGGCAGAACAAAAGGTGTCTCACTGTCCTGAGGCTGCAGTTAGCATCTCTAGACACCTCCTGGCAGGGTGATATGAGTTAACCAGACCTCTATTCACATGTTTTCCTTTGTCTAGTGGCTTCCTGACCTAATTTCTGCCTTGTATCTGAGGTACACTGATTGAATAGGTCTGAGATGACACACATGGAGGAGCTAGGGCCTTCACTCTCTCCCAAATCAGCCTGGTACCTGTTAGTCATGAGTCTTATGCTGAAGACACCCATTTCAGACTCTAGGCAAAGCACTAAGGTAGATATACATTCTTGTCCTCTCAGACGCTCCCCAAGAGAATGCCAAGGAGGGTCCCTGTGGCCCATGCAAAGTCAGCTATAAGAGATAGAAGGTGAGCAAGTCCTACTCACTGAGTTAATGATAGCCTTTTTCTTTCCTGTTAGCCTGTACTTGGATTCATCTTCATACCTTCGGCTACATATTTCCTGAATGCTTTGGTCTCTCGGCCTGTTCTTCTTACTTTACCTCACTACTGGTCCAGGTCTGCTTCTTCCTTCTGGACCCCGCTGCAGTCTGAGCCTTCCCTCCTGTTTCTGGAAATCAGCAGGGATGCAACAAGAGCAAGTAAATAACTTGTATGGTCCTTGCCAACTCTGAGATTGTCTTGGAGTTGACCAAAATCAGAGACTGGGGGCATCTGAGGCTGGTGGCTTAGGCCGTTGATACTTAGCAGTCTCATAAAGAGGAAGGTCTTGGCACAGCCCAACAGCTGAATGGGCCCTCTTTTGGCTTCAAGGGACTTTGCCTAGAGCCCTATGCAGTTAATGTCTGCCAACCAGCCCCCAGGGATGTGCTATATGAATCCTGGGTCTTTGGCTGCTGGCAGCAGCTGCTTGGGAAGTTCCCAGAAAATTGTGGCCACACCTGCTCCCCCTGACTGCCGCCAAGCTTTGTTTACAGTTCAGCCCTTGACAAACCAAAGGTTGGGATCCAAGAGAAGAGAAAATTGCATAGCAAAGGACCCTTTCCTGGCTTGCCATTTTATGCTAGAGCTCTGTGGTCCAGCCTGGCCTCAGAGCTTGGCCAGGGGTGGAGTGGGGAGTGCACTATGGGGAAGAATCCAAGCCTGCTGTTCCTTTCCCTGCCAACTCTACTTTTCCCATCATGACTACACTCTCCTACTTTCTGCAGTTCTCTCCAGTCCTGTTTGGCTTCCTGGATCTCCCTTTCACAACAGAAATCCAGCCGCTGGTGACTGGAAACCTGTCCTAAGTCAGGAAAGTGTCCAGGGCCTTTCCTTCATAATGTTTTCTATTTGTTGCCTACTCACTGCATCCCCATCTGTGACCCGGGTAGGAGCATCATGCTGTCAGTATGGCATAATAGCAATCCTCCTCCCAGAAGAGTTCCATCTATCTGAATGCTCTCATTACCATATGGTCCTTGAGCTGTGGTGGACGCCCTAAGGGTAACAATACGGTCAGCGTGCCGACATTTGGAGGACAAGGGAGGATCTGAAGAGGGCCTCCAGAAAGGTAAAGTGACTAGGGTTGGTGTCTCTAGTCTTTGCCTTCTCCAAGCCTATCCTTTCGCCTTCAAGGTCTCCAAGGCCGTTTTGTCCTATTTCTCCGCTGTGTTATTCTCATTGCCTCTCTCCTCTTGGCTCTGGCAGGCCCCCTTCCCTGTTCAGCTGTCTTTTCTTCTCACTTGTCTTTCCCTTCATTCCTCATTTCTTTCCCTCTAGCTCAGTCAATCTGTCTTGGCCTCTTTCAGGAATACTTGATGTCGTACACGGAAGGTGGGGGCTGGGGTGTCTCGGGTTCTTTAGGACGACATGACAACTCCTTCAAGCTCCCATGAATATTTCATTGCTCTAGTTCCCCCTCACTGCCTCAGCCAGTGACAGGTGAGTGAGGGCTAAAATGCAAGGATCTCCCCACTAACTCTGCCACAGCTCAATGGCAGCAGTTTCAGATCTTGTGACCTGGAATGCCATATGGCATCAGCCTCACATCTGGAACAGCCCTAACATCTGTCACCAGACTGGCAGGCCCAGTAAGGAAGGTTTAGGAGTGTGTCTGGACCTATTAGACAGCACGTCAGAATCTACTGAATGTGCAGCCCTTAAGGAGAAGAAGGGAAGGGGAGGGGTAGCTGCAGAGAGGGACTTCTACAGCTTCCTTTCAGGGAGATTTCAGGCTTGGTCTTTGACAAAAACCACTCCAAGCTCCCAAATATTTGGAGAAGAACAGAGGACTTTGGTTACTACATTTGCTCCCTTATGACAGTGATAGCACCTGCATCCCAGGCCACTGGGGGAAAGCTACTTTAGATAATCAAAGAAAAGAACATGGATACCAGCAAGTTGTCCCAAGGATGCTTCTTTAAGCTCAACTGAAGAGAAACTTTCAGGACCATAAAGACCTAGGAAGGAAAAAGGAGCTATAACAAGGAAAAGTAACAACTCCACCACTCATAGACTCTCAGGACTGGGAAGAATCATCAAATCTTTGTACACACCCCACACTTCTGACCATTCTGAAAAGATGATTGCACACCCTTTAAAGAAAATTGCTCCCCTATGAGGGAAATCCTATTCAGTTTCTAACCCTCAAACCTCTAAACAGACTCGGAGCCCTACTGTCTCCTATTCTTTCCTGTATTGTAGTTGTGGACCCTTTCTTGGACTCCATTCTCTCTCCACGTTGGTCTTTGGCCAGATAGGTTGTGGAGTGTCTCCTTTGGACCAGATCCACTGCCATAGCTTAGATAAGACAATGTATCCCCCAAAGATGCATGTGTTGAAGGTGTGATAGCCAACTGGTAGGTCTAATTTGATCCCAAGGTACTACCTAATAGATTCATAAATCAATGGTTTGGGAGGAGATGATGAATAGAAAGGCCTAGTTGGAAGAAGTGGGCCAATAGGTATAAGTGCTGCAAAGATGTCCCCTGTTGTCTGTCCCTTCCTCTCTTCCTGCTTCTTATTTGCTTTACTATGTTCTCTCCACCACAAGCCTTGGCCTCACCACAGGCACAGAAGCAGCAGGCCTGCGTTTCTAGGAAAGGCCTTTGTGAAGAGGTAATATATAAGCAGAGACTTAAAGGATTAAAGCGCATCCATGTGAAGAATGAGGAAAGAGATTTTCATGAAAAAGTGGAATGCCAAGAGCATGCACTGAAACCTGCAAACCCATGGACCAAAAATAGGTCTCCCTCTTTTAAGTTGTTTTTCTCAGGTATCTGACCAATATAATAACCATCTATAAATCTGACGTTCTCAGAGTGAACCACAGCTAGTAACCATTTGACAATGAACTGCATGGAACGGACAGAGACCTCTAATCTGTGTGTCTCAAAATTACCCTTACTCATTTATGCATTGGTTCGTTTGGAAAACAACACTGAGCACCAACTATTTGCCAAACACCACATGTATATTGGTAAACAAAAGAGACCTAGTTTCAACTCATAGGGTTTTATAGCAAAATAGCCAGAAAATACATAATTACAACTTGTGATGAGTCTCATGAAAGAAATAACAGGCCACAACAATAGGACAGTTTCCAGGAAAGGCCTTTTGTGAGGGAGTGATATTTAAGAATAGACATAAAGGATGAAAGATCAGCCATGTGGAAAATAGGGAAAGAGGTTTCCAGGAAAATAGAATACCAAGTGGGCTGTCCTTGAGATGGCAAAGAACTTGGTATGGTGAGAAACTCAAAAGTAGTGAATGGGACCAGATTGTAATAGTCAATAATAGGAATACCATTGGAAAATCACAAAGGGCATGTGACACACACACACACACACACACACACACACACACACACACACACACACGTTTCAACACTGTTTACCATCAATGAAGAATGTCTAAAGGGTTTTAAGCAAGAGAGCAATTGGCTCTAGTCTCAACTATTACGACACCTGTAAATGCCAAATTTAGAAGGAGACAGCAGTGATACAGGAAGGCCAATAAGGAGGCAGCTGCAGCAATCCACAGAAGTAATGGTGGCTTGCATCAGTGACAGCCATGGAGATGGAGAGAATTGGACAGATTCTGGATGTGTTTTGAAGTGACAGCTGACAATACTTACTGAAAAATTGGATGTCAAGGATGAAGGAGGAAAGACAGGCTTCAAGAAGACCCGGGTTTCCAGCTTGACTCCGTGCCATGTACTGAGATGAAGAATGCTGAGTGAGGTTTTAAGGAGAAAAAAAAATCAACAGTTCCCTTTCAGCCATGTTAAGTTTGAGATTCCTGAGAGATATAAAAATAGAAATGTTAATGTCTAAGAGTTTGGGAACTCTTGAAGAAGAGAAAGTAGAATGTAAGTTCGGAGACAGTATCTACCTGTTGATTGTATTTAAAGCAAGGATGCTGGATGCTGCATGGCATCACCTCAGGGAAAAGAAGAGAGACATGCAGGCAGAGGTCCATAGAACTCCAATATCTAGCTCTGACATTAAAAAGAAACTATGGAAAAGTAACTAAAGAAATAGAAGGACAAGCAGGAGATATTCACAGAAACCAAGCAGGAGCATATTTCTGGAGAGAGAGAGAGTTGCCATCTTTGTCTACATTTGGTGAGTGCTGATGATGTAAGAGCAGGGCTGATGGATGGATATCCATAAAAGACAGAAGAGTCCTTTAAAAGAGCAAATGTGGAGTTACAGACATGAAAGCCATATGGGAAGTGATCAAGGATGGAAACATGAGAAGAAAAAGTATGTGTGGAAGTGTGAGGATTTGTGGGCAAATTTTTTTCTGTGAAAAGGAGCAGGAAAATAGGTTTGTTTTCATAAGGATAAATATTTTCATTAATATGGCACCATGGTTTTGGAAGTGACTATTTTCAGGAAGAGAATGGATGGCCAAAGGAGTAAAATGCTTGATAAGTAAGAGAGGTTGGTGTCAGAACATAAGTGGCAAGGTTTTGCACTGATAGAAGAAAAAAAAATCTTCCACTTTAGCAAGGTAATCTTGTGCAGACATGGTGCTATATGCATTAGTGGTAGTGAGATGAGAGTAATCTATCGGATAACTTCTACTATTTTAGTTTCATAAGTTGAGACGTCTTGAAGTCTTAAATCAAGCTGATGGAAAGACAGAAAAGAAGAGGAGCTATGAAATCAGCATATTAGATGGTGAGAAGGTAGTGGCCATACATCAGTTAAAATATGCACCAGAGGAGGCAGAGGCAGGTGGATCACTGTGAGTTTGAGGCCAGCCTGGTCTACAAAGACAGTCTAGGACAGCCAAGGCTACACAGAGAAACCCTGTCTCAAAACAAAAACACAAACAAAAACAAAAAAACAAACAAAAACTATGCACCAGATTTGAGGCCATTAGCTTAACATGAAAGCCAGCTCTATAGGTTCTTTGAAGCTTCCTCCAACTACTGTAAGACTACATATAGTTGAGTTCATCAAGGGTGAGGTTTTATCTATCAATTCTGGCAAAGAGAGAGAGGAAGGAAGGGAGTTGAAAGTGTTTGGGTGAGAATGATCATAACTCAAGACCAAGAACTGGAGAAGGGGGACCTTGAAGCTAAGAAAGAGCCTGAAAGAGGAAAATAGTGAATAAGCAGGACAATTTTCTATTTAGAGAGCTAACACATAGAGAGTTGACTCAGGAGAGAATGAGAAGGGAGATTTCTAGGGAATGTGGGAAACGAATAGGTGATCATCATGCATTCTGGTGTCTCCTGAAATGGGAACTCTTTGGAAGAAAAGTGGAAGTATAGTGGATAGCATAGTAAGTAGTGGGGAGTTACCACTGGAGATTTAGGAGTCAGTACAGCAGTTGATGATGTCTAGGTATGCCAATGAAGTAAGTCCAATGGAAGATGTTGTTTTCAGTGGCTTCCTCATTGCCTGGTAGGCACTGGACTGAGCAATAATGACGTCAAAAGTAGTAGGCCCACTATTGGGATAGCCATTATGAAAACAAAACGCTAAACAGAAAATAAGTGTTATCTAAAGGAAAGTGGTATAGCCATTGTAGGAAACAGTATGGTTATTCTTCAAAAAAGTAATCATAGAGTTCTCATAATATCTAGCAATCCCACTCCTAAGTTTTGTTAATTTTTCGTTGCTGTGCCAAATATTTCAGAGAAATAATTTTAAAAGAGGATAAATTTGTTTTGGATCATGGTTTCATAGATTTCCATGTACAATTGGCTGATTCCACTGATTTTAGGTCCATGGCACAGCAGAAATACCATGGAGGAAGGTCATAACAAAGGAAAGCTACATACAGTGTGGCAACCAGGAAACAGAGAAGAGAAAAGGGACAAGATTGAATTTTTCCAGGGCACTCCTCTAGTGACTTCTTTACTCTTTCAAACAAGGCCCTCCCTCGCACTTTTTACCACCTCCCAA
This sequence comes from Acomys minous, assembly GCF_964271855.1. NCBI lineage: Eukaryota > Metazoa > Chordata > Mammalia > Rodentia > Muridae > Acomys > Acomys minous. Next base: position 44,768,834 of record NC_140488.1, on the reverse strand, counting down.
TAATACCATCATATTACATATTCATCATGGGATCAATTCATTGATTGACTCAGATTTCTGGAATCTAATCACTTTCCAAATAGCAACCAAGACCCAGGGACATGAGCCTGTAAGAAAAATCAAAACATGGGTATAATGCCCTAAAAGTGAAATCAAGGCTCCAGTAGATATTTGTACATCTGTATTCATAGCAGCATTATTCGAAGTAACCAAATGTTGGGAACAATGTAAGTGTCCATCAACAGATAAATAAAATGTGGCACATACACAGAATGTTACTGAGTCTTAAAAGGAAGGAGGTGCTGACCGAGGCTACACTATGGATGAATCCTGAAGACATTATACTCTCTGAAATATGCCAAACACGTAAATTTTTGTCTGTGAAGGGAAAAGCATTCTGGAGATGGATGGTCATGAGAGTTGCAAAACAATGTGAGTGATTTTAATGTCTCCAAACTAACTGTACAAGTAAAAATGGCTGAAGTGAATTTCATGTTATATATAGTGTACCAATATTTCTTTTTTTTTTTTTTTAAGACTGGAGGTATAGATCACATATAATTAGGAGCTAGAGTCCTCAGTGACCTTGGGGCCTACACAGAAAGTCTGTAGGTGACACTGAAGAGGGAGGAAGGTTGGCAACAGGTAGGTTTCTCAGAAGACTGAGGCACTTCAGAAGAAAGGCCTAATGGCCTAGAGACACCACTGGTTAAGTACAGAGTGCCTACCTCCCCTGCAGGCCCTGAAGGACTTGAGACTCCAGACAAAGAGACAAAAACAATTGAAAAAATATAAGCAATTTCCACTTAAAAATAAGGGACTAGGAGCTGGACAGATCTCTAACAAGCAGACAGATACATGAGAAAGGTAGCAAATTTCTGAGCTCTTATTCTGAAAAAATGGAGATTTTGGAAAACTCCTGATCTGTGATAAAGGCCTAGTGGGATTTTCCTTCTGTCAGCAGAGCCCCCACCCCAACCAGCTGACCAGTCCTAAACATGTTTACCTGATGCTGTGGGCCTGCCAGCTCACCTTTCTTTGTCTAAGCTGACCAATCCAAAGTCAGGGACGAGGAACCATCCAAGGCAACCAAAACCACTTAAATCTTAAGTCATCAAGGGGGTTGAATTTGGTTGTTTTTTTTTTTTTCATACCATGCCTACTTACATGGTAGCAGAAGAACAGACAGGAAAGTGCTAGCCTCAAGGAATAACCAGGTCTCAGTTTGGGAAGAAGGGGGTAGGCATTTTGGAAGCGAAAATGAAAGTACGGGAGAGTTTGCTGTTGACTAAAAGCTCCAGAGGGCACAAGGAAAGCGAGTAGGCAGGTGGTATCAGATCATGGAGAGGTCATTACACTACCCTTCTCAGCCGTTCTCAGCCAATGACTTCACTTTCTAAAGTTTTAGTTCCCTTTGAGCAGGAACCCAACACCATCAAATGAAAAATTCCAGAAGTAAACAATTCATACTGTTCTATTGCTGTGAAGAGACACCATGAACAAGGCAACTTATAAAAATAAATCATTTAACTGGGGCCGTCTTAGAGTTTCAGAGGGTGAGTCCATAACCATCATGGTGGATTGCATGGCAGCAGGCAGGCAAGCATGGTGCTAGAGAAATGCCTGACAGTTCTACATCTGATCTGCGAGGTGGAGGGAGAGAGAGAGAGAGAAAGAGAGAGAGAGAGAGAGAGAGAGAGAGAGAGAGAGAGAGAGAGAGAGAGAGAGAGGAGAGAGAGGGAGAGAGAGAAACTGGGTCTGGCAAGGGCTTTTGAAACATCAGAGCCCACCTCCAGTGACATACCTCCTTCAACAAGGCCACACTCCTAATTGGTCCCTAAACCAGTTTCACCAACTGGGCACCAAGTGTTCAAATATATGAGCCCGTGGGAGGCCATTCTCATTCAAAGCGCTACAAGTACACATTCTAGTTAGTCTCTTCTCTTCTCATCTCGTCTCTTCTCTTCTCTTCTCATCCTTCCCTATCAGGATTCTTATTGTATATCCAAGGTTGGCCAGGCTGACCACAAACTCCTGGTCCTGGATTATTGGGATTCCAGATGTGCACCAGTAAAACCACCTTTTCTCTTATTGTTGTTAATCTCACTTACTAAATTAAACTTTATCTTTGGGATGTATGTACAGGAAAATTATATGTGCGTGTGTGTGTGTGTGTGTGTGTGTGTGTGTGTGTGTGTGGAGAGAGAGAGAGAGAGAGAGAGAGAGAGAGAGAGAGAGAGAGAGAGAGATGTTGATACTATCTTTGATTTAAAGAATCAGGTGGGGAAGTTGCCTTAGAATATATTCTCTATGAATAAAAGGAAGTCAGTTCTGTGCCTAGTGTCCCCGGTGTCATTTACTGGTGTGCTGGCTTCAAAGATGACTGCTCTTGAAGACAGCACTGAAACAGCCCTCAGTTCACACTGGAAGAACAGTCCACTGAGCCAATCTTACCACATTTTGAGAATCTGCTAGGTCCATAGGTTCTTAAAAAAAAAAAAAAACTGATCGGCAGACCTGGGTTCATGTTGCAGTTTCACATGGCTTATAGGTATATATTCTTTAGCTGGTTGTATGGATCTCTCTTGCCCATTTCCTTATCTGTAAAATAGTCATACTATGGCTGTAAAGATGGAGGGGGTGATATGTGGATAGACTCTGGGACATGGTGACTCCTCAGTAAACACCTAGTACTGTTAATTTACAGTACCCGTCGTTTCAGCATCTAACTTACCTGAATCCCAGACATCTTTAGTCACTGGGCTACTCCCTGGCTGACCAAATTCTTCTGTAGGGCCAAATAGATTCCTATTTTATCTCTTCTTGTCCCAGGGCAACCTTGCCTGTCTCGTTTCACAAGTTTAAAGCTCTCCGTATTCCTTCCTCAGATAAATCTGATTCAGCCATCCAGAGCACTGTTTACATAAATCAACATGTCTGTGATAGATGATAATGGGTTTTTTACTGATTTGGTTTTTAGTATTTTTGAAACAAGGTGTCATGTGGCTGAGGATGTAGCTGAGCTGTGGCCTCTGTAGCTGAGGATGACCTTGAACTCTTGATTTTCCTGTTACTTTGTCCCAACTCCTGGGATTACACAGGTGTGCCACCACTCCTGGCAACAGATGCGTTGCTACTGGGATCTTCAATGGTGCAACAAAACAGAGTAAAAACACCTCCAGCCTCCCACCTGACTGTGCTCCTCCCATTGTCTAAGGATAATGTCCTTGCATCTCAAACTATAGTCAGCAGTGACATCACCCTGGAGTGTGTCAAAATGTCAGTGCTAACTGCAGGCCTGCTGCCTCAGAATAATTTGGTAATACTCACATGACCCATGTGCCATTAAAATGTACACAATAAGAAATGGCTAGCTGAAATGAGAAGTGAGGGCAGGCAACTTTACACGGGGGAGAGTTTTACGCCCAGAGGAGCTATTTCAGAGCTCCGGGGATAGGGCTCCCGTTCCTGCCACCTGGAGTCCATGGCATCTCATAGGGTCCCAGCTGCTTGCCTGCTGTGCTGGAGCTTTGGAGCTTCCAGGAGACTCAGGCTCCAGTTACTGGAATCAGAGGGCTAATTGGCGCCACATGGCTCCAAAATCCTGCCAGTTTCAAGGAGAATGACAAGACTCCCCAAGGAGCCAACCAAATGTAAAGAAAAAGGAGCCAAAGGCAAGGAGGGATGGAGAACTAAAAGCCAATGCCTGGAAATGTAACTGTAACACTTTAGTCCTCCTGCCCCAAAGCATAAGAAGATAGAGCAGTAGCTCAGAACTATTTCGTTGCCCTGTCAGTTCATCTGTCTTTAGCCGCATCCTGCCTAGCAACAGTTAGAGTGAACTCTACCTCCTGATTTCTCTTTGGCCAGTGATGGAGGTCAGGTTAGTCCACAGAGGAATCAAGGTTTTTCAAATGTAGTCAGGTTGTCTGATAGTTGGGCCAGGAAACAGCTGCCTGGTTAATGATGAAACAGAGTGCTTTGTGGGGCTGTCTCTTGAAAAGGGTGTGTGGAGATCCCAAAGCTGTGTGACATTGGGTGAAAGTTCATTTTCTGCTCCCTTTCTCTGTTCCTCTGGCCACCCTGAATAATGCTACCCGTAATATTGTCACCTCTACATTCATGTGATATACTTAACCTTCTAAGTGTTTCTCCTCTGCAGCCATGATCTCATTTCCTTCTCCCAACAACACAAAGTGAACAGGATCAGAGACAGGTTAATTATAATATATGCTGAGCATCCAGGCCTGGCCAGGACCTGGCGTTCTACTATTCACAGGGCTGGAGCCGTCTTGCAGTGGAAATTCAGGGTGATCAAGGGTCCCAGGGCTAGAATTGCAGGACCTGCCAAGGAGATTTGGCTCCAGCAGGATCACGGTTGCGCTCAGCTTCTGTGGGTGTCTGCACCCCTTGAGAGCTGGGGGAGGGGCAGTCACCTCGCCTCTTTGGCAGGACTGATAGTAGCTGTGAGAAGATAATGAATGTGACAGTACTTTTTCTCAAATGAGGTAATAGGTGTCAATATGCAAAGAAGCGCATGGACCTTAAGGGTTGTTACTATGAGGCAGAAGGAAAAGGCTAGAACTTTGTCTTGGTTCACTGAATGGAGAGGGCCACCCTAGTGTAGGATGAGAAGATATTTTAGAGGCACTAGGTAAAAAAAAAAGACAGACACAATGAAGGTGTAGTGTGTTTGGGAGGCAAAAAAAAAAAAAAAAAAAAAAAAAACAGAAGAAAAATAGCAGATGCTAAAAATAAAGCCAGGAGGGGGCTCATAAGTTTTGGCTGCTTCATTATTTTCTCAGAGTTACCCTGTTTTGAGAGACCAGAAGCCGAGTTAAAATGCCTAGTATCCCCAGGAAGGCAGTCACATGGCCCCTGGACAGCTGAGCTCCTCTCATCCATCACTGCTTGCCTTCAGTGACACTCCTAAGTCTTCAGACACTTAGCAAATTTCAGAGGGACTGGGATACAGACACTGAAAAATGCAGCCCTCAGGAGGGAAGGAAGATTACAAAATGGCCTCCTGGGTCTGCTAACAGACTTTTCTCCCCTGACCCAAGATATGTGAGAAGGTCTAGGCACTGTGAGGCATCAGATACTTGTAGACTTGAGAACGATCCAGTTGGGGATAGTTAGTTCAGCTCCAACAATCCGAATGAAGAACCAAATGTGATTACAGTTCACCTGGAGACATGACTTTGGGGGAGTGGAGAATAGTTGGACCCCCCTGTGAGAAAGAGCTTGGGTTCCCATTTTCCTCCACACTGTCTTTTCCTGGCCAGCCAGAAGCATCCTTCATACCCTCCATGGCACCTTCTCCAGCTTTCTCGAACTTTCTCTGAACATACATGGTTGACTTAGTTGTCAGGGTCACCTAGTAGTCTCAATCACGCCCTTGTGTGCTGCGGACCCTTGTCTTTTCTCTCCAGCTAGACTGGTAGCTGCCTCTTCCTAGCTAAAGACTCATAGCTTCTCAGTGTCCTCAGGGATGGACTGTCCAAGGAGGGACTCAGTAAATACCCCTTGACTGACCAATGTGAGTCAGAAGAATAAAGCAAAACATGTCAAAAAAGGGCTTTTGGCTCACTGGTTGCTCTGGCTCCAAGAGTGACTGCTTTTATCAGCACTGGTAGTACCTCAAAATCCACTGAAGGCTGAAGTGTCCCCAGCTTCAGGGAGAAAAAAGGGAAGAGCAAATCTGGATTGTTAGTGGTTGGGGAGGGAGGGTGAATGTGGGACAGTAAAGGAAACATCCTCTACATCACTGCAGCCTCTTTGCTCCCCAAACCAGGGGCTGTGCAGTCCAACAGGTTCTCAGTCATCCACCCTGCCCCAATGGGTACCCGCATTGGCAACCAGTTTATGTCATCCAGGGAAGGGGCTTCTTATGGTCTCTGAGACAGGACGGCAGGTGACAAAGGCTCATTTGAGCAGCAGCCTCAAGGCTGAGGCAAGATGGTAGCCCGAGACAACATTCTCTGGCTGGCTTTAAGGCTAAATATATGCCTGGCAGCAGAAACAGAAGTCAGAAAAGCACCTCAAAGAGTCCCTGTCTCCCCAAAACTATCCAGGATAATAACCAAGCCACCTTCCAGCTGCTTTATGCCTTTCATTTGTCTTACTAGGGTAGGAAGATGGGGGAGTCAGTGTCTAAACTTGCCTTCTGGAGACTTGCCGTACCCTAGCATCCTTCTTCACCTCCCTAAGGGATGGGAGGCAGTCTCCAGGCCATATTGGGTATGACTAGAGTACCTGTGCCTGGTTGTGTATAAGCACTGGCCTGGTATGATGGAGACAGCTTCAGGGGTCTTTGCTGGATTAGCATTTAGCTTTCATACCATTGTTCCAAATCTCACCTCCCCCATAAATAACCCAAAGCTCGGCTCTAATTAGTTGATTCCCAATAAACAACCTAGCTGCTTGAACCCACCTGCCACTGAAGTACTTGGAATTCTTAGTTAGTCAACAATTACATCACCCTCACGGTGTCAAAGCCTCCCACATCTTTTACAAACCTTGTGCTAGTTTGATTAATTAACTCAGAGTCCTTGGTTTTAAAGGGCCCTGGCTGGAACTTTCACTTTAGAGAATAGATATACTGAAGTAAAGAACCTAGGCTCACCTGCTATGCCTGAAATCCTGAAGGGGGCAGGGGAGTTAAATCAGATCACAAAGACTCTGAGCCCTTGGACTCTGGCTCTCCCTCTTCCACCTCTGCCTGCGTTGCCCTTCTTCTAGACCATCATTCACTGTTTTGCTAACTACCTTGTCCCTGCGACACAGTGTCTCAGAGACTCCACTCTCCTTAAACCCCCACTTCTCGGGGCTCTTCATCCAAATACCACCCCCAAGCCTATCAGCCTAAAGAATGCCTCGCCCTGGCCCTTGGTATAGAAGCTTTATCCAGCACTGTGGACTGCTAGCCTTCAGAAGCTTAAGTTTGTAGGCACCAAGAGGAACACTCTGGAATCTTCCCCAGGTGTGAGGGAAATGGTTTCCCTTCCCCAGCTTTGGCTGAGGTTCAGATCTGTCAGCAGCCTCAAGAAGAAGCTCCCCTCCTGGCCCACAGGAGCCATTTTCCAGCTGCCCCATTAAGTGAAATAAGTTGGCATTATGTACAATTGTGTAAAGTAATGGCCCTGAACATTAGCATGCTTGTTTATATCTGCCACCTAAATAGTTCTTTTTTATATATCACCTAATAGACATTAAAGTTTAAAATTGCACAAGGACTTCATGAAGATGGTCCCCGTCCTAGAACGACTTCACATTTCCTTTCCCACTTATTCGCCTTATTTTGTGGCCTGTTCCCTGGGGAGTTAGTTTTCTTTAGGGAGTTAATAGCCAATTAAGATCGGTGATACCAGTTAACTTCAGAACAATACATTTGCATGTGGGTTTCTACTAGAGTCCCAACATCATAAAGAATGAGGGTGACTTGCAATTCCCCTGTCACCAGTTTCTCCTGAAGACAAGTAGCTTCTCCTCCCTAGCTCCCTCTCCACTCTAGTATGAGCTACGAGGTAGTCATCACTTCTGCTGGTCCCGAAGCATGTAGGAAATTAAGCTATGATCTCCCAGGTATCATAGCCAGAACCAGAATTGATGTCCTTCCCAGCTGATTTCAAGGCTTAGTTCCCTTTGCATCTTGTTTTGCTCCTATCTTCCCCTTCCCCCAGTCATGTGATGCAGGAAGAGAGCGCAAATGATATGGAATGTGTACAGCTACCAGCAGAGACACTGCGACAAGTGACCATTCACCGAGACCCTATATATGGCTTTGGCTTCGTGGCTGGCAGTGAGAGGCCTGTGGTGGTTCGATCTGTGAGGCCAGGTAGGTGTCCCTCAGAGGGTATCCCCAGACCCTGGCTTTTACACCAATACCTAAGTATCTTCCTAGAAAGCAGAGATTCCAAGTATATGGGCTTACCAAATAATTTACCAAGAGTGGGTAAAGATTTGTCATCTAATGACAAACCATTCAGGTAGCTTAACGCCTGAGACAGAGACTGCAGTTAAGAGAATGGGGGGGGGGGCGGGATTAAAAAACAAAAACAAAACAAAACCTTCCTTTTGCACAGAACATGCATAAGAGAGACCTCATACCTTGGATGGGAAAGTACCATTCAATTTAGTTCAACGCATACTTATAGAATGCCTGCTCTTAGCCCAGCAGTGCTTCAGGGAAGCACAAGACACAGCTCCTGCCCTCAAGAGTCTGGGGGCCAAAGAGATGGCTTAGCAAATAAAAACATTTGCTGGGCAGGCCTGATGACACAAGTTTGATCCCTGGAACCCACATAACCGTAAAAGGAAAGAAGTAATTCCGCAAGGCTGGTTTTTGATGTCTGCACATACACGATAGCATGCGTGTGTTCATACTCATATGTCATGCGTGCACACACACACACACACACACAGAGAGAGAGAGAGAGAGAGAGAGAGAGAGAGAGAGAGAGAGAGAGAGAGAGAGAATATCTGATCTCCAGGTTGTGAAGACTCTTCAGGTAATAGGTGAGCTAGTGAAGACCAGAATTAGGACTGTGACCGCTGGTGGGATGTGAAAGGGAACACAGAGTGAACTGCCTCAAGGCCAGACTGGCAGTCACAAAAGCTCCCACTGATGAAGCAGCTCCTATATTCTTTATTTCATTTTGTTTCCTTCTCACAGCAAAGACAGCAAGGTAAGAGGAACTACTCCCGTTTTACAGATGAGGAAACTGAGGCAGAGCAGGGTCACTCAACTAGGCAGCAGCTGGACAAGGGTTTGCTCAGAGCCCAGCTGAGTAGGTGAAGGGCAAGGTGGGCTTGAAAAGGACTGCATGGCATGAGAAAGAGAGCAAGTGCCACGCCCCCAAGTACAACACCCCTCCCCCAAGTATAACGCCCCACCCTCACGTGTAACACCCCGCCCCCAAGTGTAACACCCCGCCCCCAAGTGTAACACCCCTCCCCTGTGAATGAAATAGATAGAGCTGGAGCATTGTAGTGTTTGACTCTTCTATGCATTGACAGAAAAGAGCTTTATTCTTGCCTTGCTAGGCCTGAGGCTTGAGATGTTTACAATAGTTTCTCACTCAGTCAAAAGGAGCAGCCCAGAGTACAAACTGGTCTTGCAGAAATTTGATGAATTTTGCTATCCTCAAAGGAAAAGGGAAAAAATATTTTTTTTTTCCTGTAAGCTCTCTTCAACTAGAGGGCACAAGCAAACACAATTCAATACAGGAGTTTGTGGATAACCCAAGGCTCCTGAGTCAGTCATACAGCTGACAAAAGAGTTTTGTCTTCTGATCAGAAATCAAGTTTGTATTGGGAAGAAGGAATAGGTAAAACACAGTATAACAATAGCCCACCAGGAACTCCTACTTTAACTTCAAAGTAAACAGGGTTTGAAGACCAGAAAGAAGCCCTCCCTCCTCACATCCCTGAAGAAGGGAGGGAAATAGGTAAAGTAGCCTCCACCTAAGAGACTGCTTTTCATTTGGTTGGGGTTTTTAAATGTGTTTGTTTTACAGACAGGACCTTGTGCAGCCCTGGCTGGCCTGATATCTGCTATGTAGCCCAGGCTGGCTTTGGACTTAAACAGCTGTCCTGCCTCAGTCTCTCCAATGTTGGAAGAGCCCATGACCTAGAGCATGCTAAGCAAGCCGTCCACCAACTGAGTGTCTCTAGTCCAAGATAGTAGTTCTCAACAAAAGTATGTAGAAGGAATGAGACAAATAGAAGGAACTGCCCCTTGGAAGATCTAGTAACCATCATTTATTCAGTCCTCACCAATAGTGATCAGCTATTTCATAGTCTTTGGTTTGTTCTAATTTTGAACAAGATTTTACGCAGCCCAAGTTGGCCTTTAACTCCTTGAACTCCTGATCACTCCTGCCTGCACTTCCCAAGTACTAGGATTACAGGTGTGGGCTGCTTTACCTGGCTTGATCAGCTATTTTAAGTACTATACATCCATCATCTCATTTATCTTCCCAACATTCTCATGATGTATAGGTACTGTCATTTTCTCAGTTAACAGATAAGCAACTGGGAGACATTAAAAGTCTCATTCAAGGTGACACCGTTAGTGAAATGCAATGGCAGGATAAGAGTACAGTTCTTTGTGGCTGCAAAGAGAATGACTGTCAACCCCATGCCCATAATTCCTGAAGTCACTGAGCTGTCAGGAGGCGTGGCCTACTAAATTCCATTGCTGTTCCATTGGTGACTCCTTCTGGCTGTGCTAGCACATGAGTCTCTGCCTCCAGAGCCGTTGGGATATGCTCAGGTGATTCTTTTTGGTTTTGTACTTGGAATTGAATCCCATATATGCTAGGCTAAACTAAATCCTCACTTCCCAACTGTCATCACCCACAGTCTTCACACATGGTCTTCACACAGGGTCTTCACACAGGGTCTTCACACAGGGTCTTGCTACGTCTCCCAGACTGGCCTCCAAGTTACTTAGTAGCCCTGGCACTCTTGAACTTCAGATCTTCCTGCCTGGGCCCCCCCCCAGCAGGTGGGATTCTAGGTCTGCACCATGACACCTAGTCTTGAGTGACATATTTTTTATGTATATGTTTTGGGGGGTAAATAGGCAGCATACTTCTTTGTAGGATCTGGCCTTTAAAAATGGCCATGAATGACAATCAAGGCCAGCTTGAAAGTGGAATGGATCATTTAGCTTGTTCTTGGGGTTTGAGCCCATGCTGGATCTAACTTCTTATTCTCTCCTGGTCTCTGAGAAGCTTTTCTCAAGAAAGAAAGAAACTTTCCTAGATAGCAGAGGCAGTGCAGCCTGTGGCACTCCTCTGGTCCACCCTTTACCCTAACCGAGGCATATAGCTTTCCCACAGATCTGTTCTTAACCTCACCATTGGAGGTGGGTTTCCTGCTGCCTAACAGACCCATGCTTTGTTTACACATTTGTAGGGGATAGCATCTCTCAGTATTGGAAAAAGTTAAACCCTTTAAGGCTTAAAATCCATCCCCCTCTCTACGAGCATATGAGTGCCTAAGCCTCTCCCGAATAAATATGAATAATAGTCAAGTGAGAAGATTCCTCCCCCTGCTCTTGTCACTTGTACCACCTCCAGCAAGCTGGAAGCCACTCATTGTGACTAAGTAAAGCACTCAAATGAGACAGGAGTCTCTCTTCCTCCTTAGAACCAAGCCAGTCAGGCACTTACAACCATGTCTGAGCTTGGGGCCTTTTGCTCTTATGCCGTGCTCTGCTAAACAGGCTGTCCTCCATTCTCTCTCTTCATTCCTCTGTCCTCTATGGACAGAAGCTGGACCCAGTACAACACCTCTACCACCATCCCTCAATCTGCATCATCTGCAGGCCTTCTCTGGAGTTCAATCTCTTTATTGGCTTGACTCCTTCAAGCCCTGCGGCATTTGCCTAGATGTGCCATTTCCAGGCAGTAGCTCTGAGCCCTCATGCCTCTCTCCTCTCCTCTGCAGGAGGCCCCTCTGAGGACAAGCTCCTGGCTGGTGACCAGATTGTGGCTATTAATGAGGAGGACGTGAGTGAAGCCCCCAGGGAGAGGTTCATAGAACTCATCAGGTAACAGGGGCCTCTGGGGCCTTGACAGGAGCTGAGCAGTGTCCCCACCCCTGTCCCACCAGTAGCAAAGGCCTACATTCTTCAAGGCCCTAGGGAGAAACTATCTGAAGAAAATCTGCTCTAGCCAGGGGTCCTGGCCACCTAGAACTGTGGGTATCAGCCAGTAAGGATCGCCACAGGCCTCATGTACTCTGCCAGTGACTTGAGTAGACAAAAAGAAGAGCCTTCCTGCTCTGTCCTCCTCAACTTGTCTCTGCACCCAAGCCCTTTTGTTTTGGAATTTTGGAATTACTGTGAATGGGATGTGCCAAATGACTGATGAGAATTTAACACACACACATACACACTCTCTCTCTCTCTCTCTCTCTCTCTCTCTCTCTCTCTCTCTCTCTCTCTCTTATGCACGAGGGGGAGAGAGGGAGAGAGATTGAGATTCTATCCTCAGTATTTGTGCCACTTTAATGTCTTCTACAAATGGGAGCCAGTGAGAAAGAAAAGTCACTGTCATTCATGAATTTAAAGTAATCACTCTATCTTTGCCCATCCCTCACATGCATATGTGCACACACACACACACACACACACACACACACACACACACACACACACACACACATGTACACACTCCTTGTCCCATACCACATGCTCACAACTTTGTATAGTTTTCTTCATAAGAAACAACAGGATAGAAGTGAAAACTAAATTCAGTGTGCTAACCTCAATTTGTGGGACTTTGGTTTCTCTCTCTCTCTCTCTCTCTCTCTCTCTCTCTCTCTCTCTCTCTGTCTCTCTCTCCCTCTTATGTAATCTGACTTCATCTTTACTTCTGTCTTCTTCTCCTGTGCTTGCTTCAGAGTGTTTTGCATCTATTCATCTTTTTTAAACTCCCCAAAGCCCATTACCCACTTGTTCCCAGAGATACTTCCTGATTTTCAGAGGCAGACTTTGTGTTCTGTCTTCAATACAATACTTTCCTATCTGCTTGAAAGGTATTGGGATGCTCTGTGCTGAAGTTCAGAGTAGGCCTTCCTTGCCATACTCTCTGGTAGCTCAATACCTCCAAATACCTCTGGTCCCTAATGACTCTTGTTTGTCTCTTCTTCAAGTTCAACTACCCATTATATTTCCCTACTCTTCACCACTGTGCCCTTCACCCTCTGCGACCACACCAGTATGGAAAGAACTCCCCTTTACCCCAGTTCTTTCACCTAGCCACCTCCTTCTTTGCTTCTAGTGGATGTCTTTGTACCCTAGGGCAAAGTAGTCCAATTTTGTGGGGGGATTGTGGAGCTCCTTCAGTATGAAAACAAACCTTACCCTTTTGATAACTCAGGTGCTAATGGCTCATTCATTTGTCCATCCAGTCATTCAGTGAGTACGTATTATTGTCTACTATGTACCAGATACTACTTCAGGCTTTGAAGACACAGCAGTGAATAAGAGTCAAAACTTCTTGGCTTATTAGTATTTGCAATCTAGTGAAAAGATACTCCACAAACAGTGAGCAGGGTAAGTAATTGTATGTACAATATGTAAGAAGTAAATAAGGATTTTGAAGGTCAGATTTTGGGGGCACAACAGTGCAGAATGTAACTTTAAACACAGTGTCTAGTATTGGCTTCATTAGGAAGATGACATGTGAAGAAAGACTTGAAAGAGGCAAAGACATTGGAGAAAGAAGAGCTAGTGTAAAGATCCTTAAGACAGCACTGTGTTTGCCCTGGAGGAGGAAGAGGGGGAAAAATCCTCATGAGTCTGGTAAGATAAGGAAAGGAACATTGTAGAAGACAAGTCTAGATTATGAAGAGCCCTGTAAGTCATTGCAAAAACTTGCTTTCTTCATAATGGAATGGGGAGAACTGGCAAGGACTAGAGCGGGTGACCATATGTCCCTTCCCTTTTCAAAATGAACTGCTCCTTGAAGATTCTCCCTATAATATGGCTCTTTGCTCTCGTAACTTCCTAGATCTGGGAGCTGATTGATCAATGAACTTTGCCTCAGCAAATGTGGGAAACGTTCATTAGAAGTCCTTAGGTAGGAGACTTAGGCAAAACATGAATAACGAAAATTAAGGTAGATTTCATATTGTTGCTCCTGGTGGTGGTGGAGCAGGTGGTGGTGTTAGGTGAGGCAGGGTCCTCCTGTGTAGTCCAGGTTGGCTTCAAACTCAGGACCCTTCTGCCTCTGCCACCTTAGTGCTAGAATAATTATAGCTGTGTGGTGTCAGACCCAGCATAACTCTCCCTGGATGCTTTTGTTCCTATAAACATTTGGAAAAGGCCAACAAGGAGAGAGAAAACTCCTTCAGGGAAAACTATTCCCATTTCACTCAGTTATTTTAAAAGATTATGTATTCCTGGGAGAGAATTTTCATACCCCACAGCCTCTTTGATCGTTGGCATAATTCTTGTCGGAAGAGTTTTGGATTCTTCATCCTTCTGAATATTTGCTATCTGGAGAGTCTGGGCTTCCATCTGTTGCTCCCTGGCTCTTATTTCTTGGTCCCTCAATTAAAACAAATCTGCTGAGTATGAGTCACAATGACCAAATGACCTCCTTTGGGTTTTTTCTTTGAGTTTCTCTTCTTGCTTAAATACCAAATTGCCAATAATCATCATCCCTGTTTCCCAGGGCTCTCTGGCTGTGTGCCCTTTGAGTTCTATAATTCAGGCTTGTAGTTTTCCTTGAGAATTTTCTAGTCTACAGATAAAAATTGTACCTAGGGTTTGGTGATTTCTACAGAAAATGTGAGAAAGAATATGAAAAGAAAAACCTGAAAAATGACAACCCCAGAGATAATACTAATACCACACTGCTGAGCACCCGTGTGGAGCAATATGGATGATTTTCTGTCAGCCTCCATAAATGATGGGAGGCAAGGCATCCACGCAGAGCCTCAGATTACCCTCTGTCCTAATCCATATACCCGAATGCAACCCAGGGGAACATTCTGGTGTTGCTTCTTGTATGAGATGAATACCTACTGCATGATACACTGCTCTCCTGTTCCCTCTTTTCTCTGTAGGAGTGCTAAGGAATCCATCGTTCTTACAGTTCTGCACACTCATCAGGTGAGTGAGCCTCTTTGCCATCTGCCCTTCACCCTGCCTCCTGCCTAAGAAGTGATGACTCCATCTTGGAAAGCAGCAACCTAGGATTGAAGAGGAATCAGAGACCTAGGAAGGAAAAGGGAACAGAAAACAGGGCAGGCATGAGAGGCACAGATTTAGCAGTGAACTTCAACATGATATCCAATCCCATATCCAGGGCTGAAGATTTTGAAAAAGCTGTGTAAAGTGATGCTCTGTAACGTGTCCTCTGCTTTACCAAGTTAAGTTGCCCACTGCCTCAGCTTAGAGTCTGTTTTCCACCATGTTTTTGCTATGCTCCACCTGAATGTGTCTATCCCCCATAAAGGCCTGGCAGGTGGTGGGTGCTACTTTTATTTATCCACATGAGGACTAAATGACCTGTGATGTTTGAAGAGCTGGTGCTGTATTTGAAGCATTTCCTATAAAATTGCTGGGATGGCTGGGGATGATGAATCAATGATAAAGTACTTGTCGAGTACACTCCCAGCACTACCCAACCAATTAATTAAAAAGTGAAGTTGTTCATGGAGACAGAGGCAGGCAGATCACTGTGAGTTCGAGGCCACCCTGGTCTACAAAGTGAGTACAGAACAGACAAGGCTACACAGAGAAGCATTGTCTTGAAACTATCCCCCCCCCTCCAAAAAAACCCAAAAACAAAAACAAATGTTGGGGGGCTGATTCACACTATTAATTCCAGAACGTGAAAGGCAGAGGAAGGTGGATTGCTGTAATTTCTAAGCCAGCCTAGTCTACATAGCCAGTTTCCAGCCAGCCAGAGTTTTATAGGGAGATACAGTTGGACAGAGCTTCTGTTTTCTCCTGATACATTCAGTAGCTGAGTGTACGACCTTGGGTCTAACCTATAGATTAGAAAAGGGAATTGAGGTTTGGAGTTGTACAATGTTTCCTAAACATACATTATCAGAATAATCAACACAAGTGTGCTAGTAGAAGGCAGACTCTCCACTTTCCCTCTCCTAGACTTTGGATTCCATCTGTGTCAGTTACTAGCATATCTCTCTACAGCAACCTTAACCTAGACCACAAATGCAGATGCAAACCTTCCAACCCTCACTCCACCTCCATCCTATCTGTCCTTTCCTAGTGTCACAAACCTTCCTGGTACCCCAGCACTGAGGGCCCAATCCCATTAAAGGAGCCAGAACCAAAGCTGGACCTTGAAAGAAAGACAGTATTTCCCAGATAACAGATACAAGATGGCAGGAAAGACTTTTCCGTGACAGACATGTTCACATGTAAAGGCAGAAAATGGAGCACTGGTACAAGCCTGGGCTCACAAATCAAGAAGCATGGTTCAACTCACACCTGGAACCAGCTGCTTTGCTCCGTGTGCCCAGCTCTTTGCAGGCTTACACACACACACACACACACACACACACACACACACACACACACACATTTACACACATGCTAAGCACGTACATACAAACATTCACACACTACAACATGCACAACGCTCCAGGCAAATGGGCCTTACTGATTTGCATTTCTCTCCCTCTGAGAAAACAAGCCCCCACCCTCTGTAACTCGTCCTTTCCCCACTGCACTGCACAATGTGCAGTTGCCTGCTAGACAGTGCACAGTCAGTCCCTCCCTACCTGTCCTGTCTTGAAAATAGTGGCTAGTTCTACCCTCAAGGCATGCATTTTGCAAGGCCAGAACTGACTGTGCTGAACCAGGAATAGTAGGCCACACCAGTAATTTCAACAGAAGGCAGAGGCAGGAGGATGGATTGAAGGGCAGTCTCAGCTACTTAGTGTATGCAAGACCAGCCTGGGTTACATGAGACCCTGTGTCCACTCTCCCTGATCCCCCTGGTACAAAGATTTTGCTACTCTCATCAGAAGTACATGGTTACTCTGTTAATCTTGTCTTTTCAAATGTCACCTTCTCAAAGATGCTTTTCTTGACTAGCCTCCCCACCCCTTTGGTTTTTTGAGTCAGTGTTTCTCTGTGTAGCCTTGGCTGTCCTGGAACTCACTCCATAGACCAGGCTTGTGTTAAACTCAGAGATTCCCCTGCCTCTGCCTCCTAAGTGCTAGGAGTAAAGGTGTGCATCACCACACCTGGCTTAACTACCCTTTCTAAGTCAGCACTTCCCCATCATTATCTCTAGCCTACTGCTTACATTTTCCTCAAAGCTCAAACACTTTATTTTTAAAGTTTTTCTTTTGAACTAATTGTAGTTACAGAAAGTTGCACACTTAGTGTAGAGGGGGCACCATCACCATGTGTACTATATAGGCTGCAATGGTTACATCTTCCATTACTATAGAACATAATATCAAAATTAGGAAATCAGAGCAATGCCTCACTCCTGCAACCTCAGCACTTCAACAGTCAAAGGATCTTGAGTAATAGGCAGGCAGTTGATGTATTAGTCAGGGTTCTCTAGAGGAAGAGAATGTATAGAGTGAATCTATAAGGCATATATAATAAATGAATATATACATATATATATTCAGTTTAATCCTTGAGTCTGGTTATCTCATTAGTTTTCAGTATACTCTGGAATCTCAAATAAGTATGCTCTCGTGCCAGTGAAGGAATGGATTTGTCAGTTAGAGCAAGCAAGAGAAGAGAGAGCCAGCTTCCTTCTTCCATAGTTTGCGGACAGAAGGTGTGTCCCAGATTAAAGGTGGATCTTCCCACCTCAAAATATTTCATTCAGAAAAGATCCCTGCTGGGAAGTGGTGACACACAGCTGTAATCCCAGTACTTGGGAGGCAGAGGCAGGTGGATCTCTATGAACTCAAGGCCAGCCTGGTCTATAAAGTGAGTCCAGCACAAGCAAGGCACACAGAGAAACCCTGTCTCGAGGAGAGAGAGAGAGAGAGAGAGAGAGAGAGAGAGAGAGAGAGAGAGAGAGAGAGAGAGAGAGAGAGAGGGAGAAGATCCCCACAGGTGTGCAATCAACCACTTGGGTTTTAGTTCATCCCAGATGTAGTCAACAGCAAGACCCTGTCTCAAAAACAAAAACAAATTACAACAACAAAAACCTACATATCATTTTTTTCCAGGAAATCAGCATTGATCCTATACATATACACACTTTCATGTGAATTTATGAATGGTACACTTAAACATCCACCAATACAATCAGAACACTGGAAAAGTCTACCACCAAAACAGATTCCTTATGCTGCCCTTATATAGACATGCCCTCCCCTCTGACTTCATCTGAGATCCCTGTTAATCACTAATCTGTTCTCCATTTCTGTGTTATTTCAACAATACCATGAAAATGGAACAATGTGGCATAATATCACATGGAACCTTTGGGGCCTCGCTTTGTTTCATTCAGCATATTGCCCTTGAGATTCATTCCAATTGTGTGGAGCAATATTTTGTTGCCTTTATTGTAGACTAGTATCCCATGGTGTGAATGCACCGCTTTAGTTAATCATCCACCATTGAAGGGCATCTGGGTTGCATCTAATTTGAGGCTATTATGAATAAATCTGCTATAAACATTTGTGTTTCTTGTGAGCATAAGTCCTCATTCCTCTGGGATAAATGCTCCAGAGCGTGATTGCTGGGTCATATAGTAAGTGTGTGTTTAGTTTAAATAACTGCCAGATTGTTTTTCCTGAGTGGCTTTATCAGCTCACAGTCCCTTGAAACGTTACGTTAATATGTTTGTTATCCATGTCCCTCATTAGAATGTCACCTTAAAAGGGGTGGGGACTGTTTTCTTGCTGTTATATCCCAAGCACCTGGCATAGAAGAAGTATTAATAAATAATGGTTGAAGGAAGGAAGCCCGGGTTCCAGCTATCTAGACAACCTAAGCTCAAAGTACCAGACTGATATGCAGAATGAAGAACCGAGCATTTCCCCCATATGCAGCCTAACCTTCCTCCCTCCCATTCCTCCCACATCTGATGCCACATCTTCTCCACTTCGTGGCCCCTTTGTGGTGGCCCGGCTGCTTTCCTTCTCTTCCTTGTGCATTATTTTTTAGTTCTTATTGCCCTTTTGACTATTGCTTTTGTGTTATTTAATGTCTCCTGTAATAATGCCCCTTTCCTTTAAAGCCTAGCTGATTGTTCCTATCTTTCCAACAGAAATGCCCAACTAACCTGGATGACAGCTTCTAACTCATTCACTAATTCGCCGAGCATTTATCAAATGCCTGCTATTCTGGCCACTTGTATAGGCTAGAAATATTGCAGCTCATCAAACAGGCACAGCTCCTATCCTTGGGTAGACTACATTTTACGTCTTGGCTTTGTTCTCTCCAAATCCTTGGAGCATAGACGTGAGTAGGCACATACACAGGTGGTGTAATAATCAAACCCTTTAGGAACCAACCAATCTTGGAAGCCCCCTTCCTAGTTGAGCCAGAAGTTAACCCTTTATCTGAGTTACATTTGTAAAATGTTCTCAAGGGAGAGGTCAAGTGGCGCCTAGGAAACTTATGGAAGCTGTTACTTACCAAGCAGTGTGAAAGAATATCTAAATCTTTAACAACCAATATGGCTAAATTATTACATCCCAGCTGAATGGCAGCCTTGTACACATACATGTACATTTCATCCTTCCTGAAGATTTTGTGGACAGAAAATTGCCCAGTCCTTGGATTTTATTTGTAACCTCCCAAACCAATATCCATGGTAGTTTCCTGGTTTCTTGTACATATGCACAGGACATGAAAATTTTGAATTGTCTGATACATAGTTCCCAATGGAGGTAAAGCAAGGCAACGAGCAGTGTTTCCTTAGGCCAGCTCTCATGCAGTGATGCTCTGATAAGCTGGACACATTGGTCCATTGCATCCCAACTACTGGGAAGCTGAAGCAAAATGATCACTATGAGTCTGAGGGCAGCCTTGGCTACCTAGTTCTAGTCCAGTATGATGTACAGAGGAAGAGAGATGGATTTTAAAAGAGGGAGAGTGAGAGAGAAATTCCTAAAGAATGAAGACAGTAAGGCATAATGCAGAGTGGGAAATGCTTGTGCTGAAGGACCAGTTATCAGAGTCTGAATCCTCAGTCTAGATCCTGTAAACGAGGTGACCTCAAGTAAGACACTTAATAGTTGTGATTCCCAATTTCTCCTCTGAAATAAAGGAAAGAGAGTCTTCCAGCATGAGTTATTTTAAAACTTTAGCATTATAATCTGTGTGAAATATTGGAGCAAATGTTCACCATGTGCTAATTCAGTGTTTATAGCTGTATAGAACGACTATGCCTACCAATATTCAACTAAGAGAATCTTCTGTCTCAAGATATAGTGAAAATTTCTTGGCAACCCCAATATATGCTTAATATTACACCCTCATATCAAGCAGGCATTTAGCATTTTGGACGTGCAAGGAGACTACTGCATCTTAATGGAATCTTGCCATGTTAAAGTTTGATTGCCAACTCTTCCAGAAGACAGCTCCCTGACAGGTCTAGTATTTGTACTAAATCCCATAGGTGATGCTGATGAGAATGGAATTTAAGAAACACTGGGCCAGATCATCTCTAAGGCTCCCCTGTCACCCCTTACCCTCACCCCGCACTCCAGCTGATAATTGCTCCTTCATTTGGAACCTGGTAATGGTTTCTGGCCCTGACGATTCATTAGAACCACACGAGAAGCTCTTAAACCCATTTACATTCAAGTTTTAGCCCTGCCTAATTGAATTACAAGCTCTAGGGACAGGGGCCTTGGTTTTGGACTTTTGAGAAGACTCCCCAAATGGTTCTGGTCTCTTTCATTTAACATTTTCCTCTTAACAGAATAACAGAATAAATTGTACTACAGCATGCCAGTGTGGGAAGTAGTTTCAGATGTCACCATACCTCCACCTCTCCTTCATGGGTATCCACATACTAAGGCTTTCTTTTCTTTTCTTTTCTTTCTTTTTCTTTTGGTTTTCCAAGACAGGGTTTCTTTACATGGCCCTGGCTGTCCTGGAACTCTCTCTCTCTCTCTGTAGATCAGCCTGGCTTCAAACCTATAGAGATCCACCTACCTCTGCCTCCCAAGGGCACCAGCACTTTCTTTAATCTTTTGGTAACCAATTATCTCCCCATGACTATTTTTTAATCATGGTATCTGTAGACCTTATCTCATGGTACGTCCTCAACAAATGTTAATTTTTTTAGATTTATTTATCATGTATACAATATTATGTCTGCATGGACACCAGAAGAAGGATGTCAGATCTCATAGATGGTTGTGAGTCACCATGTGGTTGCTGGGAATTGAACTCAGGACCTTTGGAAGAGCAGCTGGTGCTCTTAACCTCTGAGCTATCTCTCCAGCCTCCACAAATGTTAATTTTTAAATAAAGCACTCCAAATGAAGTACCCCAAATAGCCTTGATAAAGCAAGTAAAGTTTGTTCCCTCCACAGTAGGACCAAATAAGAGCAACCCAAAGAACTGGAATCCCATCTTCTTATAGCCATCTTCCCAGAAAAAGCTCAGAAGGATGAAAATGACCCTAGAAATGGTTTTCCACAGAGCATTTTGAAGTACTTAGCAATCCTGGTCCCATAGTTTTAAGGTGTGGTGCTTAGGCAGAAGGTGAGCACCCAAATCATACTTTCAGGATTCATGAACTAATTTGTTATTAATTATAGCAATCAAACTAGTATTTTTTATGCTGAGTCTACCATGCACTTGGTGCTAGGAAGTGACATAGCAATGTTAAATACTATCTTTTTAAAAGATTTATTTGTTTGTTTGTTTGTTTATTATAGGGTATTTTTGCCTGCATGTGTGCATGCAGGCCAGAAGAGGGCACCAAATTTCATTATAGATGGTTATGAGCCATCATGTGGTTGCTGGGAATTGAACTCGGGACCTTTGAAAGAACAGCCAGTGCTCTTAACCTCTGAGCCATCTCTCCAGTCCCCTAAATACTTGATTGAGCAGGTAAACTATGACAGTGTGGATTAACCAAAATACTGAAGGAAATGCAGAAAACTAAACAGTGGACCTGAGAAAGAATCCAGAACAAAGAAATGTAATGATTTTCTTGTTTTTGCTTTGTTTTATTGTTTGTTTGTTTGTTTGTTTTTCTTTTGTTACTGAGATTAGGCCCCAACTATGTAACACAGGCTGGCCTCAAACTTCAACACTCTCCTTTCTGCCTTGGCTTCTTAAATGCTGGAATTACAGGCGTGTGTCACCACACTCCACTGGAACTAGGTGTTAATAAAGGGATAGCAGTTAGAGAGTCAAAAAGATATCATAATCCCCAAAAGGCAGGGATAAGGAGGGGGTGGCTTGAAGTTAGCCTAGAAATGGAAACAAGCCCACTGTATGCAAGGAGCCAAGCAGAATTACCAAGTACCCATGGCAATACTGGAGGAAGGTGAGCAATGTGGCTAGGTGAAACATAGCTTGGGGGAAGCTTGCAGGTCTGCAAAGGATATATTTGTCACTAGTTAGTCCAGAGTACTGAAAGGCAAGCATCCTGGTTCCCATCTGGTGTAACCTGGAAGGCCTTCCTTTATCCTGGGAACCCACAGCGGTTGCTATGGGAATTGATTGTAAGCAGGCTCAGGTGTCAAAGACAATGAGGCAGCAGAAAGGCCAATCAGGAAACCAGGAAAGCTTCAGGAAAGGACCTGAGCTTCCAGCTCACAAGAATCCAAAATGTAGCCTTTAACCCACTGCTCCCAATTCTCCCTAACCCCCTGAGCCTCTGGTAGCTGCTGTTTTCCTCTCTACTCCTATGACAGCAGCCATTTTTTAGGTTCTGCAGTTATATAGAAGTAATGAGTTCTGGCATTCTATTGCGCAGTGACTATAGTTAATAATAATGTATATTGCAACACACTACAATAGATGGTGGGTTTTACCACAAAGAAATGACAAGGTGCTGGTCGCTCTGGTTTAATCATTATACAATGTACACATGAATCAAAATATCACACTGCACTCCTAAATATATATAACTACTATGCATCAAGCAAAATAGAATTTTACAATAGCAGGGCCCTATCTTGCCATGAAATATTAATATTTGGTCCTATATACTTGACTTCGACCAAAATGTGAGTGATCACAGCCCTGAAATTTGTGCTAATAGAGCCACCAAATTAAAAAAAAAAGTGCTCAGAGAATCAGCAGCTGCTGAATTCAGCCCTGAGGGAGAGGCAAGCTCTCTCTTCAATTCCTTATTTCACCTAGCTTCTGGCTTCGTATTTGCTTCAAGGGGCTTGCAGTGGCCCCAGAGGTACTTAGCAATTCTAGTCCCGTGTTTCAAGCCAAAATTCATCTTAGCCAGAAAGGGTGCTTGTTGCAAAATTAGACTCCCAGATGCTGGGAGGAGAAAGAGGGTCAGTGAAGTGCGCAGATGTGTCTGCTTTAAGGTACTCAATTAATCTATGCTTAATGGGTTAGGACATCTTCACAATATAGATGCTTGGGTCCCACTCTCCCAGAGATTCTGATTTCTAAATGGTGGGGGCGTGGGCTTTTGTATTTTAATAACCATTCTCCAGTGGTTATTATTATTATTGGGCAAATTTTAGAAATAGTGGGTTAATGTATGTTAATGTTAGTAAAGGGGTGAACGTGTTCATACAGAACTATATAGTAAATAGTTTAATATTTTTAAAGTAAGCACAGTAATCCCAAAGCAATACATAGATGATTGTTTTAATCAAAATTTCTTTACAAAAACTTGTAGTGGACAAGATTTGGCCCAAATAGACCTGTACTTCATGAGACCCTAAAGCGTTGGTTTTTGTGTTTCCATGTTTTAAGGCAAAAGGATCACCATAGGATTACTAACTTCAGGTCCCACAGCTGAGCTTTGAAGAAGATGTGGGCCAGGGAAACCTTTCAGAGCACTTTGTGTCCCCCAGGAAGTCAGACCTCACCTGTATCTAAGCATCAGGCTAGACATGACTCTGTGTCATCTAGCAGAGACCAGCCGGCAATGAGTGAGTCACCATCAGTGACTGAGGCCGAAGACTGAGATGAGGACGAAGGCTTTGGGGCCAGTAGGACAAGGGTCACTGAGGGATGACGCACAAACAGGCTGCAAATAGCTCTGAGACAGACACAGGGAAATGGCTATAACCCCTGAGAGCTCTGGCAGTTCTGCCTCCTTTGTGAGTTTGCTCCTGTAAACACCTGATTATTTTCCTTTTGATATAAACATTTCTAGGACTGGGTGAGAGTTAGATTTTGGTAGGAACAGCAATTTTGCTGGCCCTTTCCACAGTGTGTAAATACAAAAACAATATGTTCCCTGTTCAACTCTACAGCATAGGACTAAGGTAAAACCAGAACCTGTGAGGTCAGGAGTGGACTTCCGACTTTAGTCTGCTGTAGGGAGGACAGTCACTAAATCAGGATTCGGGAAGTTGGAGCTCTGCTTCTTCAGATATACTGAGGCAGCCCTCTCGTTCTTTTCTGAGCCTCCGTTTCACATGTAAAACCGAATGGTGGACTGCATGGCCCACTCAGGTCCTTAAGATACCTTGTTCCACTCTGTACCATGGTGAAAACTGATCGCATGAGGCTGTATGAGGTGGATGGGCAGTTATCACGTCAAACAGAGAGACCAGCAGCTTTGTGTTTACGGCACCTTAGGGAAAAACAGCTGATGGAAAACTGAGGCAAGCGGACTTCCCAAAACAGAGAGAGCCACAGATCATTCTGGCCCATTCCCTTTGCTTCTGTGTTTGCTTCTGTCTTTGCCTGAAGCCCACCCCCCCACCCCCCACCCCCAGGATTTGAGCATCCATCTGTGCAACATACAAAGGCATTGACTTCTTTAACAGTTGCACTTGGCAATGAGCTCCAGGCCTGGATTTTATATTGTCTGCTGCCAGCAAACTGGCCCCACCCCTGTGCCTCCATCCAGATGAGAAGTCTAAGATTCCTTTAGCTTGATACTTCTCAGTCTTGACTGTAGGTTAAAGCCATCAGAAGCTTTGAAAAATACTGTACATGAAACCCTGTCTCAACACACACACACACACACACATACACACACATACACACACACATATAAACACACACACACACTGATGTTTTGCCCTGACCCATGTGATGACCCATGTAATTGGCCTGGGGCAGGGCCTGGGCCTTGGAGGCTTTTAAAAGCTCTTCCAGGCATTTCTTCTGTGCAGCCAGAACCGAGACCCATTGCTGGAGTTCCTGCTGGACTCAGGTAGAACAAGTAAATTTTCGTGATCTGTGCTCTGTGGGAGACAGGATTGCTGACCCCATCGGACATAACTAGTCCCAGGGCTGACATGATGAGGACAATCTGTTTCTGATGTCTTTATCTTAGGACCCAGCCCTCCTGCTGCTGATCCCGTAAAAGAATCCAAGCCACATTGTAAATGGCATATAATAGCTTAACGTACTGCTTTCCCAGCTGCTATGGATCTTTCAGGGGTTAATATAAAGGGATCCCTGATTGAAGGATTCAAGGCTTTATGGCAAGGCCCATGGGGAAGGTCATTTAAACGGGCCCCAAACCTTATATGTCCCCCAGACCTCATGTCAGGAAATGACAACCATGCTCTTCCTATGGACTTCTCTTGTTCTCACTGCCCATATCTAACCCATAAGTGCATGATCTTGATTCGGTCTTCAGAATATTTCCAGAATGTATGCGCTTACTCCTGATGTGACTTGATCAATCCTGTGATACTTGCCAGGGTAGGTTGGTACAGGAAGGGGGCTCCCCTTTTCTGAAGAGAAGGGGATGGGGAAAATGGGGAAGAGGGTGGGAGGGTGGGACCAGGAGGAGGAGAGGGAGGGGGCTGTGTTCAGGGTATAAAGTGAACAAACAAATTAATTAAAAAATATTTCCAGAATGTCCTCACATTGATGATTATCATCACCCTAGCCTATGCCAGCATTATATTTTAAGTGTTTCACTGCAATCACAAATACTGCATTTAGATTCGCCTAACTGCTCTTACCATTAACCTCCTACACTCTATTTTCCTCACAGCAGCCAGAGGCATACACACATATCAAACCCTGTCTACTTAAAACTCATCAGTGGAATGAAATCCAGAGTCCTCACCATGACTTACAAGGCCCTCCATGACTCAGCTCTCAGCTGCCTCTTAGAGCACATCCCCTCTGGTCCCCATTCCATCACTGTATTCCAGTTACAGGGTTCCTATACACCTTAATCCTATGCCTGCCTCAGAGTCTTTACTATTATTTTGCCCAGAATCCTTTCTCTCCAGATAGCCTCATAGCATCTCTGCCTTGTTTTCCTTTTTGTCTCTGTTCCCTAACCATAGCTGAGACTCCTAGTAGCAGGGGTCATGGAGACTGAAAAGGACACCTTATAACTAGACAGGACTCCTAGTGGAGGGAGGGGAACACCAACGCACCCACGAAAACTTCTCCCTAAATTTTACCCTGCATACAAGATGTGCAGGGATAAAGATAGAACAGAGACTGAGGGAATGTCCACCCAGATGCCTCACCCAACCCACCCCATGGGAGAGAGCCAATCCCTGACACCATTAATGATACTCTGCTATGCCCACAGACAGGAGCCTAGCATAGCTGTCCTATGAGAGGCTGTACCCAGAAGCATATCCAAAGAGATGTGGAGACTCAGCCAAACATTAGGCTAAGAGTTGGTAGCCTTGTGGAAAAGTGGGGGCGGGGGAAAGAAAAGGAAAGTAGGGGAAGGATAAAAGGACCTGATGGTGACAGGAGCTCCACAAGAAGACCAACAGAGCCAACTAACCAAGGCCCAGAGGAGCTTACAGAGATTGAAGCACCAACCAAGGACCATGCTTGGACTGGACCTAGGCCCCCAACACAGATGTAGCCAATGGGCAGCTGAAACTTCATGCGGGTCCCCTAGTAAGGGGAGTGAGGACTATCTCTGACATGGACTCTGTTGTCAGATTTTTTATCACTCCCCCCACTTTGCCAGGGCTGCCTCACCAGGTCATAAGTTCAAGGTCATCTTTGGATACATAGTGAGCTCAAGGCCTGTTTGGGCTTCATGAGACTATGTATGTATGTATGTATGTATGTATGTATGTGATATATATATGTGTGTGTGTATATATGTATATATATGTATATGTATACATACACACACACACAGTAAAATTGTAGAATGGAGAACTACTGTAGTTACATGCTATATAAATGATAGTTATTAGCCAGACATAGTGCTGCACATTTGTAATCCTAGCACTTGGGAAGCTAAGACAAGAGTATCACAAGTTCAAGGTCGCCCTGGAATATATAGCAAGACCTTGTCTCCAAAAATATGTTGTCTCTTTGTCCCTGATAGAATAGACACACCACAAAGTCATGGAATTTGGTCAGTCTTGCTTACTCCTGTATCCCTCATCACCTAGAACATTGCCATGCACATGATAAAATGTCCTTAAATTAGTCAAATGAATAAATAAGTACCCCTAAAGACGAGAGACTTCAGCATGACATTTGCATTTCCCATTTTCCCAGTTGCTAGGCTGTCTGCAACTCAGCAGAAGACTAGAATCTGAAGAATACTTCCCTTGTTCTCCATGGAGGATTGGTCCCAGGATGCCCCCTTAGATACCTAAATCCATGGATGCTCTAAGTCCTTTATATATAATGGCATAGTATTTACATGGAATCTACCCACATCATCCCAAATACTTCAAATCATCATAAGATGAATTAAGATTCTGAATACACAGTAAATGCTATGTAAATAGTTATGCTGGGTTGTTTAGGAAATGAAGGCAAGGAAAAAATGTCTGTACATGTTCAGTAGAGACAGAGGTTTTGGTATTGGCGGTGGTGTTTTGTGTATTTTTAATCTGTGCTTCGTTGAATGCAAAGATGCAAAGCTGTGGGTAACAAGGGCTGACTGTAGTTTACAGTGTTTGCTAATCATGCTTCCTGCTGAATTTTGGGAAAGTTTTCAAGAATAAGAGAGCCTGGCAGATTCTTTGGACATTTCATGCAGAATTGAATAAACAGAGTGATGCAGCCTTCAGAAGTAGAAAGCCAGGGGCACTGAGCGAAATCGCTCATATCTCTCTTCCTGCATAGTTCAGAAAGTAAGGATGAGTCATGTTGGAGGGCTGGGTTTCCTCTCTCTCAGATTTCAAAAATGTTTGGTATAAGTCTTTTTTTTTTCCTAGGGGCATATCTGTAAGATGAATAAGATTATTTCTGTAAATCCTCTGGGAAGTTTGTATTCACACACAATAAAATCTACTATTCAAGTCAATCGCATATTCAGAAAACTGAATATGTAAAAATTCAATGTATAAGATTAGTGAAGTTTTTTTTTCCAAACCTCCTCAGGCTTAGAGCATTCATAATGAGATTCAGTTTATCCAAATTCAATTCCTGCCCAGGTTTTACACAGCACACCAATCATACAAGAAGACAATTAGCACACTGCCTTGTAGTACACTGCCTTGCAATTAATAGGTAATCAATACTTACTTGTCTATTGACTCATCGATCAGTAAGGCAAAATATCTCTGTACTGGAATTTTTTTATATTGTAAAAGAATTTTATTTACATTCTTTCAAAAAATTGAAGTCCAATTTTATACAGGTAATTTTCTCAACACTATTTAATCTTTATATTTTCTTTTTTATTATTAAATATTGTTTTATTTTTACATATACATTTACATTATTACACACATTTTTAAAGACAGTGTCTCACAATGGGAGTCCAGGCTGGTCTCAAACTCATGATCTGCCAACTCAGCCTCCTGAGTCCTTGGAATTACAGGTGAGACATCTTAGCTCTAATATTAAAAAGGAATGGAGAGTTCATCAGCCCTTTGGGGTTTTTTTCTTGTTTTGTTTTTTTTTCCAGTCTCCCAAATCTGCCTTCATCAGCGCTGCAACTAAGGCCAAGCTGAGGTCCAATCCTGTGAAGGTCCGATTTTCCGAGCAGGTGGCAATTGGAGAAACAGATGCAGTAAGTGCTGCCTTGGCTTCCCTCCTCTATCCTTGGCCAGAATCAACCCGGCTATTGAGGTCTCAGTCGGAGCTTCTGGCAGTGGAGGCCTTTATGAAGGGGTTGGAGCAGAAGGATCCTGATGTTCTGAGTTAGTGGGTACTAAGGAGAGAAGAGTGTGTGACATCCAGAAAGGACTGCAAGGGAGGGGGAAAACATATTGATTCACCTCTGGATCTTCATGGTACTTAGAGAAAATTCCATCCCTAGCACAATAGCATACACTCAGGGCAAGTGTTCCATAAACATCTTTCGGCCGCTTGATAGAAGCAGGAAGGAAGTAATGGTTTTGTGAAGACCCAGAGAACAAGTGGCTGGTGAAATTGAACTCTCTTCACATTGAAGTGGCTCAGCAATTCCACATCTTGACTGAAGAAGACTGTGCTGATGGATAAATGCCTACCAGAAATGATACAGACTCGGCTGTAAGTCACTGACTTTTTCCTAGGCACCAGAAAGGATCCAAAAGGAATATCTGCTTCCTGCCACTGGCAACCTTTCTGTGGGGTGGGGGTTTTGGGGGAAAACAGCAACGACTGAGACTATGGTGAGTTTCCTGCTGTGCGGCATCATCTCAAAGAGCAGCTGCCAATCTAGGCATTCCTGGCCAACCCGTGGGTTTCTTGATGTCTGTAGAATGTGCGTGCCTTAAGCCACCTGCCCCAGATGTGTAGATGAGAAGACGTATGTGGAGAGGAGAAATCAGTGTGTACAGCAGTTATGAATTCCGGCCCAGACCTCCCCCCTCAGAAAGCTGCAGAAGTTGGTGATGTCCCAGCGGGAGTAGAGCTAGCTAGAAGCTAACAGTCACTGGTGTGCTTTTGTAGGCTACGGCAGGATGGGCTGTCAGGAAGCCGGATCATTTATGTACTGAGACACAGCTGCAGTCCCAGAATGAGCAGAGAAATCAGCAGGATGCCAAGCATTTTTTGCAGTTCTCTGAGGTAGAGCCACCCCCAAAGAAAGGAGAAAGGACAAAAGTGTCTTCCACCTTCTTCTATTCCCTGCCTCTTCCCCAAGCCCAGCCCATGCTTTCCTGCATCACTTTGTGAGGAAGACCGGGAAGCCCAAAGGACAACTAGAAGACTGTCTAATTACCACTCAGGATCCATGTCAATCCCAAGAGAAAACAGTTAAAGAGACATAAGGGTTGACGAGCAGAGAGCAGAGGGGACAGGACTGAGCCCCTGTAGGTCAGAGGGAAACAAATGGTGAAGTCCAAGTCACCAATGAGAAATTGGTGTCCTGCACCATTGAAAGTTTCGAGGGCATAAGCATTGAGTTTGCAACATATGGACAAGTGTATCCTATCCCACCTCAAAATTACAGCCAAGGCCAGGACACTCGGTGAAGAACTCCTGCCCTCCTTTACCTCTTTTCTCTTCTCCTTATATTCCTTCTTCCCCCTTTCCACCTTTCAAATTCTATACCTCGCCAGGCCATAGGCAGAATGACAAGCCATCCCCAGTTCAACCAGAATAGCAATCCCCCGGGGGCAGCCAGAACCTATCTAGAGTTCACTCCTCACTCTCAGACAGGCCCTAGGCTTGGCTTGAGACTCTGTCTACGAGAGAAAACATATCCATCTTCCCACCCTTGTGGTCGCTGCTTGTGTGGACCATAGCAGTCTGTTGAGACCTGGGGAGGCCAAGGCCAGGTGGCTCCAGGCTGCAGGCTGCCCCATCATCCCCTTCCCCTTGTGTTCCAAGGCTTTATTAAGCAGCCAGAACAAAAATAAATCCTGTGGGCGTTCCTTGCCAACTCTATTTTTAAGCAAAATCAATTAAGTAATTATCTGAGTCCAACCCAGTGTGCTAAATAAAACTTGCCACCGCTGAGCGTCATCAGCCTGGGGAGCTTGGGCCTCTGGGCCTGGCAGGAGTGGGGCATCTCAGAAAGGCCTGGACATCATCATCACACTTTACCAAATTGACATCCATGGCTTTCCTCCTTGGTTTGACTCTATCCAAACTTGCCTCTTGGCTCCCCGCCGCTGTCAGTCACACGCAAGTTCAGGAGGGCTTGCTTATTTGATGCTTTGTCCTAGACAGTTGATGGATCTGAACTATTCTACTCAGGCTTCTCTGTAATCTACACCAACTATCTCATTCAAAACTCAGAACCCAATCAGCCTTGTACAGAAGCTTTACTTGCCTTATGCCAGTTGTTTGTTTGAGGGTCATAATGTCCCTACATGACGGGATAGCAGCAAGAATTGAAGTTGGACTCACTCTCTCTCTCTCTCTCTCTCTCTTTCTCTCTCTCCCACCTCCACCCCTCTCTCTCCCCATCTCCCTCTCCATCTCCCTCTCCCTCTCCCTCTCTCTCTGAAGCAGCATCTCACTGTGTAGCCCTGGCTGTCCTAGAACTCCCTATATACACCAGGCTGACCTCCCAGTCAGAGAGCTACCACCCTGTACTTCTTAATTGCTTTAATTGCTGCGATTAAAGATGTGTGCCACCAGGCCCATCTTAGGGCATCTACTTTGCTGTGGCTGCCTGTGTGCTCAGCATGAGCTGAATATGCAATAGAGGCTCAGTGGCTGCCACTGAGTTAAAGAATGCCCATCTATGCACTACAAGTACCCACAGAATGGATGATGCTGGCCCAGGAAATGTGCGCATCCTCCTTGTGAATCTAATCATTCAAGTAAGCATTTAGGAAGCACCTCCTATTCATTCATTTAGCAGTCACTTATGCAACACCCAACTGTGTGCCAACCATGCTAATCCTTGCTGGCACCACAAAAATCACTGGACGTGGTCATTGTGCTCTGAGTTTACTGTTTGATTGTAAATGACAAATGTTCTTTGAAATATTGCTGGAAGCTAGGCATGGTGATACATGTTTGTAGTCCTAGTATGCAGAGGGGGGAAAACAAACAGAAACCAGCCTAGGTAGCACATACTTGTAATCTTAGCATTTGAGAGTTAGAAAAAGCAGAGTCGTGAGTTTGAGGTTAGCCTGGGCAACATAGGAAAACTCTGTCACAAAAACCTGTGTGTGTTGCTGGGTAGTGGTGACACACACCTTAAATTATAGCACTCAGGGAGGCAGAAACAGGTGGATCTCCATGAGTTCAAGGCCAACCTGGTGTAAAAGAGTTCCAGGACAGACAGGCCTCCAACGAGAAACCTTGTCTCAGAGACAGACAGACAGACAGAGACAGACAGATTGCTATTAAAAAAAAACATAGGAAGACTAGATCTTTTGATATTGGACCAAGGCTTTACAGAATATTTATTTGAGCTTGATTTTGGAAGTTGAATAGGAGCTTTCCAGGGAGAAAAAGTAGAAGGCAGAAAGAATGGTCGTTATTCAATTGAATTTTTGTTAATTGAGAAATTCACATTCACTATTTATAAATGAGCTCCTGTTCCAGGAAGCCATATGTTAAGGACTTAGCTGCTCAGAAACTGGCTTTGCCAGTGAGTGGTTCTGAGTCAGGATCACTACAGCTCACTTTCAAGGAGCTTTGGAAATGTTTAAGAATGTGTTTTGGTCATACAATGATTTTTTTGTGCTATGGTCACTTAGTGTCTCAGAGTGAAGGCCACTGAAGGGAGTAAGGCCGTCCCTGAATGATGAATTATCACAGATATGGAGGCATGAAAGAAGTGAGGTTTCTCGCAATGGTAAGACATGAATCCAGAGAAGTGGACAGGATCCAAGTCTAAACAGGCCCAAAGAACCAGGCGTAGTGGTACCCACCTTTAATTTCAACACTTGGGAAGCAGAGACAGGTGGATCTCTGTGAGCTTTGACTAGCCTGGTGTATACAGTGAGTTCCATACTAGCCGGGGCTACATAGTAAGAACCTTTCTTCAAAAGTCAAAGAAAAATAAAAGGGGCCCAAGGAGCTAGCAAAGTGGTTCAGTGGTAGAGTATTTGCCTAGCATAAGAAAGGCTCTGCACACTCTCCCAAGCACCAGAGAATGGCAGAAGAAAGGCAAAGATGGGCTTGTCAAGGGCATGATTTTCCAAAGAAAACCCTCCATGAGCAGTTTACGCTGTGTATAATGGTCTCACCTGATCCAGAGCATCAAACTACAGGAGACTTCAAATACCCCATGAGAGAAAATGAGGAGTACACGTTAGATCTGGCTCAATGTCTTCTTGGGGATTTTGTTCTGATCTGCAAGTGGCATTACTATTGATGTGCTCTTTCCTCTGTCTCTGTTCTTACACCCCTTTGCATCCTTACCTCCGAACTTTCCTCCCCTTCCTTTCTACAAACCTCTCTGCCTCCCGCCCCCACCTTTCCTGTGTATCCATAGAAAATGATGAAGAAGGAAGCTCTCCTCCTCATCCCCAACGTCCTGAAGGTTTTCCTAGAAAATGGGCAGATCAAGTCGTTCACATTTGATGGCCGGACCACTGTTAAGGTACGGAAGGAGTCCTCTCACCTGGGGTAATTGCTTGTTTGTGTTCCTCTGAGATGGCTTACAGTGGCCTCGCTGCTGGAATAAGATTGTCTTTGATCGCTCCAGGTTCTGGAGTGCAAGGCTGCACAAACAGATGAGGCTGGTAGTAGAAAATTGCACGCCAGCTGTATACTAATTATTGTAAAAGTGTGCATGTGTGTGTGCACATGTGCACGTGCACATGAATGCACATCTGCTTGTCAACCTGGACTCTTAGGAGCTAAACAATAGGGAGATCATTAAGTCATTTATAAAGCCAACATGATTTGTGTTGCTACAATAACACCTACGAAGTTTACACACAGAAATAAACAAATGTGATCTCTTGGGAGATTAGCTTACCCATGTCTTGCTTTGTAAATAACAATCAAATCTTAAGCACTGAAGCAAGGTTTGAGAGATCCAGCCACAGCCCTTTGGCTATTCTTTTCACAGGAAGAGCAATTACTGAACTGTGATTCTTAACAGCTCAGCCAGGCGTCAAAAAGTCCTAGTGATTCTTAGTCCTGAAGAGTAGAGGCGGTGATGTGATTTACTTGAGGTTCGCTCTGCACTCTATCTGTGATTCTTCTGGACTCTTGCCAGAAGGAGAATGCCATCCCAGTAACGAATGTTCTTATGCAACCAATGCTGCCCAGATTGCTGGGCAGTCTTGACACCTGCCCAGGAAACCTACCTTTCCCACAGCCATCCTGTGCTTCCCATGTAAGGGCCAAGGTGACCCCATAAATAAAGAATCCCATCAGTCATGATGACACAGACCGGTAAACCTAATACTTGGGAGGCTAAAGCCAGAGAATTATAGGTTCAAGGCCAGCCTGTGCTACAAGGGGAGACCCTTTTGGAAGGAAATAAGAGAAGAAGGAACAACCTCAGTCAGAAAACCCTTGCTTGGAAGAATGATCAGATGCGCAGAATGGCCTTACCAGTACTTTCTACTAGAGTTTACTAATCATTCCTGTGCCAGTTTGAGGAATGTCTAAGAGGATTTGGGGTCATTCTATGATATGTCATGCTGCTCGCACTTAGTGTCTTAAGGTCAGAGATGCTAAGTATCCTTCAGGGGACAGAACAGTCCCTGAATACTTAATTGTCCTTCCCAAAGTTTCTTTGGAAGGCTTAGGCCTAGGCAGGTGTCTCTAAGGAGCCTGAGACCCAAGTGCATTCCTTCGGAAGCTATAGCATGGTTTCTTAGCTATGGAGGGGCAAAGGCTATGAAACAAGACATTGAAGCATAACTAGGCCACCCAAATGCCAGAATCTCCCCCCATGGGTTAATATATCTATTGTGGATTTGTCAGTACCCTAAGAGAACTGACCTCCCTTCATCTTACAAGGTCAGAGCACTCCCTACCTCACATTGCCACTACCATTGTGGCATCCAGGAAGTGCCAACCTGTGACACTCAGTCTCACTTTGCATTTCAGGAAAGGTGCATGGCTTTTCATTAGAATCTTGACAGTCTTCCAAGCCACTTGTCCCAAGGAAGTACCTGAATGAAATGACAGTCTGGCATGGTGGCAGTTACACATTTAACACCAGTTGACAATCACTGGCTTGGATTTCCACAATCTTAATGCAACTTAACCGAAGGAAAAAAACCCCACATCTGTCTACGGCAGCATTCTAGTAACACTCAAGCCTTTGTGACTACATGAATAGCACAAAGAAAGCCTCTCAAGTACCCAGCACTTTGCAGCCCTCTGTTCAAATGACTATCTCATACAGAGGGGACTTTTTGGCAAGCCCTGGCTGTCAGGGAGCTCTGAACTCCCAAGCCTGCTTCCCTCCAGCCTTTGGGAGTTGAGACCTGACTGTGTAAACATACACACTGCAGCCAGCGTGGATGCTGAAGCCACAGCAAATAGATGGCAGAAGCCTCAGAACTGACATTTGGGCAGCCCCCACCAATATGCTCTCAGAAGCCCTAGTATTAAAAAAGTAGGGCAGCAGAGCAGACGGAGCCCAAAAGTAGTCAGATCTATGACTGTACTCCAGACACGTGACATTGTTCCTCTTTGTGGACATATTTTTCAAGCTGCTAAATTGATCGTCTATAAAAACTAGCTATGGCCAAAAATGAACATTTTTTTTTTTTTTGCCGGGAGCTCAAGTCATTTGATTTAGATTATGAATCCGGAAATAGTATACTTTTTAATCACTGAAATGTAGCTTTGGCTCTTGCTCATTCTTAAGAGTTAACACACAAATCCAAACGGCCATTCTGACTTGAGAGGTAAGAGGAAAACCAACACAGTGCCTGGCACTCCATACGCATTCAACAAATGATTTATTTAATAGCGGGAAAGAGAGTGGGAAGAGGAAAGGGTGAAGGCACACAAGGAGGAAGGACACAGCCGCATGTACCGTATATCGTGACATCAAACTTTGGGGACACATACTTGTACCTTCTGGACTTTTGGTGTTCCCCAGAGCCCAGGCCACTTGACAACACTCATGAGGCCCTTTACTGGTCCTAGAATTCAGGACCTGGGCCACTACAAAGGCTTTTCCACAGGACTATTGTGTTTGATTTCCAATAACTCCTCATGTGTTCCTTCTACAGGATGTGATGGCGACTTTACAGGACCGTCTCTCCCTGAGGTACATTGAGCATTTTGCTCTTGTCCTGGAGTATACTGGGCCAGAACAGAATCACAAGTTCCTGATTCTTCAGGACAAGCAGCCCCTGGCTTATGTAAGTTACCCCTTTATCCTGGCTTTGTCACTGCATGTGACCAGTGCTAGAGAAGAACATCCAAGACACTGCTTATCTAGAAGATTCATCACGATGTAGTCAACCAGCTCCCAGAGCTGGAGTGTGTGTATATATGTGCATGTGTGTGTATGTATGTGTATATATGTGTATATGTGTGTATGTATGTGTGTACATGTGTGTATGTATATATGCATATATGTGTATATGCATATGTGTGTGCATATATATGATACATGTGCACGCATGTGCTATGTATATGTATTTATGTGTATATGTATGTGCATATGTATATGTGTGTATGTGTATTTATACTGCTGTGAATAGAACAAAAGGACTTATACATCACTCTTCCTTTTAGCTACAGACCAATGTTACCTAAGACAGTTAGTATTCATCTCCAGACAGCGACTGATGCACTGTGTGACCTAACAAAGGCATTTGTCTTGATCTCTATTGGCAACTGTCCCATTTTCTGGAAACACCACCTGCTAGAACCTTCTCCTTCCTAAGAAATTTGGCCTCTTAGATGAGGGCTGTGATACAGGAAGGTCAGAACTAGAATCAAGTGGTAGTTAGGAATGGACTTCGTTGGGTCAAGAATAGATTGCGCCGGGCGTAGTGGTG
The DNA here is from genome assembly GCF_964271855.1 of Acomys minous. Classification (NCBI taxonomy): domain Eukaryota; kingdom Metazoa; phylum Chordata; class Mammalia; order Rodentia; family Muridae; genus Acomys; species Acomys minous. The sequence goes on along the minus strand of NC_140488.1, from coordinate 44,732,462 downwards.
CACACCTTTAATCCCAGCACTTGGGAGGCAGAAGCAAGGGGAAATCTCTGTGAGTTTGAAGCCAGATTCATCTACAGAGTTTCAGGACAGCCAGGGCTACACAGAGAAACCCTGTCTCAAAAAAACAAAAAAAAACAAACAGGAATAGATTGCACATTATCTCCATCGTCTTCCAAAGTAGAAGACAAACTGTCTCATCCTCCTAGCCACACTGTATGGGGAAAGACTGTTGAAATCTAGGTTTGCTGGATGGCATGTCACCAATAGCAAACCACCAGGGAACATCAGAGAGACGAGCAGGCCAGCTAGTATTTCCTGGCATAGGGTGGGAACAAGCTGAAGGGGGAAAGTAGGAAGAAATAGTGTTTAGGAAGTCTGTGGAAGCCAAACAAAACTCATAAACCCAGCGCATCAAGATAGCACACTCCTGGAAGCTAGCGCGTGAGAAATGGGGGCAGGTGGATCTGTAGTATGAAGTCACCCTGGGCTACATACAGAGTACCACAGTAGCAAAGAAAAGAAGTTGAGCAAGCAGCTCATCAGTAGACCATTTGGCCAGCACACACCAGACTCTACGGATCTCTCTTGCTGTTGGGCATGGTAACACCCACCTGTAGTCCCAACCTTGGGAGGTAGAGGCAGGAGGACCAGAAATTCAAGGTCATCCTTGACTAGACATCGAGTTTGAATGCAAGGCCTGCCTGAGCCACATGAGACCCTGTCTCGAAACAAACAAATCAGATTCACACAGAGAAAGAAGGCAGTTTTCAAAAGATTCAAGTCTCAGCTCGAATACAATATAGGCAGGAGAGGAAAGGTGGTGCCTGTTTGGAGAGCTGAAGCACCTCCTAATCCCCGCCAGAACCGGAGTCAAACTGGCTTCTTGTCCCAAGTGGGATTTCAAACATACACCATATATATATGGAATCTAATATAATGATCCTTATTCTCCATCTTCCAGCTTCAACGATTACCAGTATATTGCCAGCGTGTTTCATCTGTGTCTCCAAATGAGCCTTTCAGGCTTTGCTTCGAACTCTCTAGGCATCAAGTAGTCTGTAAGATGTTAAGCCTGTCTGCAAGAAGAATTGGGTACATTCTCAGTAGCTCCCTCTTCCTACCTCCCATCTTAGCGCTTAGACCCAGTTCTTTTTGAGGAGCAGTGAGACAACTGGGTCTTGTCCTCAAACTTGTGATGATCATCCTGCCTCAGCCCCCCAATACTGGGACTATATAAGCATGAGCTACACATAGATCCCATTCTTGATCAAGACCATGTCCTAAATAAGTGATTTTTTAAAAAAATATATATATACTAGGCACAGGCAGGCATGGGACACACACCTTTAACCCTAGCACCCAGGAAACCAAGGAAGGGAGACCTCTATGAGTTCAAGACCGGCCAGCCTATCTATATAGCAAATTCCAGACCAATCAGGTCTACAAAGTGAGTCCCTGTCTCAAAAACAGAAAAAGCTTCATTGATAAGTTAACAATTTAAAAAAGAGTAATTATAAATGAATACTATAGTAAATGTTATGAATTGTTTAGTTCTTGGATTTTCTACTTTGGACTGAGGTTATCCATGAATAACTGAAATCAGGGAAAAGAAAACCTAGGACGAGAGACGAATGCTGAATATGAATTTCCCAGGTGAGCCTAGCTCATCCATAAGTTCTAGTCTAGGAAGCCACCAAGCTGCTGGCCACCTTCCAATCATTAATTCTACGGTTTCTTCCCCCACCCTCTCCCCCTTGGGTCTCAGGTGGTGCAGCGGACACACTATCATGGGATGAAATGCCTCTTCCGAATAAGCTTCTTTCCCAAGGACCCCGTGGAGCTGCTGCGTCGAGACCCTGCTGCTTTTGAGTACCTATACATCCAGGTAGAGTCTGACTTGGGGACAGAAAGAGACCAGTGAACAAGCAAGCAGGCAGGCAGTTCTGCCACCACAATGAAGTTGCTATGTAAGTTCAACTTCCAGGTTGCTCTGAAGGCCCTTTTCCTTTCTTGCTACTATTGAAGTCCATGGTCAAGTTGGCTACTCTGGTGACTTGAATTTGACTGTGAAAGCACTGTCTACTTGTCCGTGCAGAGCCCATCAGTTTTCAGAAGCAAGCAACCCTAGTAACTCTGGTACTTCCACAGAATCCCAAGGTTTAACAAGCTCTTTCGGGTTCCATGAATTCTCACCTCCCTCCCCCGCCTCCTCAATATCTTGGTTCACTAAGGAGATGATTGGGAACTCACTCCACTCAGAAACATTTATTGAAGCCATATTCTGGAACAAGTTTTGACATTCAGGGTTGAAGAAATGATAGAATTCTTTCACCAGAGGTCCTATATCAGTAAATATAACCTCAAACAGGGTTCAATATCAATAATGACATCCAAGAAGCGGTCTTCCAGCCCCACATGAGAGAAAGACAATGAAGGTGTCACAGAGGAAAAGATATGTGTATACTCTTAGCTGTAAAGAATGAACGAATGCTTGCTATGTAGTAAGATGGAAAAGGGGGGGGGGAACTCATATTCCAAGCGGGAGCCCTTGCATTTTCAAAGGCATGCTGAGGAGAAAAAAAAAAAGCAAATGATTTATTGCAGCTTCAGTACAGGATGTAATATAAGAAGCAATAGAAAATGAAATTGGAGAGCTAAGAACCAGGGAGTGAATGCTTGGTAGGCCGTGGAGAGTATAGAATTTATTCTGGTAGCTGGGCAGTGCTTCTCAGAACGGGGGCCCTGAACCAGCAGCAGCAGCAACTGGAAACTTGTTAGATAGGCAAATTAGATATGATTTGTTTTAACAAGCTCCATGAGATTTTTAAAAATGAAATAAAGAAAGCAAACAAACAAAACAACAGCAAGGCCTCATATACCTCAGGCTGACCCCAAATACACTGTGTATCTTGAGGATAACCTTGAACCTCTAACACTCCTGCTGCCACCTTCCAGGTGCTGGGTTTAGAAGCAGGCATTACCACATTCCGTTCTCCATGAGAGTTTAGTATTCTCCCTGCCAAAGCCTTTGAGAAGGTAGAACCACTTCAGGACAGTGGGTCCTTAACCACACCTGCACATTGGAATTATCTGGGAGGGGCCTGGAGAGATGGCTCAGTGGTTTAGAGCATTGGCTCTTCTTCCAGAGGACGTGGGTTCAATTCCCGGTACCCACAGGATAGCTCACAACCATCTGTAACTCTAGTTGCAGAGGCTCCAAGGCCTAGACACATATGTGGTATACAGACAATTATATAGACAAAACACACATACACATAAAATAATTTAAAAAAGGAATATCTAGGAGCCTTTTTAAAAAAGTATCTAGGGCCAGGTGTGGTGGCGCACGCCTTTAATCCCAGTACTCGGGAGACAAAGGGAGGCGGATTGCTGTGACTTCAAGGCCAGCCTGGTCTACAAAGGGTGTCTAGGGTAGCCAAGGCTACACAGAGAGACCCTGATTGAAAAACCAAAAAATTATCTATGATATATAATATATAATTTATATATAATTTGGAGTATTTACAGATTGGAAGTGGAGCCCAAACATTGATGTTTTTCAATTGCCTCGAGTTATTCTAAGGTATAGTCAAGGTAAAGAAATCTTGCTGAGGAGTGGATAAGAATGATAAAAGGAGAGTCACCTGGTTATCATCCAAAGGAAAAATGATGTCTAGAATCAGGGCTATGACTGATGGGGTGTGTGGAGTGGGATCCCAGGGAGATTTAAAGGCTTTGATTTGCTGAGTATCAGTAGCGATGGTATCAGTCCTTACATAGGTGAATAAAGACAGTGCCATAAATTTGGAGCTAAGTTCATTTTAGGGCATGTTGGGTTTTTGGTGCCCACAGAACATATGCAGCACTTGCTGAGAAACAAACAAACAAACAAACAAAACAACCCGTCAAACTTCATCTGTCTTGGAGGGTGACACCTGGGACTGTGCAATGAGAGACATTGTAGCTGTCCGTTCTGCCCTTTCTGACAACGTAAAATGTTAGGAACATTTCTCAGCCTCAAGTTCCTTTGCCAAACCTCTAGGGGGACAATGGATTCTGTGGTTTAGTTTGGTTCTCATTTTGTTTGTTTGTTTGTTTGTTTGTTTTTCCAGACAGGGTTTCTCTGTGTAACCTTGACTGTCTCGGACTCTGTAGACCAGGCTGGCCTTGAACTCACAGCAATCCACCTGCCTCTGCCTCCTGAGTGCTGGGATTAAAGGCATGTGCCACCACACCTAGCCTTGTTCTCATTCTGTTTGCCTTAAATTTCTTCACTCAAACTTCGAGGAATTGCCTTGGTTCTAATATTTTGGAATTTGATGAGAAGATCATGACCAGTATATTTCTCCACTCTGTGATAATATGAATTTCATCTGGATTTTTCCTTCTCAAAAAAAATCAGTTGTTTTTGTTTGTTTGTTTGTTTTACTAAGGTCTAATTGGCACATAACAGGATAAAGTGAACACAATGATAAATTGTCACTCAGAGCCATCACCACAATCAAAATATTGACCATATCCAATATTCACTGGCATTTCCTCAGGCTTCTTTGTAATTCATCCCCCACGCAGCCTCTGACTGGCTTTCTGTCACTATAGATTTGTCTTCATTTCCAAGAGTTCATACAAATTAAACCATACAATATGTATACTTATTTTGATCTGGCTAATTTTCTTCAGTATAATGATTTTGAGATTCGTCCATATTGTTGTGGGTATCAATAGTTCATTTTTCTTTTTGAATAGTATTCACAGTAGCATAATTTGTTACATATGTTGGACATTTTGGAGTATTTCCATATTTGTGCTATTACAAATGAAACTTCCATGAGTAGTCATGCCCAGGTCTTTGCATAAGCATTTGCTTTCTTTGCTCTTGGGTAAATAGCTAATAACAGAATGGTGTGATTAGTTTTCTGAAAGAATCTCTAATACTATTTTCCAAAGTGGTTGTACCATGTAGCATTCCCTACCCCTTCATGTTTGGTATAGAAGTTCTACCTTCTCCAGAGTCTCGCCAACTCTTGCAATAGTGAGTCTTTTTTTTTTTTCCACATTAGTCATTCTAATAGTGTATAATAGTACCTCTCTAAGTTTTCCATTTGCATTTTCCTAATAACAAGTGATATTTGATAATTTTCCATGTGTTCACTGTTGTGAATCTTCTGTGATGAAATGTCTGTACAAATCATTTGCCTGCCTTTTCATTGGGTTATTTGTTTTCTTATTATCAAGTTTTGAGAGTTCTTTATGTATTCTGGAAACAAGTCATTTGTTGGATATGTTATTTGCAATTATTTCCTCCCAGTCTGTGTCTGTTCTTTTTGGTCTCTAAACAGTGTCTTTCACAGAGCAGATGTTTGAATTTTGATGAAGTCCACTTTGTTAATCTTCTCTTTTATGGGTAGCATTTCTAGTGTCATATCTAGTAAATAGTGCATCTGTATGTATTGGGGTGTGAGTGTGTGTGTGTGTGTGTGTGTGTGTGTGTGTGTGTGTGTGTGTGTGTGCTGGCATACTGATAGAGAGTTGTTGAGACCCCAACATTGAAAAGCCTACCCTTTCCTCACTGAGCTGCCTTTACACCCTTCTTAAGAAGCAGCCTGTATAAGTAAGAGAACATCTAAATCTAGTGGGAAGACAGTTGCCTGCATATCTGTAGATCCTATTTCTGAACCTCTATTCCATCCCATTGATCTACCTGTCTATCCTTATGCCAGCAACACAGTCTATTGATAACTGGAGCTTTATAATAAGGCTTAAGATCAAGTAGTGTTTGTCCCCAACTTTGTTCTTCTTTTGAAAAATTGTTTTAATTCTAGACCATCTTGGTAATTTCTACTAAAAATCTTAATATGACTTGGATTGGAATTGCACAGAAACTGTAGATTGATTAAGAAAGAACTGATGTCTGAACAATACTGAGTACCCCCCCCGCCATGATCAAAGTATTTCTGCATTGATTGAGGTCTTTAATTTTCCTCAGCAGTGTTTTCTAAAGTATTGGCGTATGATTTTTTTTCACACATTTTGTCAGACTTATCTATTATTATTCATTTTGATGCCATTATAAATGATTTTTATATTTGTTTTACTGCTGCTGCTGCAGCTGCAGTTTTTGAGACTTAATCTAATTCTATAACTCAGGCTGGTCTGGTACTGTGTAGCCCAGGCTACTATTGAACTAGTGAGCCATCATCTTTCCTTAGCCTCCCAAGTACTGGGATTATAGGCATGAGCCACCGTACCGAGAAATAACTCAGCTTTGTAATTCAGCTTCCAATTGCTTATTGGTAGCATATAGAAATACATTTTTATCATGGTTTTTTTTTTATGCCTTGGAATTTTGCTATTCTCAGCAAATAGTTTTAACAGAATCTACAAATAGTTTTTTGTAGATTCTACTGATTTTCTGTATAGATAAATATTAAGTGTTGGGTTTTTTCTCACTCCCTCCCCTTTTGGATACAGTCTTAATCTTGACCAGGCCAGCCTAGAATTCACTGTGGGAGTCCAGGCTAAATTTACAGGCATGAGCCACCACACTTAGCTGAAGTGTCATATAAAAAAAAAAAACAACTCTTTTTCGTTGCTATAGTGATACTACTGTGGCTCTATAGTCCCTTAGCCCATTGTATTACAACCTCAAACAAAAGACAACTGTTCAAAGGAAGGTGGAGTCATTGACTGCCAGGGTGTTGACTCTTAAGAGTTTGGAAGGTTATCCTGCACTTGACTATCAAATACAAGGTGTTTCCTCGAAGATAGCATAAGGAATATTGACTCATCACTATTTTGGTCATTTGGGCCTCAAGGAACAGAATATCTGCTCCATCCCACAATCTACCTCTCACCCTGGGCTTCTGGATCAGAGCCCCACAGAGAGCCACCCCCAGTGTCTTTCCTTGTCCTCATCTGGACTAGTAGAAGAGCCTGGTATGACTAGTGGTTGAGTGCAGGACATCCTCTCCCAAAAGGTTCAGTGTGTCTTATAACAGAAGAAAGAAAGGGAATGACCCTGGTCTCACTCACACATAACCTGGACTCTTCTGTCCACTGTGTCTTATTGTGGACCTGCCACTAAGAGTCAAGCAAATAGTGTCCCTGTGACTCAAAGCTCCCCTGTTGTCTCTTCTCTTTTCATTTATCCATCATGGCTTGCTGGTGGTATGAGAGTTTTCTGGGCTCCAAGGGCATATATATCTAGGGAGCAGAGAGGAAAGGGATGTCTCCTTTAACTGGTGGCTTTGGTCTGCCCTCTCTCACAGAGTCGTAATGACGTTATCCGAGAACGCTTTGGAATGGACCCCAAGCCAGAGATGCTTTTGGGCCTTGCTGCCCTCCACATCTATATCACGGTCTCAGCCACTCGGCCTAGTCAGAAGATCACACTCAAGAATGTGGAGTGAGTTGCGAAAGGGCCCTTCTGGAGGGGACAGATAGCTTTGTTTAAGAAGGTACAATCGTTGAGCTGTGCTCTGCTTTTTAAGGTCACAACCATTCTGTGGGGGTAAGAATGTGAGTTCCCTGTGTCTGTTCCCCGTACGTTAGAGCTATAGTTTCTGCTGGGTACACGTGGCCATGGGTTGCCTATCCTTAGCCTTCATTTTCTTTTTTCTAGTCTCTGTTCTTCCTTCTTGCCTCTCAGAGTTACTCAGACTCTTCCTGACCATCTCCATCCCTTGATACCACTTTGTCTCTCTCTCTAATCTCTGGCTTTTCTTCTGTTTTTAGGAAGGAGTGGGGCCTGGAACCCTTTCTTCCCCCCTCCCTCCTGCAGGGCATCAAAGAGAAGAACCTTCGGAAGTCTCTCTCTCAACAACTGAAGGCCCACCAAATGCATCCTTCTAGCAGCACCAAGGTACCCAGGGGAAGCCATCGGGCACCATGTTCAAACACTAGAGACCTCAGAGGGGTCCTGGGTGGTACTCTGGGGATCCCACCACTCTTTCTGACTGGGGTTCACAGTCCACCATTCTTTCTTACTCAGGTACATATTTGACTTGGCCTCTGCATTCTAGGACACACCAGTCTTTGCCTCTGAGAGACTTCTTTCCCCACCTCCTCTGGCCCTGCTGAGCCTTCGTAGGCTGCTAAGACTCCATCTGCTTTGTGCTTCCTGCCCAAGAGGCTGGAGGATGGTGACAAATACTAGAATCAGCATGCAGATGTAGACAGGCAACACAATCACCCCCATGTATGCCACCCATTCCAGATTTCTTGAATTACCAACTAGCTTCCCTTTTAAGATGCAAATTTCCCCAGAGAGCTAAGCTATTCCCACCTTACTGTGCATGTTTAATCAGATTGGTTTTTTTCTTGGCTGAGAGCACCAGTGCTTACCACCATCTCCATAGCAAATTTTTTTTTCTATGCATCCTCAGTGCTCTACTGAAGAAAGCCTGGCTTTAGCCCTTGAGTTAGGCATAGTCAAGTAGGGAAATAAAACTATCATTCCCAGCACAAAGCAGCAGGTACTGGTGGTACTCAGGAGGTATTCAGGAGAGACAGGAGCCAAGCCCAGGCTAGGAGAGGTATGTTTAGTACCAGAACTGAGACCTGAAAGGGGGACAGATAAGAGCTTGTCTAGATGAATTACTAGAAGCAGTACTAAGAAGACTTTTCTGAGCTGGGAGATCCATATCTACAGAAGGCCAGTCATGGTAGCAGGGAAAAGAACTATGCAAAGTTCAGCCTATGCAAAGCTACAGAATATTAGAGGCATGGAGCTGATGGGGGCAAAGACAGGAGGGAGACTAAGAAGGTTAGCAGGAGCCAGTTCTTGAAAGGCTTTCTGTGCCATATTCTATAGGTACAAGTCTATAGGAAGCCTAATTCTATAGGCAGCAGGTAATCATGGAGTTGAAGCAGGAACCTGATGTGATTAAATTTACTATATTTTAGGATGTTTCCACTAACACTAGGTGGAGGTAACCGAGGGAAAGAAGCAGACCCAAAGCCCTAACATGGGAAGGAATGTCAAAACAATGGTATAGAGTGAAGGAAATGGATAAATCAAGAGGAAACCAGGGAGTAAAATAAACAAGATTTTGTGACTCTGGTGGCCCTCAAATGAGAGGATAAAGGAAGAGTCCTGTCTCTGGCTCAGTTGCTCCAGACATGATGACAGAGACCCGGAAGCTAAGCTGAAGAGAAGGTTTGGGGCTGGAGGTGCTCAGTATGAAAGCACCAAGTGGTACCTCAAGATGGAATGTGGTAATGTCAATGGGACTCTAAGGATCTGAGGGATCTTAGGAAAGATGCATAGATTAGGTGGATGTTGAAGTTGGAGGCATGTGGTAAGATTGACGCAAGAACAAATAGCGGATTGGTGCTTTAGGTATGGGGATCAAGAGGTCTGAGGAGGGCTTGGAAAGGTAGGTGGGAAGCTGGAGGTGAGAGCCATCCAACCTAGAATTCCTTCCAGAGTTACCCAGGCCCTTCTCATTTCCATGGAGTGGGCTGGTGACTAGTACCTGCCATAAGAAATTGAGACTACACTTGGAGAATGTGGGCTTGTTTCTCTGTGCTCCTCTGGATCCTCGTTTCAAACTGGGTTGTTTCCACAGGGCTCCGCAATTCAAGCAAAGCTCCAGTACCTTCGAATTCTGAATGAACTTCCAACCTTCACTGGTGTTTTATTCAACACAGTAGGCCTGGTCAGTGGGACAATGGGATGGGGCAAGGGGGCAAAGTGTGTACGTTGCGGGGAGGGGACACCAGCCCTTTGTTGAAGGGACAATTTGTTTAGTCAGCTCGCATATTCAAAATATCCACTGCCTCTCTGGATTCAACCAACTGCAAATCAAAAATAGTCGAAGAAAAAAATATGTGTTGGTACTGAGCGTGTACAGACACCTTTCTTGTCATTATTCTCTAGACATAACAGTATAACAACTATTTACACAATATTTGCACTGTGTTAGGTAGTGTAAATAATCTTGAGGTGATTTTCAAGCATACATTAGAGTCAGATGTGATGTTGTATGCTTGTGATCTCAGCACTCTAGAGGCTGAAGAACAAGGATCATGAGTTCAAGGTCAAGGCCATCCTGGGGCCTATGAGATTTTGTCTTGAAAGTACACAAGAATATACATGCAGACTATACCATTTTATATAAGGAAGTAAGCACCCATAGATTTCAGGATCTACAACAGAGTCCTGAAACCAATCCCCTGTAGATAATGGGAGCCAACTACATCTGCTTCCAATGACTCATATAAGTCCTTTTTTGACGCCCTCCCCCTCCATTCCAGAGTTTGACAACCCTTGTCTGTAAAGGGCCAGATAGCAAATATTTTTGGCTTTTGTTGATGGATTAAATGGATGTCTGTAGCAGCCAGTCAGCCTTGCTGTTTTAGCACGAAAACAACTACAATGTACGAACAAATGGATGCTGCATTGTGCCAGTAACTATTTAAAGACACAGAAATTTGAATTTCATAGAATTTTCGTGTGTCAAAAATATGGTTCTTTTGACTTCTTTCCAGCCTTTTAAAAAAATGTTTTGAAATTCTATTTTTAACCTTTGGGACATATGAAATAGGTGAGGGACCACATTTGACCCATGGGCCATAGTGTGCCAACCCCTGTTCTATTTCTTTGCCTTTGCATATACATACTTCTACAGTCCCCTAGTTCTGGTTTCCTGGGTCCCCATACACCCCTCTGCCTACCCAGCACCTGCACTACACATCACTGCTCTGGGGCAGGGCTCAGCTGGCACCATCCCTAAGTCGGCTCCAGTCTAGTTGACCCTGGTAAAAAGAAATTCAAATCATCTTACTGATTGGCTCCAGGTGCTTGTCATGCTCTGTGGAACACGCTGTCGAGCTAGCATGGCACACTGGAGAAAATCTGCTTATCAAAGTGCCTGTAGGCAGACATAAGAGGTTCCCGGGGTGATGCTAATAGCAGGGAGTGGGCCAGCAGAAGGCTTCAAGCAGTTTGTCAGCAACATTTAAGGGAATCCAGTCAGTCAGACCTACAAGTAGCCATTTGTACACTGGGATTTGTAGAACACTGAAAGGCCCCTGGCCCCTCCCTTCATGCACACATACCCTCAAATCTCTCTTCCACCATCCTACCATTGCACAAATGCCTACTAGTCATTCCTTTGAATCAAGGCTTCTGATTCACTACTAAAGTATAAATCTAGGGGGCCCTTCATGAAACAACCATGGATGCCTTAGGCAAAGCTGTTTTTCCACTTTGGCTTTGGCATTGGGTGAGAGGTGAAAGGTGGGGGGGGGGGCAGTTGGGGCATGTAAAAGCCAGACATAATGCTGCATAGTCAGGCAAAAGGACTGAGTAGGAGCTTTCCATGGCTTTTGCAGCAACTATGGAAAGTACCTACGGGCTTGATGAGGGAAAGTTCTCCAAAGGTACCAGAAAAAAAAAAAACATTCTTCTTCACCTACATCACAGTTTTGTTAAAACCAACCCTGCTGCTGCTCACTTAACTTATTGCTGTAGCTAAGGTTTGATTAGGCCGAGGATCTAGGATCCTGTACCAGGGAGGTCCTAGACCATTTCCCCCTCAAGGTTGCCATTTTAACCCTGGCACTGAGCCTCAGATATTTCTCCTCCCTTCCCTGATTCTTCACACACCCCAGAAGAACCAACATAATACACGCTTTCTCTTTCTCATTGCCTCTTCTGCCTGGACCTTCTCTCCACTTCTATCTGTGAATGTTGTCTGCCTGGCACCCTTGGGCACTAGGACGAGAAGCAGTCAGCCACCACTCTCCTAGTTGGACCCCGTCACGGCATCAGCCATGTTATTGACCTCAAAACCAACCTCACCACTGTGCTGTCCGAGTTCAGCAAGATCAGCAAGATCCAGCTGTTCCGGGAGAATCAGGGCGTGGCTCGAGTGGAGACCAGCATCATGGATGCCAAGGTAAGCCCTGCTTTGCAGTGCTGCTTCTCTCCAGGAACGCCCTTGAGGGACAAGGAAAGAGAGTTGGAGCAAATGAACTGAGGCTCAGTGATTCTGGGGTGCCTCGTCCCTAGAATTCTTTGTCTTCCTCTTCCCTTCTCCATCTTCTAGGACTTTTAGACCACCTTAGAGGACAGTCTGCATGTCTTAGTTACTGTTCTATTGCTGTGATTAAGATACCCTGATGAATACAACTTAGAAAAGAATGCATTTATTTTGGCTTTGCAGTTTTAGAGGGTTAGAGTCCATGACCATCATGGCAGGGAACATGGCAGCAGCAAGGCTGGCATAGCTCTGGCGCAGTAGCTAAGCACTCACATCTTCAGGCACAAGTCCAAGGAATAGAGAGCTAAGCGGGAATGGTGTGGGCTTTTGAAACTTCAAAAATCTACCCTTCGTGACACATTTTCTCCAAGAAGGCTATACCTTCTAATCTTTCCCAAACAGCTCTATCAACTAGAGATGACCAAGTAGTCAAATATATGAGCCTATGGGGACCACTCCAATTTGAACTACCATACAGCACTATGTAAGGCTATAAAGTGTCAGTACAACCTGAGTCAGTACTCCACAGAGAACTGGAGCGAGCACTGGGTGCTTCCCAAGCCATCATTTCACAATTATTCTTGTCACAACAACAGAGGCATTTGAATTTATGGAGATTATTGCGTCTTGTGCTTGTGATCCCAGTATTCAGAAGGCTGAAGCAGGAGCATTACTGCCTCCATAGTGATTCCATGTCCAGCCTACATGACATAGCTAGCTCATGTTTTGAATAAAAAGAAAATGCAATTTATATAGCTGGGTATGGTGTTGCATACCTGTCTGTATCCATAGCCACTTCGTAGGCCCACAGAAAGATTAAAGGAGGTCAGCCACCCTGTCCAGAGAATGCTGGCTACATAGGGAGGGAGTTCCTGTCTCAAAATGTTTGTGTGCATTCACTGTGTACAGGTGTGTGTGCACATGCAAGTGGAATCCAGAGGTGTCTCCCTCAGTTGCTCACTACTTGCTTTTTGAGATAGGATCCTTACTGAATCAAGCTAGACTGTCTGGCCAGCAAGGCCTTCTGTCTTTGCCTTCCCAGCACTTGGGTCGCAGATGCATTGCTACTGCACATTGTTTCCATGGATGCTAGGGGTGGATGCATGCACTTTGCTAACTAAAGCCAGCTTCCCAGCTCTTGGGGGAAAGTGCTTACAGCTGGTGAGGAAGCTCAATAATGGAGCAATTGACTAGCATGGGCAAGGCTAGCCCATGCTAGCCTTCCTATCCCATCCCTAACACTGAAAAAAAGAAAGAAAGAAAGGAAATCATACTCACGTGGAACTTCTAGATAACTGGAATATCCTTAGAGGATCTGACCACTGTAGGTACCTGCCTGTCTGCCTCAGGGTTTACAGAAAGAAATGCCTTAACCTACCTCTGCCCATCCCACATGGGTATTGGTCCGGGAGCACCCACTTTGAGATATGAAAGAGGAGTGTCTGAGCATGGATTCAGAGATGTGGGGAGAGGAGGAACAATGGGAACCAACTTCCCATTTCATGCCCCAGAGCCCAGCTCTCCTAGAACCCCACAGAGCCCAGCTCTTAGAACCCCAGAACCTTCCCCATAGATCAACACCTTCAGAATAGCAAGAAGCTGTCTGCCTGTGCAAGGCTGGCAGCAATGGTCAGCCACCGCCTCCACAGCACTCCTGTTTGAATACAGTAACCGTGACCAGTGTGGGCCAGGGGCAGGCCTGCCTGCCAGCTGGCACAGACACCCAGGAGGAGGTACAGCTTTCCGATCTTAAAGGATTTCCCAGGAGTACATGTTGTTAGCAGATTAAGAGGTGGGGTGTTTGCTGTTTCAAAAAAAAAGAACCAATTATTTGGTTTTGTCTTTGTAAAACCCAGGATGCTTTAATATATTCATTTTTCCACCTGTGAGTCGCAGGGTTCTCATTGTCTGGGGCACCTGCCTGGTGTTGAAGTTTAATTGGCTTGTGACCACTTTCCCAACCATTGGGTTCCCACTCTCCTCAGATGTTGTTGGGCAAAAAGCCAGATAAACTGGTAAGGAAAGAGGAGGAAAGACGGGGCATGCAGAGGAAGTGTGGCTTGTGGAGAAATAGACAAGGTTTAAAACAGAGAAACAGCCTTCAACTTTATTTTTTCAGCCTTCAATATTTCCATGAGCAAATTTTCCACATCAGTAGCACAATAGAAATCCCACAAGAGGTTTTTAAAAAAATCAAGACACCTGGACCCTACTATGAAAACTGATGAGTTTTTGGTTTTGTTTTGTTTTGGAGACAGTTTCTCTGTATAGCAATCCTGACTGCCTTGGAGCTTGCTTGGTAGACCAGGCTAGCCTTGAACTCACAGAGCTCCACCTGCCTCTCTGCTTCTGAAGTAGTGGGATTAAAGGTGTGTCTTCACCACTGCTCAGTGAAAACTGATGATTTTCTTGGGCTTTGGGGTGTATTTAATTTTTCATTTTCTCCAAATGATTTTGTAATACAACTAATTCGAAGACCTACCTATACGACCAGAGGTCTGGCAGGAAAGAGGCCAAGCCGGGGTCAGAATGTATCTCTTAAGTGAGGAGCCATCTGTTTATTTGTAGAAGAGATCCACCCATAGCCATGAGCATGAATGAACATTTCAGAGAAACTACGTTCTTACAGGGTGGCTAGAATCACAAGGACACATGACCCACCTAGACACAGCACCAGAACCTACGTAACTCCGGAATCACATGAGGTTCACCCTCTCAGGGAAGACACACACACACACACACACACACACACCCCTCTGGAATCACATGAGGTTCACCCTCTCAGGGAAGACACACACACACACACACACACACACACACACACACACACACACACACACACCCTCTGGAATCACATGAGGTTCACCCTCTCAGGGAAGACACGCACACATACATGCGCGCGCATGCCCAAATGCAAAACTAAAATAAATCTCTTTCTTAAAAAAAAAAACCAGTATGAAGTAAATGCCATAGATAAATGTAGTATGGAAAAGGGAATGAAAAGAACAAGAAGGAGTTAACCAGAACCAGCTTCCTCGAGAGGGTGTTTTAAGTTAGATCT
Source organism: Acomys minous (assembly GCF_964271855.1). Taxonomy (NCBI): domain Eukaryota; kingdom Metazoa; phylum Chordata; class Mammalia; order Rodentia; family Muridae; genus Acomys; species Acomys minous. The sequence continues at coordinate 44,717,414 of NC_140488.1, read as the reverse complement.
TGACGTGATAGGCATGAATTAGCAGAGAGAAGTGGAATGTGTTCAAAGGCAAGGAGCAAGCACGGAAATAAGCAAGCCATATGCGCAGGTCGATAAGCATAGTTGCTTGGCTGGAAAGGAAAATAAGGAGAGAAGAGATTGGAGAGATTAGGGGCAGGCAGAACAAGTCCCTTAAAAGCCTCGGGGCCAGTTTGAGGAATTCTGATGCAATGTGGCTGATTAGTAGGAATGCACTGTAGGTCCCTGAGCAGAGGTGTAGCCGAATGAAAGCTGATTTGGACCAGCATGGAAGATGGGCAGAAGCGAGATAACCGTGAGGCCAAGGAGCAGATGTGAAATGTGTGATGGGCATGGGTAGCCCCCTCCTGTGTTGCCCAAAATCCATCTGTTTTCTTATTCCCACTCCTATTGCCAACTGACATATCCAATGTGCATGAAAGAACAGCGTTCAGTGTAAAGAACTCCAGCAGATCATGAGTAGATGGTGCGATACACTAAATAGAAGGTTGTACTGGTGAGTAAATGGCAGTAAAAGGTTGCCCCCCGCAAAAAAAAAAAAAAAAGTTGCAGTTTAGGAGTAAGCTGTGACCAATGGCCAGGTAAATGATATGAGTGCTCAAGGGGTAGCTGAGTTCAGGTATACCTAGTGAGGGAAGAGGTCCCCTTCTGTCAGAGGTCTAAGGGAGAGGAATAGAGTGGAAGAGGGAGGGAGGGTAGGAACAAGAAGATAGAAGCAAGGGGATAACAAATAGGATGTAATCTGAATGAATCATAATAAATTTTTAAAAAATTAAAAGAACAACTAACAGGCATGGTGGCGCACGCCTGTAATCCCAGAATTCAGGAGGCAGAGGCAGGCAGATCTCTGTGAGTTCAAGGCCAGCCTGGTCTACAAAGCCAGGCCAGGACAGCCAAGGCTACACAGAGAAAGAAAGAAGGAAAAAAAGAAAGAAACAACTAACAGAATGCAGAAGAAAACTTCGGGAAAGTTACCCGCTCAGTGTCATCATTGTTATGGGTTGTAATAGGATTTGCCATGTACACTTGATAGAATCATCCCCTCGTAAGTGTGTCTATCCCTTAGTGCCCAGAGCCTGCGACTGTGCCTTGACACAATGGAATAAAAGGTGCAGGTGCAGTTAAGATTGCTAATCAACTCCCCTTAGAATAGGGAGATGAGCATGACTTAGTCAAGTGGAGCTTTTGCAGTCAATAGAGTCATCTCTGCGAAAGAGAATCTGGGGAGGAAATTAGAGAGATGTGATGAGAGGACTCAGCTCACCCTTGCTGGACTAAGGACCAAGCACTGTAGGTGACTTCCAGGACCAGGGAAGGCAAGGAAATAGACTCAACTCTAGAGCACCAAAAGTGACACAGAAAGTCTTGCAGTTGATTTTTTAACCCAGTAACATGTGTATCAGATCTCTGACACCCAAGACTGTAAAGAAATAAATGTACATTAGGACACTAAATTTGCAGTCATATGCTATAGTGACAATAAGAAATGAATGCCATGAAATTTTTTAAATAGCAAGCACTCATATATTACATTTTTCCCTTACTTTTCTTCCTTTATTTTACTTTGGAGACAGGGTCTCATGGATCTCAGGCTGGCTTTAAACTTGTTATGTAGCTGAGATAACAAGAAGCCCATGAAGCCATGATTTTCTTGTCTCTACTTCCCACGTGCTGTGATTACAGATGTGTGTCATCGTGCACAGTTTAGATGCCACCACACCCAGGGTTTTGTATAGGGTAGGCAAACTGTGTATGTATTCTACTACCTGAGCTACATGCTCACCTTTCATCTGCTATAATAAAGATGGTATTGGGTTGATAAGCATGCTGTTTGCAGCCAACTTTTGTTACCAAAAAAAACAAAAAAAAAAAACCATCAGTGATGTCTGCTGTGTGGGTTACTAATCTGCACTCTAAGAAACAGGCACAGCAACATTGAATCCATTTCAACGTGAGCATGAAAGATGAATGGCAACATCATACTAATAGCTTGGTTGGAGTATAGACACCACAGAACTAAACAAACGCACTGATTAGAGCTTGAAAGAACTGGTCGAAGTTGTGCATGATGATGACTGCCTAGAATCCCAGCGCGTGGGTAGCCAGAATGCAGGGAGTTTAAGGTCAGGAGGTTACAAGATCAGTACAGCCATACACATGGAACCTTCCGTTTCAGCTGCCTGACTTTCCTTAGCAGAGGATATGTAAGTTAGAGATCAAACTTGTCCCATTGCCTCCTTAGATAGCCCCCTCTGGCCTGAGACTATTTTGGGAGGGTCTGCTAACACAGACTGGAGGGAGTTCTTTTCAACCATGACTAACCATAAGAATCATTTCCAAAGACTTTATTTGTTTGAAACAGGTTTTTTACAGTAATGCACACTGGCCTCAAAGGATGTCCTTGAATTTCTGATCCTCCTTCTTTCGCCATCCCAAATGATGGGGTCACAGGCATGCCCTTCTCCCAAACACCTGACTCACGTGTAAAGATTTCAAATCACTGGCTACTCCTGCTGTTCCTCCCATACCATTTAAATCAGCATTTCAAGGAGTGGATGCAAGTACAGCTACGTCTTTATGGACTGGGTGATACTGCTGTACAGCCAAAAGCTTGAGAACCATTGCTTTAAAGGGATATTTTGCCTACCCCCCCCAGCCCCCCCAAAAAGCTGTCTGGCTAAGCCCAATTAGCCTTCCCTACTGTTATGGAGGAAATAATTCCAATGGACTGGCCCCCTTGAGGGACCAGACATGGACCCCCATCTGGTACCCTTGCCTCTCCAGGCCTTGATTTCCCATCCTTTTCCTCTTGTCAGAGATGCTGATGTGAGCCAACCCTGTGCCAGGGCACCCCAGGAAGGAGATACAGCTGGAGCATGTCAAATTAATCCCTGCTGTAGCTTCTCTTGGATGGTTCAGGTCTTCAACTCCATTCTCTTTATCTCATTTTCCACTTGAAGATGGCCTGGATCTATTTAGTTTCAGTTCTCACTCAGCTTACTCGTTCATACTAGAGAGAGCATGAGGTAGTGTTCACATATTGTGCTCGAAGAGACAACAGACTGAAACAGACACCACTGGGCCATTACCATACTCCATTACTATAGAAGCACATAAGGTCAAAAAGGAAGCCATCTAAGGAATGTCCCATGGGATCCCTTGTGGCCCAGAATGTCTCCCATTCTCCTGATTGAGCTTCATTGCTCTAGTGTTTTCTGTATGGGCAAGTGTTCCATGAGGCATCATGATCATTAAAATCCTATTTAAGGTAAATGGTTGGTTTTGAACTTTTCTAAGAAACCTATCTGACCTCTCCTTCCCTTAATTCTATTTTTACCCCTGTTAGCAAAAGCCTATGCTCCTTTTACATGCTACGTTTAGCCCATGTTGAGTCCCAGTTGGCTACCTGGAAGAAAAACTACTAACGTGATGGACAGTGCTGTCCTGAGCCACCTGCCGAAGTGCTTGGCCTTAGAGCACAAGATTTGGCCCTCTTGCTATTTTATTGATGTTACTGGACTACCTGGGGATAAGCCAGACAGTCACACTCCAGTCAGTAATTCTGTCCATTGCCAGCCAACTCACCAGGCAGGTAGCTAAACAGTCAAAACGTAAGACTGTCTGCCACTGCAGCCAGTGTGTCGACAAGGGCCAGCCAGCCCATCAATCTGCCCATGCATCAATCAGCCACTCAGCCTGAGCATTGGGCAAATAGTCCTATTTTCTATTTGTCAGCTGATGCCATTTCCTCAAAGGAGCTTCTTCTAGCTTCTGAAACCAAATGTCACATGCCTACCCACACATTGCTCTATGACAGTCTGTGTTCTGGTAGCTCTGTAATTTCCCTTCATAGCTCTTATCACACTGTGTGGCCATATTTATTTCTGAGATTATTTGGTATATGAATTATTGCCAGTTACATTGTAAGCTCCACAAAGGCAGGGACCCGGTGGTTCTATTCTGGCATGAGTGGCTGTGACTGTAACTTGCTGATCTTTCTCTTCAGGAGGTGGCTCATCAAGGTGTCACAGCTTGCTGGGTTGTGCTGGCAGAACACAGAAACATTTTAACTAGCTGGAGCTTGGCAAACTAAATTATATGCCATTGGTTAAACATAAGGTGAAAGACAGTGATAATGGAAAGACAGCATAAGCCAAACAGGGCACGTGTGGTTGAAGATGTAGGATCCACATAGTGGGAAGATATAGGATCCATGTGTAGGAAGATGTGGGTCCAGATCCTGAAGAGCCTTGTAAGCTGTTGTAAGGCAGTTTGGCTTTCATCACCATTGACAGTGTTAAGTTACAATTAGAGTTGTGCAGTTCGAAAAATCCCTTGGGTAACAATAGGGCAGTGAAATAGGAAGACACTGGGGGCAGAAAAGCCAATGAGGGAGCTACTGGAGGTCCTTAAGTTACAGTGCCCCAACCCCTTCCTGATTATGAGATGTCACAGTTTGTATGATAAAACATACCTACAGATGAAACAACTTGAGACCACAGACACAAGGACCCACAGGCTGAAAGTCCCCGCCCCTGCCCCATATCTCAGCATCAGTACATATCTTGAGAAGTATGGAGCAGTCAGTGGGGTCCTAAAATAAAGCTATAGCAGTGTAAATGGTCATGAGATTCATGAATGCCCTGAGGCAAAGCTAGTGAATCTTATGTCCTCATAGTATGATGGCAGTGGCTGTCAACATCCCAACCTCTCTGTATCTTTCTGCTACAGTGACAGGGTGAGGGTAGAAAGTATATCTGATTCCCCTGCCCCATTCTACCCTTTTGTCTATTTGCCTTATGTAAGGCCAACCATTCTGTTGTGACTGAGATGTTTTCATTAAATGGAAATACAGACATCAGCAATGTCCCTTCCTAATTGTGACCAGATAACATTTAATCCATGGCTCCTCTCCTACTGGAAAAAAGAGTCAGTGCTCCTCAATGTGTATAGACTGTTCCTTTTTCCCTTCTGTGGTATTTCATGAATGTATGGGATGAATCATTAGTCATTAGGTTGTTCCTTCAGTGACAGTCCAAATGCCTTACTATGACATGCATTGGAACTGGATATTCAAGCACTAATGAATCAAGCTGGGTTTGGTGGCACTCTGGAGGCTGGGGCCAGAGGATTGCTAAAGATTGGGACCATTATCGACTACACAGGTCAGTGAAACCTGGACTATAGGATGAGCTCTTGTCTCAAAAGAGAGAGAGAGAGAGAGAGAGAGAGAGAGAGAGAGAGAGAGAGAGAGAGAGAGAGAGAGAGTCAGGGTTTCTCTGTGCAGCTTTGGCTGTCCCGGAACTCTCTCTATAGACCAGGATGGCCTTGAACTCACAGAGATCCTCTTGTATCTGCCTCCCAAGTGCTGGAATTACAGGCATGCACCACCACTGCCCGCCCCCTAAAAAAAGGTATTTGACTCATGAAACTATAAGTGCTTTGAGAAAAGAAGGGAGCTCAGGGAGAAATAAAATGAAACACTGATTCAGGAATCTCAATACAATAGTAAAAGATAATCCACCATGGGGAAGAATCAAGGGTTATAGATGAAGCCTGGAGCCTACATAAGGTACAAAGCTGCACAGGAAAAGCCAGGCAAAGAGCAGTATAGACAGGATTGGAAAGACGCCTTGGTGGTTAAGGGAACTTGATGCTCTTCTAGAGGACCTGAGTTCATTTCCCAGTACTCTCATCAGATAGTCCACAGCCATCTGTAACTCCAGCTCCAGGAGATCTGACACCTTTTGTGGCTTCCTCAGACACATGGAAGAATGCTAACACGCAGACACATAAACATAAATAAAAAAAATAAGGAAACCAATTCAAAACTGGCTGGAGATCACAGAACCAGAACATAGTGCTGTCTCACAGAAACAGAAGCCATGAGAAGCCTGTCAAAAGGGGAAGGTATTCACTGTTGACAAAAGCATCAAGGCTCATGAGAAGCGTGAGGGAGATGGCTCATTATTTCCAGGGCAGCCTGAGCTACGTCACAAAGCACTGTCTCAAACAAACAAAAACTAGAAAGTTAAGAGGTGTGTTGAATAGATCAAATCATACCCTGTAAGCTGAATTTAACCCACCACTTGCCTCTATAAATATTTATTAAAACACAGTCACAGCCATTTGTTTAGCTTATAGATTATGGATGGCTATTTTCACACTATGGTAGCAGTGCTGTTTCAACAAAACCCAAAGTGGCCTGTAAAGGCTAAAATATTTATTCTCTAACACTAAAAAAAATGCACAAAGTAGGACATGGTGGTAGAAGCCTGTATTCCAAGTATTTAGGAGGCCAGCATAAGAGAATCTCAATTCAGAAACAAGCTTGAGTTATGATCCTGTGTCAGTAATACATACAAATCAGCTGGAGACATAGGCTCAGCAGTTAAGAGCTCTAGCTGCTCTTCAAGAGGACCCAGGGTAGATTCTCAGAACCCACATGACAGCTTAAAATCATTCATAATGATTTTATGCTGTTCTAGGGGATCCAATGCCCTCTTCTGGTCTCCAAGGGCACCAAGCAAGCATGTGGTGCACAGACATGTGTGTAGGCAAAAATTCATACGCATAGAAAGGGGGAAAATTAAAATATATCAATAAAAACATACAAACAGGGTTTATTGCAGGCCAGGCTACCCTCAAATGCACTAGGTATTCAAAGGTGACCTTGAACTACTGATCTTTCTGCCTTCACCTCCAAACACTAGGACGATGGTCATGTGCCACGCCTTGACTGACTTTCCATTAGTTCCTTGTAAAGTCCTCTAGTAACCCCAAGGTCATGACTACTTCTCACCCTGTGACTCCCCTCTTAGTCTCCACAAGTTATTAGCTTACTTCAGTTTGATCCAATGTACTCAAGTGACATTTCTAAAATGACAGATGAGATGCTAAAACATTACTGTTATTTTACTGTGGGCATCTCTGAAACGGTTAAGCAGTTAAAGGATCAGTCAACAGAGTGTGAAAATGTTTCCCAAAGTGGGTTTTAAAACAGCCACAATTAGGGTCAAAAAAAAAAAAAACCAGTTGGATAGTAGAGTACTCGCCCAGAATGCACCAGATCCCAGATTCTATCTCTAGCACTCAAAAGGAAATAACAAGAGCCCTGTTGGTACGAGATTTCCTGTAAAAATGGATTGTTGAGGTCAATGAATTTGGAATACTAAAATCTTTTATATTTCCTGGACTACATTAGTTAATACATCATAGGAGCTGAGGATTCTCATAGCACAATTATCTGCATATCTTGTTTAACCTATCACCCTTAGTTCCAGGCTATGGAGCTCTTTTAAGGAATACCAATAAACAGCCGGGCAGTGGTGGCACACACCTTTGATCCCAGCACTTAGAGGCACAGGCAGGCGGATCTCTGAGTTCAAGGCCAGCCTGGTCTACATAGTAAGTTCCAAGACAGTCAGGATAAAGAAACCCTGTCTTGCAGGGTGGTGGCGCACGCCTTTAATCCCAGCACTCAGGAGGCAAAGGCAGATTGATCCCTGTGAGTTTGAGGCCAGCCTTGTCTACAAAGCCAAGTCCAGGACAGCCAAGATAACACAGAGAAACCCTGTCTTGAAAAAGGAAGGAAGAAAGAAAGAAAGAAAGAAAGAAAGAAAGAAAGAAAGAAAGAAAGAAAGAAAGAAACCCTTTCTTAAACCAAAACTAAACAAAACAACCTCCCTCAAAAGAAAAAGAAAAAGAAACACCAGTAAGGAATTGGAGAGGTTACTCAAAGGTTAAGAGCGCTGGCTGCTCTTTCAGGAGTCCTGAATTCAATTCCCAGCAACCACCTGGCAATTCACAGCTGTCTATAACAGGATCTGATGCCCTCTTCTGGTGGGCAGACAAAGCATATATATTTTTGTTTTGTTTTGTTTTAAAGAAATATCAATAAGCTGGCACAGTGCCTCACGCATGTACTTTTAGCACTTGTAAGATGAAGACAGAAGGATTTTAAAGAGTCTGAGGTCAGCCTGGGCAATTTAATACGAGGCTTACCAGACTGAGAATTCTGCATCGAAGGAAGGAAGGAAGGAAAGAAGGAAGGAAGGAAGGAAGCAAAGAAGGAAGGAAAAAGGAAAGAAAGGAAAAAATCAGTGGCTGTTTCCAGGCCACTTTAGAAAATACAAAAAATAGAAGGGAAATCAGGAAGGTCCAAGCAGGGATTGGACCAGAAAAAGTTTTGTCCCTAAAGTCACAGTTAGGAATCCATTCTACGGAGTGTTGTGTCCAGGGAGCTCGTTTGAATTTTGTTGGAGCATATGGAGAGGAGCAAAGGATACTGCATGCAGCCGAGGTACTTACATTCAAGGATATTCCAGGCCATCCCTCAGCCTAGCCTAGATTCGCAGCTTCACCCCCACTCTCCCAGCTGGCCCACACATCTGCTGAGCTCTGACAAATGCAAATACAGCCACACAGCAGTCACATGATGTTACATAATTTTAGCCTTTTCCAGTAAAGGTGGTTTATTAAATGTGTGAGTAAAGGTTTATTTAATGCTGGTACCTAGAGAAGCATTTACTACAGAGGAACATCCACGTCAGAGGAAACTGCCTGGCCATGGACCTCAAGTAGGGTTTGGAATGTATACCTCCTGTCACTGCTCAAGGCGTCTTTTCTTTGTTACTGTCCTCCCAGAAATGCCTTTCTCTTGCCTTCTCACGTCTTTATGTTTTGAACCATCTCTTCCACAGCCTCTGGTGCTGTTGATGGAGTGGCCTGAAGCCACCAACTTTGCCTGCTTGATTGCGGGGTACTGTCGCCTTCTGCTGGATTCCAGAAAGATGGTCTTCTCCAGGCCTGCCAGCCAGCCTCTTCCACCTCCAATGATAAAGGCAGGTAGGGCTCAGCCTCGGTTTTTGGTGTGCCTGAAGCCCTCTGGACTCTAAAGTTGTGGAGGGAGGGGCTCCAATGCTCTCCTGCTCAGCTTGTGCCAACCGTAACCAGCCTGTTTAGGAGCAGCCAGAACTTTAGCACACACTCTGTAAACACGTCTCTCTGGCAAGCACATAGAGCATTCACATGGTCCACAAAGGATGCCTGTTACAACACAATGTGTTTGAGTCAATGGATGTATGTACAGTGACAACAGCAATTGTATGATAGAGACAATTAAAGAGTTGCGTTGGCCAGGTATGATAACATATACTGGTACTAGCACATGATTGTGATGCCAGCTACTGCAGAGAAAGAGGCAGAAAGAATTCAAGGCCAGCCAAGGCTACATAGAAAAAGCTTTTCTCAGAAAGGATTATATTAACTCGAAGGCAGAGCTTTGGTGATCTAGGAGAAATTTCTGCCTGTTCTGGCTTTGTTGAAGTAAGATTGAAAATTGAAATAAGACCTTCTTTTTTTGTGCATCACATTGGGGATTGACAGAAGTGTCTGAAATTTGACATCACTGGAGGTTGGGAGTGGAGGAGACTGGGCATGCCCAAAAGAAGACTTAGAAATAGAAGGGGAAGCCTATAAAGAGCAAATGCAGACTGCAAGCAGAAAGCTTCCCAAATACTCGACCTAGTAAGGCTTCTTCTTAGAGATGTTCTGGTAATGGTAAAAATGGAGATCCTCAGGAAAAGGCTGCCCAGCTCCTGCTCAGAGGATGACAGAGAGCTGGATCTGTCTTGTGTTAGACCTCAAGCTGGCCTATGCACAGTACCTCTTCTTAGCCTAAACATCACAGACAGAATGGGAGTGTCACCCAGGAGTCCTCCGTGTCGTAAACTGGACCCTTGATCCACTTGCCCTTGCCCCTTGAGTATTACTAAACCTTCAAGGCTTTCTTGGTGTCAAGTCACTGCACCTGATGGACATCATGGTATCTGAGAGTAGAAGTACACCCCTGGCAGATGACCCAGCACCTAGAGAGCTAAGTATTGCCCATTCTAAGCATTGTTCTTTATCATAACAAGTCAATCACATACATAGCAGGCCCGACTTTTGATCTCATAGCACTGTTACCTCAATTGAAAGACGGTTCATCCCATGCAGATTTGGAGGAAGGAGTGGTAGTCACAAAGGAAGGGGTGCCCACATAGTAGATGATGGGAGCTGAACTGGAACAAGAAGATACTGGGGATGGTTGTTTACATGGCTTCCAATCATGAACTCAAAGAGGCAGGTGTGCTTTGCAAACTTTCAGATAGTCAACTGTTGAAAAAAAAAAATCATTGGTAGCATTCCCAGTGTCACCTGCAGTCCTCCTCTGGCTAACCACAGCCAAGTAAATTGTACCTCTTACTGAGCAGGAGTGGGAGGGAGACAGAAGAGAAGGCAGGAGGAGGAACCTGGAGCCAGTCAGGAAAGGACCAGGTGGAACAGTGAGATCTATTTGGATGTCTATTTTGAGGGGGAAGTAGGCATGATTATGTAGTCCCACTCTGTGGCGGCAATTATCTGCCATGCCATCAGCACCCTAGCTAATGCTGATTGCAAAGAACCCCCCCCCTTACTATAGAGATCGTGGTACCAAGGCCAAGACGTGGGGTGCATGTGTTCCTGCAGCCCTGCAGAGCACCTTCCATGTGGCTTGCCTGTTGCTTTGTCAAAATTACGTCTGCTTTATTGGATCCCCTTGGAACTAGGCATGACTTTCACATCCCATCTCCAAGTCTCCAATTCCTGAGAGGCTTCTTGCACACCTGCAGAGAGGCAGAGAGCTCAGAACTCCTCCCCCCATGCCCCCCACCCCCCCACACACACACAAGCAAATGGGTCTCTGTCTCCATTTAGGAGCCAAATGGACCACTCTATTGTCACTGCTGCTTATACTGCTTCCTAGGATGGAAGCAATCAGCTCATGGGCAAAATAAATAGAAAACCCCTATTCCTCTTTCCTCGGCTGACCAGAAGGATATGAACTTGAGCTTGATATCACCTCCACGGAGACTGGTGAGGTGTTTGGAGGCAGTTGCTTGGCCTTCTGAACAGTGCCAGGTTGACAGCGGCCACTGACTGAATGCTCTTGCTGTGTAAGGTAACCCTCCTGGCTTGGCTCAAATTCAGGAAAGCGCCAGGTTGACGAGCACATCTTTTCTCATGCCCTCTAAGAAGTGGAGAGTGCCACGGAAGAGGCGTCAGGCCCAGTTGCAGTGAATTGTCAGTTTCTTCCTGGTCTTGAAGACCTTTTAGAATTTACCATCCAAGCTCAGATCTCACTTTCATTCTAGAACAAAAGTTCTAGTGCCCACCATGGTCCGTTAGCACAGCCTATAGCAGAGAAGCATCTAGCTATTCCTGGTGGCTCGGGCATATCATCGAGCTTCTTGGAAGGTTGAGGCACAAAGGTTGCAAGTTCAGAGTCTACCTCAAACCCAGGGCAACAGAGAGAGAAGAGGTGTCCTCATAGCCTCAGCTGGGCTTTCCCCAGAGACCAAAGGCACAATCTACTCAGGCCAGGGTCTCTGTGGAGAGGAGGAGGAAGAATTCTGGCTAGGGCTCTATTTTTTTGCCTCACAGGAGCTGTTGCCTACCCACTAGCCCAGCCTACCAGGCCAAAAGGATTCTGTTAACCCAGCAACAAGGGAAAAAAGCACCATGTCTTGCAAACTTTTTTTTTTTTTTTTTGGTTTTTCGAGACAGGGTTTCTCTGTGTAGCCTTGGCAGTCCTGGACTCACTTTGTAGACCAGGCTGGCCTCGAACTCACAGCGATCCGCTTGCCTTTGCCTCCCGAGTGCTGGGATTAAAGGCGTGCGTCACCACCACCCGGCATGTCTTGCAAACTTAGAAGAACAGGCAAATGGAGGAAGGGGGAGGAATCCTTCGCCTCACAGTACTTCATTCACCAAAGCAAGTATTTCACTAGACATTGAGAATACAGCTGAGCACAACAGCTATGATTCTTTTGGTGATTGCCTTCGCATAAGTTATAGTCTAGTGGGGAAATAGACAGTCAAGTCCAGGATGATGCCAAGACAGTAAGTAGCTTGTCATTTACATAATACCACCTGCATTTGAGAGCCAGAAACACACTGAGGTGGCAAGAAATCCAGAGTTGGGGCCAGCAAGATGGCTCAGGGAGTAGATAGGCAACATGCCACCAAGCTTGAATCTGAGTTCAACTCCCAGGACCCACGTCGTGTAAGGACAGAGCCAACTCCCGCTGTGCACATGGTGTACCTACATGAATACACACATGTAGACAGACAGACAGACACAGACAGACGTGATCGTGTGCTCATGTGCTTATGCATACATGCACATGAGCATGTGCACGTACACACACACACACACACACACACACACACACACACACACACGCTAAATAAACAAGTAGTGGAAGAAAGATCAAGAAAGAGCTGCTGTCTCTCCTCAGGCCTAAGCTCCCTGTCTCTTCTGGGTAACCCAAGAAAATAAGGCTTTGGAGATCCCATTTAGGACCTGACCTCAGTTAGAGAAACTCACTCTACACTTTTTTCTTTTCTTCTCTTTTCTTTCTTTTCTTTTCTTTTTGTTTATTTAGTTGGTTGGTTGGTTTTCGGGGTTTTTTTTTTTTTTTCTTTTTGTTTTTCGAGACAGGGTTTCTCTGTGTAGCCCTGGATGTCCTGGATTCTCTCTGTAGACCAGGCTGGCATCAACCTCAGAGCAATTTGCCTGCATCTGTCTCCCTGAGTTCTGGAATTACAGGTGTGTCCCACCATGCCTGGCTTCACTCTACATTTTCTAACATATTTAGAAACAGTTGACTGTGCTGAACTGAATATTCTTATTTTATATGTATATACAGACAACACCAGTTTTCATGTGCATATAACCCAGCAAGCAAAGTGTGGTTGGTCATGAACCCAAGATGTTAATGTAGAATTACACATTCAAGACCAGCCTAGACTACAAAAATGGGCTCCTATCTGTACTCCCCCTCCCAACAACACCCAGCAAGGTTCATAGAAAATTACACTGAACCTAGTACTCTTTTCTTTTTTGGTTATTCAGAAAAACCTTAAGGTTCTTGCAGGGCTTCTATGTCATGAATATGACCAATGAGCATGACACCAGGGAGAAGTCTAAAAAGTTACTGGAGTCAATCTTGTGCTGACTATATGTATAATGTAAATATGTGCATGTCATATATACATATATATGTTGTATATATCTATGTATATGTTTTAGTGTAATTCTAGTCGGTTCACTGTCTTGTTCTTTGGAAGCATTTTTGAGTCGACCTTGGGAGTGACTGAGTACAAAAGGATAAAGTAGGACACCTCCACCCCCCTGCATAGCGAAAGCTGATGAGCAATTCACATAGATTTACAATGTGAGAGGCAGGCTGTCCCAGCCATCAACCAAATGCACCTGACATTATCAGTACTTTTAGCCCGCCTAGAGGAGACTCAGGATGTCCCAAGTGCACTTTCTCCTTTTATCTGGAAGTCATAATACCTGACCTTGGCAGTGTAGTATGGGGAAATGTTTCTTCCTGCAGGGAGGGCAACCACCTTTAGACCTCCAGTCTTTATTTGAGAGAGGAGAGTTGTCACTTGCTTATTGGATAGATCCCTAGGAGCCTCCTCTGATATCAGCATATTACCAGCCTGGTTACCTGGATGGTTTAGTTGTCTCCTAGGTAACTATCATCTGGTGTATTTCCAGTACTGCAGATGATGCCTTCAGGCAGAGACACATCATAAAGCAAGAGCTAATGGCTCTGTGATCCCTCGAGCATTTCCTTAACTCTCAGAAGCCTGGAGAGTTACGTCCTCAACTAACTCCCCACACTAACTCATCTAGAGTTTCCTGTAGCAGCCAGTAAGACATGAGTGGAACCCACACCATACATCAAATCTGTACATAGGTAGATAACATGGCCTATGGAAAATCTCAAGAGTTTGTGATCTAAAGGAAGAGAGACTCTGGTTCCAATCCTTTCTCCACTGTATCTTCGCTGTGTAAACATGAACAAGTTCCATAAACAGTCTCAGTTTACTTGTCTTTAAAATGAGGAGTAATAATACTATATATACTATATACCTCCTGAGGAATTTGATAAGATAGTGTGATGTACACCACATAAAGTCCTTTCATAATGCGAAGTACTTTTTAAAAAGTCCTTTCTGTTTGTTTGTTTTGTTTTTAGAGACAGGCTTTCTCTGTGAAGCCTTGGCTGTCCTAGGCTCCCTTTGTAGACCAGGCTGGCCTCAAACTCATAGAAATCTGGGTGCCTCTGCTTCCCTGAGTGCTTGGATTACAGGCATGGGCCACTATGCCCCACTACAAAATATCCTTTCTTAAGAGTGTGCCAAGTCACCACTTTTTTCCTTTATTTTTATTTTTAAGGAATTCTTGGTGGGTAAAGAAGTGGGGAAGATCTGGGAGGAGTTGGGAGAGGGGAAAGAATATATCAAAATATACGGTATAAAAGTGAGTATGTAAAGAAAGAAAAGAGAAGTGTATTTCTTTTTATGAGTATCTATTTATGTATTCACATGTACAGGTGCCCATAGAGACCAGAAGAGGGCGTCAGATCCCCTGTATCTGGCGTTCCAGGCCATTGTGAGCCACTTCGTGTGGATACAGGCCCTTTGGAATGGCAACAAATGCCCTTAACCCTTGAGCTATCTCTCCAGTCCCCTTAGCACAGGTTGTCATAAGGATCACTATATAGTCCAGGATAGACTTGCATTTGCAATGCTCCTGCCTCAGCCTCCAGAGTGCTTCAATTACAGGAGAATGACACCACACCCAGATTTAAGAGGGTTGGGTTGTTTTGAATTTGAGCCATAATCTCACTATGTAGTCCTGGCCAGCCTGGAACTCACTATATGAACCAGGCTATCCTTGAACTCAAAAAGATCCACTCACCTCTACTTCTAAGTGGTGCTAGCATTAAAAAAGACTTGTGCCACTGTGCATGGCTGAGAGGTTTGGTTTGGTTTGGTTTGGTTTGGTTTTTCCAGAGGCAAGACTTCTCTGTGCAGTCTTGACTGTCCTGGACTTGCTTTGCAGACTAGACTGGCCTCAAACTCACAAAGATCTGCCTTCCTCTGCCTCCCTGAGTGCTGTGATTACAGGCGTGCACCTCCATGCCCAGAGAGAGGTTTTATTTTTTATAAGTAGCATTATTCAGATACAATCTCCAAGCGATATTTTTCTTTTTTTTTTTTTCTTTCTTTTTAGAGCTTGCCTCAGGTTTATTTGTAAAAACAGCATAGGACATTGGTCATCTGTAAATAGTGTGTAAGTAGATGTGTCATACCAGTCCGTCTGTCTTCATATAGGCAGAAGCCTTTTCTATGGGGCCTTCACAGGAGCCTGGGCACCTCTGGAAGCCTGAGCTGGGGCTGCAGCTTGGGCCTTAGCTGGAGCTGCGGCTTTCGCCTTGGTTTGAACCTTGGGCTGTGGTTGGTACAGCCTATGACCCTTGCTCATGTAGCTTCGAATCTTCTTCCCAAGCTTGAGATGAGCGATGAAAGCAAGCCTGCTGAGTTTGCAGCTGGAGCCCTTTGGCATCTTGGGCTTAATGATCTTAGGCTTCACAGGAGCTTTAATGGCCTCTGCGCGCACACCCATTGCCTTTGCGTTGTTTGCCTGCATCTTCTTCAGGCCTTTCTTGTTGTGCTTCTTGGCAAAGCGCATGTTCCTCAGGAACTTGGGGTCAACCCCCTTAAGAGATTCGTATCTTTGTGACCCGGGTTTCTTGATGCCATTTCTGTGCCATTTGCAGGACTGGTTGTGTGTGGTGTGGTTCTTGGACTTGGCCATGTCTGCACAGTAGGTAACCCGCGGCTCCCACAGAGCCTGTGACCGGATGATTTTTTTTTCTTTTAAAACTCACAGATCCATATGTTTTGAGACAGAGTCTCACTATGTACCCTTCGATGACCTAGAACTCACTATGTAGACCTCAAACTCACAATGATGTGCTCATCTCTGCTTCCTGAATGTTGTGTGACCATGCCTGGGTACAGCTCCATTTTTAAATATAGTTAGTATATTCGTAGGGTTGTATAAGCATCTAGTTTTATAACATTTTCAGCACTTGACCTGGTCCGGTAACACAGGCCTGTAATCACATCTACTTGTTAGGCTGAGTCAAGAACATCAAGGCCTACATGGGCTATACAGTAAGTTCAAGGCCAGCCTGATTAAGTTAGGGTTAGCTTGTATCAAAATAGAAGGTTAAGAGTACATGCATGAGGCCATAGGTTCAAGCCCAAGTTCAAAAAAAAATTGTCACCTCTCCTAAAGAAAGACACAGTATGCATGAACAGTCCCCTCCCATCTTGTGTCCTGTTTGCTACCCTGAGCAAAATAGCTACTGCTTTGTAACTTTGTCTCCAGAGTATTGCTTGTTCTGAGTGTTTCATATCAATTTAATTATGTAATATGGCCCTTTGTGTTTGGCTTTTTCACTTAGCATACTATTTTCAAGGGCCATCCATGTTATAGCATACAGTACAATGTTCCTTTTAATTATTATATAATATGCTATTGTATGAAATACATATTATTCATTAGTACATCAGTTGATAGATTTTGGGTTGCTTTACCTTTTTGCTATTATAAATAATGATGTTAAACCTTTGTGTCCAGTTTGCTGCAGGTTTTTTTTGTAGGTTTGTATTTCTTTTCATTATAGACTTAGATGTAGAACATCCAGTCAAATGATAACTGTGTTCAATTATTAGAGGAAGTGCCTATTTTCCAAAATGGCTCCACCACTCTACGTTCCCACCAGAAATACCAGAGAAGTATAACTTCACCGAATCCTCATCAATATTTGTTATTACCTGTCTTGTTCCATCCATCATAGTGGATAGAAGAGATGATTCCTCATGTTTGTTCGCAGTCCATGAATGGACAGTGATATTGAACAACTTTTATGGGCTCACTGCCCTTTCATATGTCTTCTTTCATGAAACCCCCATTCTAATATTTTGTCTATTTTTAAGTTGGTCAAAAATATGATAGTTTATTTCTGCACATTTAATCCTATTGCATTGATCTATACAGCTGTCTTCAGGTCAATATTACACTATCTTGATTTTACTGCTTTGTAGAAAATTTTAAAATCATGAATTACCTTCATTATTTTTCTTTCTGTTCAGGATTGTCTTAGTTATTTTGGGTACTTTGAGATTCTATCTGACTTTTTGGTTTTGTTTTTTGAGACAGGGTTTCTCTGTGTAGCTTTGACTGTCCTGGACTCAATTTGTAGACCAAGCTGGCCTCAGACTCACAATGATCCACCTGCCTCTGCCTCCCAAGTGCTGGGATTAAAGGTGTGTGCCAACACTGCCCAGCCCTCTATGTGACTTTTATAATTGACTCATCAATTTTCCACAAAGTCAGCTGGGATTCTAATAAAGATTATGTTGAGTCAGTAGATCAGCTATTGCCGTCTTAAGTTGTATATTGTATGAAGCCTGCTAATCAAGTCCAGTGTGGTCTACCAAGCAAGCTGCAGGCCATCCACGACTGCATAATGATATCCTCTCTCAAAAGAAAGTATGTTTTATAATAATGATTTTAACACTTTTTATAGCAGACTGTCAAAAAAACTGGCAACAATAGCATCATTAATAATTATGAAATGATAGAGGGGCACAGGGAACACACACAGGAGCTTAGGAGTCAGACAGAAGTGAAATCCTAAACCAAGCAATGTAGATATTCATGTCAATGATCTCAGCACTTAAGAGACAGAAGAAGAAGAGCCAGAAGTTCAAGGCCATCCTCTGCCACACAGCACTGTACCAAAACAAAGAAACAAACAAATACAAAATAAGTGAAATCTTGCTCCACTTGAGGTCACCTCATGACATAATCTAAATTTCCTAACTTTTTAAAAATCATTTTAGTGGGGCTGAAGAGATGGCTTAATGGTTAAGAGCACAGACTGCTTTTCCACAGGTCCTGAGTTCAATTCCCAGCAACTACATAGTGGTTCACAACCAGCTATAATGTGATCTAATGTGCACTGTATACATAATAAGCAAATAATTTTTTAAAATCATTTTAGTGCCAGGAATGCTAGTTCATACCATTAATCCCAGCACTTAGGAGGCAGAGGCAGGGGAATCTCTGAGTTTGAGGCCAGCCTGGTCTATATAGTGAGGTCCAGGACAGCCAGGGCCATGTAGAAAGAGCCTGTCTCAAACGTACAGAATCATGGGTTTCATTTGCCACTTTCATGTGTATGTATTGTTATATTTTTCTCCCATTCACTCTCCTTCCTATCCTTTCATATCCCTCCCCACATTCTTTACTCACTCCCTTGGTTCCAAGCCAGCCTGAGATACATAGTGGACCCTGTTACCACTCCAAGGGGAATGGGGGTGGAGAGATGATATCCATAAATTGCCTACCATGAAAGCACAAGGACCTGAATTTGATTCCCAGAACCTGTGTGAGGACCAGTCACAGTGGCATGCATCCATACAATCCTAACACTGAGGAGGTGGAGACAGGAGGATGTGTGGGATTTGTGCCCAAGGAGCCCGGCTAAATTAGTGAGCTTCAGGTTCTGTGAGAGACTTTGTCTCAAAAACTAGCGAGTTGGCAAGATGGCTCAGTGGGTAAAGGTATGTAGCACCCAGCCTAACAACCTAAGTTCCAATCTTGGAATAATTCACTCAATGAAAAGAGAGAACCAACTTCTGCAATTTATTCTCTGACCCCAAGAAGCACACTGTGGCATGCATTTGAGCACATGAGCAAGTGTGCGTGTGTGTGTGTGTGTGTGTGTGTGTGTGTGTGTGTGTGTGTGTGTGCATGTGTGTGTGTATGTGTGTATGTGTGTGTGTTCTCTCTCTCTCTCTCTCTCTCTCTCTCTCTCTCTCTCTCTCTCTCTCTCTCTCTCACACACACACACACACACACACACACACACACATACACACACACACACTGGGGGCAATAAACATAATTTTTTTGAGACAGGGTTTCTCTGTGTAGCCCTGACTGTCCTGGAACTCACTCTGTAGACCATGCCAGCCTTGAACTCACAGAGATCCTCCTCCCTCTGCTTCTCAGCTGCTGGGATTAAAAGAATGCATCACCACCACCACCACCACTACCCGGTTCATTTAAAATATTTTGAATGAATAAGTAAATACAACATAGAAAAAGAGGTTGAAAAATATGCCTAACACTGACCTCTGGCCTCCACTTGCACACAGGCACTCTACAAGGATTAAAGATGTAGCTCACTGTAGGCAATGCTCGCCTAGCATACATAAAACCTAGAGTTCTGTCCTCAGCACCTCATAAAATGGGTGTGGTGGCACACAGCTGTAATCTCAGCTTTCACAAGGCAGGGGAACAAGGATGGGAAGTTCAAGAACAGCTCTGTAAACATGAGATCCTGTCTCAAAAACAAAACAAATTCCCTTGTGTACATGTATCAAACTTTCTCTCTTTTTCTTTTTTCCCCCCTTTGAGAATAGAATTTTCTATATTCTAAAATGACCTGGAACTTACTAGAAAGCCAAAGATAACAGGATTACCTTGAACTTCCGGGTCCTCCTGCCTCAACTTCCCAACTTCTGGGATTACAGGCATGGTTCATCATACACGGTTTTCTTTTTCTTTTAATGTGGCTTTGTTCATGCAAAACAACTGCCCTACCATCCACATCCTAAGTCCAATTGTGAGGGACTTTTAATAAATAACATTTATTATGCTGAAAAGTTCCCTCTGAGTCTAGTTTGTTGGGAGCTGGAGAGACTGGCCTGCAGTTAAGAGTACCACTGAGTACCCATCTAGAGATTCATTCCCAGTAGCTATAGGACATCTTGCAATCATCAAGAACTCCAGTTCCAGGGAACCTAATACCCTCTTCTGACTTCCATGAGCACCAGGTACTCAAGTGATACACGGATATATATGCAGGCAAAACACCCATATACATAAAATAAAAATAAATATTTCAACGAATTGATTTTTCAAATCGAAACAACTTTGCATTAACGCGGTAAATTCCCCCACTGGTTTGTAATTACTACTATGTCATTCTTTTTATGTGTTTCTGGGTTCCATTTGTAGGATTTTGTTGATGAGTTTTGCATCGATATTTATAGACAACTGTGTTCGTAAAATAGTGGTCCTGTAGTTTTATTGTGATGTCTTCCTTTGGTTTTTGTATTAAGATAATACTGGTCTCAGAGTGCGCTGAAAGGTATTCTTGCCTCTTCTTTTTACTTTTTCTCCCTGTTTGGCTTTGAAGACAGTACCTCGCTGTGTCCAAGACTGACCCAGGACTCACTATATAGTTCAGCCTATACTCTGGTACATGGTGATCTTCCTGCCTCAGTCTCTCAAATGCTGGGAGGTGAGAGAAAGAGGGTCAGGAGTTCAAGGCCAGTCTCAGAAACATAATGAGTTAAGAAACTAGCATAGGTTATAGGGTACCCTGTCTCAAATAAAAAGGAGGATCACTATAAGTTCATGGCCAGCATGGCCTACATTATGAATTCGAAGCTAGCTGGGACTAGATAGTGATGCTATGTCTCCAAGAATGTGGCATACTTAAGGCTCTAACTACTGTTGAATGGCATACAGTTCTTTCATTTCAGACCGGTTTTTACATTATGTATTTTGGACTCGGTTGCTGAGTGCCAGTACTGTGTTTTTGTCTAGCTGTAGGTGCTAATGAAAAGTAACACTAACACATTGATCTGGTCTTGTCAAATTGGAGTTTGGAAGCATTTAAAGTCTTGGTTTTGCTAGGCAGGGTGGCGCACACCTATAATTCCAGCACTTGGGAGGTAGAGGCAGGTGGATCTCTGTGAGTTCGAGGCCAGCCTGGTCTAAAAAGGGAGTTCCAGGACAGCCAGGGCTGTTACAGAGCCCTGTACACGGAGAAACCCTGTCTCAAAAAAAGAAAAAATAAAGCCGTGTTTTCCAATACTTTGGGCACTGTGATGATTAGCTATATGAATTTTGAAGTTTCTCCCACCTGGCCTCAATCCCAAATTGCCACTTACAACCCATATGGCCTTAAAGTGAATCATAGAAACATTTAAGTCTGTTTCTTCCTTTGGTTTTTTGTTGTTGTTGTTGTTGTTTGTTTGTTTGTTTTGTTTTGTTGGTTTTGTTTGTTTGTGTTTTTGAGACACGGTCTCTCTGTGTAGCCTTTACTGTCCTGAACTTGCTTTGTAGACCAGGCTAGTTTTGAACTCATAGCAATCTGCCTGCCTCTGCCTCTGAGTGCTGGGATTAAAGGTGTGCATCACCATGCCCAGCTACTTCCTTTGTTAAATGAGGATACTGATACCTGCCTCACTAGTGTGTGAAACAGGATGAGATTTTATGTGATTTGTCCTGGATGTTTTGTGGTTGTTGTTTTGTTTGTTGTTTTTATTTGTTTGAGACAGGGTCACTTAATTCCCAAGCTGGCTTCAAATTCACTATGTAGCCAAGGACTGCCATGAAGTCCTGCTCATTCTGCCTATACTTCCCCAGTGTGTGTGTATGTGTGTGTGTGTGTGTGTGTGTGTGTGTGTGTATGTGTGTGTGTTTGATTATAGGCATGTGCCACCATGCCCAGCTTTGTGCTGGCTTTTTATCTGTCTGCTGATAGCAGAGCAAGATGGCCTTGTCTAAGTATAGTCTCAGAGAAGATGTAGATGAGCTCCCAAAGCAGTGTGAGAAAGAAGCCACTCAGAGAGCAAATTGTCTGTGGATAGACCTCCCTACTATCAAGAGGTGTTGATAAGAGCATTTTACCACCTGCAGTGGCCTTGCGTGAATACAGGACAGTAATAAGCTTTGAAGAACCATAAGAATCATGCCCCATACTCATTCCATCATATCCCTCTTACACTATACAAATTCAGATGTCCAGAATTTAACCAGTAGGCAACTATCCTTTCAAGATCTCTGGGCTCCTGGCAATAAGCATTTTTGAAATGCAAACTCATGAAATTGTACTACCCAGGTTGGGGGTTTGTCTGTTTAATTTTGATTTTTGTTCATTCGTTTGTTTTTTTTTTTTTTCCTTTTTGAGATACGGTCTCATACAATAGCCCAGGCTAGAGCTTACTATGTAGCCTAAGCTACCCTCATGGCAAACACAATCTTATAAAGTGGGAGCCACCATGCCCAACTTATACTAACCAGTTTAGCACCTTCTCAGTAAACACAGTAACTTCTCATATCGATTTCTTGGACTAGAAGAGATCTAAGATGACAGGAGAGTCACAGAGTACTGACAGTAGGTATGGCTTCACAAAAGGGTAGGGGCAGTGACGGAAGCAGGAAGAGACCTCAAAGTAACATAAAGCTAACCTCATCTCCTTAGGTGTGTTTCCAGCTGACTCTCAAACCAGACATATCCGTGGGAGAGTCCTGCGATGCCTGACATCACACCATGCGTTTTCCCTCTTCAGAGGTGATGAGGCTTTTGCATCTCTGGCCATAACATTCTACTCACTCTGCTTACAGTATCATCATCTCCCCTCCCCCTAATCTTTAGCAGCTGGGCAAAGTGCTTTCTCTCTCTCTCTCTCTCTCTCTCTCTCTCTCTCTCTCTCTCTCTCTGTGTGTGTGTGTGTGTGTGTGTGTGTGTGTGTGTGTGTGTGTGTCTTTCTCTCTCTCTCTCTCCCTCCCTCTCCTCCCCCCCATGCGCCGATATCTGTCACCCAATCACACCACACATAGGCCAGAGATGTCAAAGGGCCTCAGCTAGGATGCTCAGCAGCAGGCTCATCTGTGCATTCTCTTTTTGGGTTTAGATCACATGCACAACGCCCACCGCTCTGTCACTGGGGGCCACCTGGGGAAAAAGGAGAGTAGTTATGTGGGCAGCATGGGCACCAGCCCTAGGAAGTCGAGCCGATGCACGACCCCGCCTGCCGACTCTGAGCTTGTCAGCTTCTGCTACCTCCACATGCGGGAACAAAGGAAGGAGCAAGAAAGCCGGACGGATGTCAATGAGAACCTAATCTTCTTCGAAGAAACCAGGCCCCGGACCAAATCTGACCCCACATCCAAAAGCTCTGGCCAAGGGTACGAGGTGATCCCTGATGACTTTGATGCAGCCAGCCTAGACCATGAGCCTTGTGCCAGCAGAGCCCGGTCCTACACTTTGGACAATTCCCTCGGGGCTGAAGCCCTGAATTTCTACTGTGACTCTTGCAAAGTCAAACTCCAGGAACATCTGGGGCCTCGTAAAGGTGGGAGGCCTGGCTCCTCTCGGGACAATATGGTAGACTTAATGTCCCTCCCACCACCAGGAAGTGAGGAAGAGGAGGAAGAGGAAGATGAGACAACTTCTCTGTTGCCTGCCATTGCTGCCCCACCCCCTGGTTTCCGAGACAACAGCTCTGATGAGGATGATCCCAAGCGCAGGGCTGTTCAAAGCCAGGAGCAAGGACGTCACCTGCGTGGGCTCCTATATGATGAGATTCCAGTGACATTGATTGACAGCGTACAGACCCGGACAGTACGAGATCATGCCCAGGAGCTGGATGATGCTCTGGTGTCTACTCTGCAGGCTCTGGAAGCTCTGGCTGCTTCAGAGGATGGTCCCCATCCCCCACCCCCACAGACTGCAGGTAATAGCCCACTCCTCCTTCCTCTTGCCCTCGTCCTTCTTCTGGTCCAGGAATGTCCATTAGGAAGATGTTTCATTGACTATGATATATCAAAGGCAACAAATGGACGGCAATAATTCACAGTAACTCTCAGGGAAAAGGAAGCTATGGAGCAGAGATGTGATTCAGCTCTAGTTAGAGTTCTATTCCTCGTGATTCCGTATCTCTGGACAGCTCTCGCAGATGTAATCCAAGGATTGGAGCCACAACAGATAATATCAAGGCCAGGATTGAGGAACAGAAATATAGAACACACACACACACACACACACACACACACACACACACACACACACACACACACAAAACAAACAAAGAATATCAGCATGCTCCAAAAGTTCAACTAAATTCCGGTATGACCTGTGAGCAGGACGGTCAAGAGCCATCTCTACTCAGGGCTGGGGTCTTTAGGCTATCTGAAAACATGAACTTTGGGGCAGATGCCCCGGAGTCCTTTATGCACAGGCAGCGCAACTAATGGCAAGGCACTTACTCTCTTCTGTGCATCACTGTTGTCACCCAAACTTGGTTTTGTAACAGTAATCGCATCACACAGCGTGCAGATGAAATGACATCACTCAGACCAAATACTTAAGCACTACCTCACACACAGTGAGAGCTCAGTAATCAGGAACTATTTCTGTTAACTATTAATTGATGGGAAACCATGCTATATGCTTTCTATTTTCTATTATAGATACATGCAAATCCATCTTCTGAAAGGCATACATATGTGCCTCTGCATACACAGACACACACACACACACACACACCTTTTTTAAAAAGCAAGAAGAGCAACAATAATGGCAAACTCAATAAAGAGTCATAAGGGAATATTCGCAAGCATATGAGTCATGGTCAAATATAGACAGAGCAGGAGAAGAGATTGGGATCAAAGGGAGCCTGTCTTCTCTATACATGAGGGATCCCTTATCCTTGCTAGCTCCTGCATGTTTGGCCCCCATTCAGGCTGGCATTTGTCTTCATTCATCATCTGTTGCTCCAAAGCTGGTTGTTTTCAGGTCCAAGGGCCACATGGCTGCCAGGGAGAGGAGAAGCACAGCTAAATAGCCTCAGCTGCAAGGACCATAGACAGGCCTGGCCAGATGAGGACCAGAACAGCAGCACCTCTTTAGCAACTCTCTTCAGGACCATTAACCGAAATTGCCTAGCTGTTGAATCTAAAAAAGAGCGTTGATTGGCATGCTGTTTTACATGTTAATTTACCACCCAACTGCCCAGATCTTCTTTTTTGGATTTCAACCTTTCACACCCCCTTCTCACATCTTGTTCCTCCTCTTTGTGTGCTCTTCTTGGCTCCTCCTCCTCAGCCATACAGTTTTCTCAAGCTTGCCCGGTTTCCCCCACCCTCACCCCCCCACACTCAGGCTTGAAATACTGCTGGTACCTAGGGTGTTCTCCACGAACACTCTAGATATGGTTGGGAAAGGCTTTGATGTCAATAAATGTGACAAGCCCCATCCTTGTTCCTCCAGGTCTGATTGTGCTGGCCACAATCACTCCTGAATCATCGCTGGACTCGGGCCATGAAACCAACTCCTCAGAGCTCACAGATATGTCCGAGATGATGTCGGCCATGAAGCACCAAAACACCACCTACTTCCTGGCCCAGCACCTCAACAAGGACAGCCTCCTAGCCCGGAAGGACCTGCCCTTCAGGATTCAGAGCTGTGCAGCTCAGGCTGTGCTCACCGCCCCTTATGCTCTTGGGCCCCCAGACCCCAGCCCATCCCTCCAACCAGCTGTTACTGGCCAGAGTCCTGGCCCCCCTGGAGCTCGGAGAAAGCTGCCTCAGTCAGAAACCCAGGTGCAGGGAGACAGAACATATTCGTTGGCAGTGCACCCAGCACTGTCACCACAGCTTAGTGAGCAGAAGAACCTGAGCCTGCTTCCTCCAGTTCCTGAGGACAAAGGGCCAGGCCATACCAGGGCAGGCCTAGAGATGTCACTGAGGGCCGCCACACCCTCCCTCAGTGAAGAGCAGGTCTCAGAGCTTAGGGAAAACCTGCCCAAGGAAGTCAGGTTGAGCCCTAAACTTATCCTGGACCCAAAAGGCAGTGTGACCCCAGCCATAATCTCGGCTGCTTTACAGCAGGTGGTACACAGTAAGAGTCTAGCCACTCCTGGCACAGCCTTGGCAGCACCCTCCAACAGGGGAGAGAGAAGGCTGGAGGCTAGCATAGGGAGGCCAGAGGTCACCATGGGCAGGCCAGACATTAGCCTGATGAGTTCGAGTGCCAGCAAAAATCTGAAGTTTAAAATGAGCCCTGGGGCTCCAGAGACCACACGGAATTCTCAACAGCAGCTGGGCTCAGAGGCCTCTGCCAGCCCCAGAGTATCCACAGGCAGCCGGCCTGACAGTCTCCACCTTTCCCCACAAGAAGACAGATTTCCTGTTCAGAGTTTCCCTCCCAAGAGCTATCTGTCAAGAGTGAGTCGAGACTCAGTGGGCAAGCAAGCCCCTGGGGAGGTGGCAGGCAAGAGTGGGCCAGAGGGTGCTAAGCCTCCCCCTAACAAGCAGAGCACAGTCTTGGGCCAGGGGGAGAAAGGGCAGCTGGAGGGCACATCCAAAAGCAGCAAGCTTGAAGAGACCAGCCTGGTTCCCCGAGCTGGCTATCCCATGGCTCTGCCGAGCCCAAGCTGCCAGCCCCGAAGCCACAGCCCTAGCTGCCAGCCCCGAAGCCACAGCCCTAGCTGCCAGCCCCGTGGCCCCAGCCCCAGCAGCCAGTCCCGAGGCCCCAGCCCCAGCTGCCAACCTAGAGGCCAGAGCCCACTGAGGCCTCTGGCCACCACCCGGCAAGTTAGCACCATGCCCTCTCGAAAGCTTGAAACAACCCTGGATGGAGCCCACTCAGCCTCTGAAGGCCCCACAAAGCCCAAGGCATCCCAAGGTCGTTTCCGACTACGCAACTTATTCTCTGCCACCTTCCCTACCCGCCAGAAGAAAGAGACGGACGAACGACAGGCCCAGCTGCAGAAGGTAAAGCAGTATGAATTGGAGTTCCTTGAGGAACTTCTAAAGCCACCAAGCCAGGGGGAGCTTTCAGGCACAGAGTACCTGCAACCCCCAGCCCCTGGCCGCTGCAGCTGCCAGCTACGCAGTAGCCCTGTGCAGCAGGGACCTGGCATGTCTCGGGAACAGAGACGCAGCTGTGACTGCAAGCGCATCTGCCGAGGGGGTCGGCCACAGGCTGCCCAGACCCCAGTGCCTGGCTTCCGGGAAAGGGAGAGGGTCCCCCCTACCCAGAGGCAGCCAGAGGCTGGCCCAGGCTTAAGCCTTAGCAGTCCCATCAATGTCCAGCGCATCCGCTCCATCAGCCTGGAGTCCCGTGAGTGCCGGTCAGATCCTGAGAGTGGTGTTTCCTGCCTGGCCACGTGTGCCTCCGGGGGTGAGTGTTTGGGAGATCCCAACTACAGGAAACTGATGCGTCGCTACAGTATCAGCGAGCTGGACCAGGGTGACAGGGCCTCACTGACCTCAGATGTCTACCCGCACCCACCCCTGGGAATGCTGCCTAGAGAGGTCAAGGAAATAGAGACAGGCCTCCCACTAGGCTTAGGTCCAAAAGGCAAGTGTGCAGAGTCACCAACATTAGGAGACCCCTCCTATGTCCAAGTGGCCCCTGAAAGCAAAGGCCCCAGGCAGATGGCTGTGTTTTCACTGCCAGAGGAGGTATACCGGAGGCCAGCTGATCTGGATGAGGACAGTGAAAGTAGCAAGTGTTGTTCCATCCGCTACTGCTTCTACTACCGCAAGTGTGACATGGCAGATGATGCCAGCGATGGCAAGGATGAGCTCTCCTATTCCATCCCCATGAAGATTCTGCCTGGCATGAAATTGGATGAGCAGGTGGTGCCTGTGGTGAGCAGAACCCTGCAGGTACTGGATGCTGCCACCTGCAGCAGCAGCCCGGAGGCCCCCCACACCCAGGAGATCGACCTTCGGGTGTCCACCTTTGAGGGGAGCCTGGCTAAGATCAATGCCCTGCGGGCCCATGCCTATGGCCTCCCTGATGGCTTCCTGGCTGCCCGTCTGGACACCAATGAGCTGCTGACAGTTTTGCGGCAGTGTGTGGCCAGCCCCGAGGCCCGTGCTCCCAAGCCCTATGTCTCTCAGATTTCTGAGTACAAGCTTGAGCTAGCTCTCAAGTTCAAGGAGCTCAGGGCCTCCTGCCGCCGTGTAGCCAATGTGGACAAGAGCCCTACTCACATGCTGGCGGCCATCACCGGCAGCTTCCAGGTGCTGAGCAGCCTCATTGAGACCTTTGTGCGGCTAGTGTTCATCGTGCGCTCAGAGGCCCAGCGCCAAGAGCTGCTGGCCAAAGTAGAAGAGGTAGTGAGGAATTACACCTTCCTGTTGCGTGCCGCTGAAGAGTCTACGGCCCGGAACCTTAACCAGCAGCAGCAGCAGCAGCAGCAGCAACAGCAGCAGCAGCAACAACAACAGCAGCAGCAACCGCTGCCACTGCCACCGCTGCCAGCAGCCACAGGGCATCCACCAGGCTCCCCATCATCGACTGTTATGAGCACATTCACACACTCCTTAAAAACCCTTATTAAGTAGGGCACTTTCCCAGGCTAGTCCCCTCCCCATCCACGGCCCCAGGTTTGAGCTATGTGGTCTTTGCATCTCGTGGTGAGTGTGTGTGTGTCTCCTGGGCCAGTCATGGTCCAAGAGCCTATCAGTCTCCAAGGCTAATGCCCTAGACTAAGGCTCTCTATTAAGGGCTGCAGGCTTAGCTGCCGCCCTGGGTGTCTTCACTCCTTCCTGGCCTCTGGGCGTCACTGTGAGGGCAAAGGTCCCTTACCATTACGCCCACCACAGAGCTGTATTTTATCTCTTCTCTGGGGCTGATAGGTGACATCAGGTTCACCTCCTGCTCTGAGTCCGGCACCGGGAGAGCTAGGACCTCGAGCTCCTCCTAGCATCTGCTGCCCCACAGAGGACAGTGGCAGTAGCTGTAGGCCATAGCGCCAAGCCAAGGAGAGAGGGCACTCATTCCAGATGTGCCCATCCACCATGGGCTCCCTTGTATCTGGCAGGAGCCAACTTAAGGGCCAGTGCCCAGGTAGGATATGTGTAGAATACAGCCATGTCTGGCTGTCAGTGGCTGGCACAACTGGCTGGCAGCCTTGGGAGCCCTTGCCCCCAGGTTCTGTAGCTCCACACCAGCCATCCCCAAAGTGCTCTGCCCTTCACTGATGGGCAGGGCAGCTCAGTCCACTAGGGAGCAAGCCTCTGAGATCATCTCACTTGTTTTGGGTAAGGTACCTGGTGAGAATGTCTGTCTGCTCTGGGGTGACCCAGCGCAGGTATCAGAGTCTGCCCGGCCCAGCCCAGCCCTGTGCAGGAGCTGTTGCCAGAGGCACGTGGCTCTTCTCTCAACATCTCAACCAGATAGACTGTCCTTAGGAGTTTGACGTAGCTACGGATTGGGATGGGGGGAGGGGGGAGGGGGGAGGGGTGGGGGTGTTGATGACTATATCTTAAACTTCTGGAAGCTAGCGTGATATGTTAATCCTGAGTATATGCTTTTGGCTGTGTATTGACCCTGTGGATTTGTCTCTCTAAGAAAAGAAGCTGAGCGCCTTACCCGGTGCAGTCCTGCACCTCTCTCTCCCTCTCTGGACTCATCTGGAAGGGAATTCACACTGTTTAGCATCTTCTTTGACACTCATTTATTGCCACTGCTGCCACCACCACCACCACCACCACCACTACCACTGTCACCGCTGCCACCGCTGCTGCCGCTGCTGCCATCACCCCTGTCCCCAGCCCTCCTGGGAGTGAAGACACGGAGTCCCTACAGTTGTCCCACTGTAGGGAACAAAGAAAGCCAATGTTTCTTCTGTATAGATTGCTTCTTGTCCACTTCTCCATAGCTGCTTGTTTCCCACACCCTCCCACCCAGCGTTGGTCTCTCTTTCATCACTGTGTGAGAGGCCTATGTGAAATCTCTCGTTCTTATGTGAGTTTTATAAGATGTACACTGTGCCAAGCCCCTGCCTATCCTTGGTGATCCTAGCGCAATAAAGCCTCCTGAGTGGCAGTCTCCCAGCAAGGAGGAGGGGCCCCCTTCTACAGAAGCCAGCCCCCCTCCCTTGCCTCTCCTCCCACAGGACCAAGATGTTTAATGGGCCAGAGATGCAGCCAGTGGGGTACCCTTTCCCCCACAACCATGCCAGCAGAGTGCTGACATGGTCTTCCTCCTCTCCCAACTTCTTGATCCTATACCTTTGCCACTCAGAGCCTGCCTCTGTCATTTCATCGCTGCCATTCACCTCTCCCTCAGCCTTGTGGAGAGGGAACATTTTCTAATGTCTGTATATAGTATATATACTACATAAATATATAAATTATATATATTACACTAATTTATGTCTTGTTTTTCAAACAAGAATGATTAAATCTATTCATCTTATGATCCCAATAAGTCTTTGTGGTGCCTTTCTGTGGATGTCCTTGTGTCCTTTAATTGCTGGTTGGTATCAGTCCTTTGCTCCACCTGCACCTTCCTCCCCTGGTACATGGGCTCAGTTGGGTTATGAGAGATAAGGATCCCACTTTTCCCAAGCCCCTCCAACACACAGAGCATCCTCCTTGCTTCTCTTGGAGAACACCTGATTGCCACATGGTGCAAGATGTTTACCACTTTCTATTGGCTATGGGACCTCTAGTTTACTTTGCCAGCATGGCTGTGACCTCAAGAACAAAGGGTTGAGGCTAGAGTAAAGCACAGTGTAATCTGTTCTTTGTGCATCAGAGGGTCTGACAGTGGGGTTGGTTTAGATAGGACAGAAGCATCAGGGTACCAAAGCATGGTCAACCCCTCCAGCTTGTCAAAGTTGTTTAACATTAAGAAATCTTTACTTGGGCCGGGCGTGGTGGCACACACCTTTAATCCCAGCACTTGGGAGGCAGAGGCAGGCGGATCGCTGTGAGTTCGAGGCCAGCCTGGTCTACAAAGTGAGTCCAGGACAGCCAAGGCTACACAGAAAGACTCTCTCGAAAAACCAAAAAAAAAAAAAGAAAAAAAAGAAAAAAGAAATCTTTACTTAACCAAAAGGGGGGTGGGGAGTGGTGGTGGCACACGCCTGTAATCCCAGCACTTGGGATGTAGAGGTAGTAGATCTCTTATGAGTTCGAGGCCAACCTGTCTACAGAGTGAGTTCCAGCACAACCAGAGCTATACAGAGGAAGAAAAAAATAAAAAATAATTATTTACTTCTTCCTGTTCTCTTGACTTTTCCCATTAAACACAGGTTCCCAGTAGTCTCTGAGGTGCCTTTGTGCAAATGCAGACAGGTTATCTCTCTGCACACTCAATCATGATGAGGTAGGGGGAAAATCCTTCTAGATGATGATAACCCCAAGGGCACATGACTTGGTAATTTCAGCTCCATCCAGCCCCATTGCCCCGATGGCACCATATACAGTGGCCTAGAGGAGTCACTTTCTTGCAAAGATTTACTTCTGTTATGTCTGCAAAGGTCCTGGCTAAAAGGCTTGGCAGCAAATGATAGAGAGGAGGAGTCAGAGCAGCACAGCAAGCTTGGGCCACTCTGCAGGTTCCCCCAAGGCATATATGAAAGAAATATGGACACTTTTTTGGATACTGCCGCTTAGACATACTGCCCTATGACCACAGCTTGGATGTAGTAGAATGCTCATATAAACTGAAGCTGGCTGATACTCAAAATGACACAAAGACCTGTCCAGATCTTGGGACCCCCTCATGGCCCTGCACCTATCACACTGCTGGGGCCTAATGACCTTACTCTGTTCTATATTTGGGTACTTGCACACATAGTAAGTCTTCAAAAAGGTCTGTTGTATAAACGGATGTCAAATTAGATGGCTATCATGAAAGAGCCCCTTTGGTCTTTTATTCAATATAAAAAGGGCACATTCTGCTCTGGGAATTAGTAATCCAGGGTAGTGCAGTGAGACCTGGCTGTGCAGCCTGGCATCCTATTAAAAGTAGAGGTGAGGGCTACAGCTGGTAGCTTAGTTGGTAGAGTACTTGTTAGTATGTACAAAGCCCCAGGTTTGATGAATCACCATCACTGCATGAAAGGTGGACATAGGAATTGGAGTGATAGCTCATCA
Source organism: Acomys minous (assembly GCF_964271855.1). Classification (NCBI taxonomy): domain Eukaryota; kingdom Metazoa; phylum Chordata; class Mammalia; order Rodentia; family Muridae; genus Acomys; species Acomys minous. The sequence continues at coordinate 44,685,724 of NC_140488.1, read as the reverse complement.
GTTAAAAGCATGTACTGCTCTTCCAGGGGACCTTAGTTCAGTTCCCAGCACCCACGTCAGGTGGCTTTGTAACCACCTGCAACTACAGCTCCAGAGGATCTGACACACACACTTCTTGCCTCTGTGGACACTATTGCATGTATGCACATACAGACACACATATGCAGAGAGAGAGAGAGAGAGAGAGAGAGAGAGAGAGAGAGAGAGAGAGAGAGAGAGAGAGAGAGAGAGAGAGAGACCTCTTTTAAGAAAATGGGTGTGATAGTTGCATGTCTATAATCTCAACTCAACACTTGGGAGGTGGAGACAGAAGAATCAGTTCAGAGACATCCTGGCAAAGGAGTTGTGTGCTAGGCTTAGAATATATAAGACCTTGTCTCAGAGAGATGGGGGAAGGAGGGGGGAAGGAGAGAGAGAGAGAAAGAGAGAGGGGAGGAAGAAGGAAGAGGAGGGGGAGGAAGAGAAAGAGGAGGAAGAGGAAGAGGAGGAGGAGGAGGGGAAGGGAGCTGGAAATCAGACATGGTGGCACGTGCTTACAATCCCAGCACCTAGTAAGCTGGAACCACAAGTTGGAGCCTATCCAAGTTTAAACAGTGAGTTAGGGCTGTATAGCAGACCCTGCCTGAAAATAAAACAACACAGGTGTGGGAGCCCGGTGTCCCATTAATTCAGCTGAGTTTCACCAAGTACTTCCCTAAGCTTCTGAACGTCTCCTGAGGTGATTTTTGGTGTCACTCTCTGTGGACCCAAGGCCATTCTTTCCCTTCAGGAGCATAAAGCACTGGGAGAGGCCATATTGCCACCAGCATCCTCCTGGCCATCTTGGGTTGGAGCTGGGACCTGGAGCTGATGTTTTCCAACCAACCACCAGAGGCAACTCCTGCAGAGCCTGACTCCTGCCTCTCTGATTTCAGCCAATTAAGTGAAACTTGGTTCAGACTGTTGGCATAGGCCCAGTGTGCTGGTGGGGCTGGCACAGTCACATTTTTTTTTCCAAGCTGTTGTCAAGACATTGTGGATAATGGGCAATTTCATCAGCTATGAACTGAAAAGACCTGCCTCAGCCAGAATTTTTGCTTCCAAAGGGATAGGAGAGAATCGATTGCCAGCCCCGGAAAGGGGCATACGTTTATTGTAACTTAGGGTGAAGTCTCTCCTAGCAGCCAATAGGACGTGAGAAGTAAATATCCCCTTCCTCATCCTGCAGCCCAAAAGCCAGCCTGTGGGTGAGCATCTGGAACAAAGAGGGCATCTTCTCTGGAGCAGGAGGAAGTGAGTTTGGAGGGCTCAACTCTGGATCTACAATGACCTCTCAGGTGGAGAACCCCATCCGGCTGCAAGCCCCAGTTACGTGGGGATGATGACAGGGTGCCTTCTCACAGGGACAGTCTGCTCACTTCACCAGCATTCGTGATGCCAGTGACTACCACAGGTGCCCACATACCCATGTACCAAGTCCCCCATCATGACATGCCCTAGTGGAAGCCTGTAGCTTTCGACCGGACTTAGTCTTCAAGGGTTGAGTTCACTTGCAGCTTCCCTGCTCTCTTGTCCGTGATGCCCTATCCTCCTGGTATTGATGGCTTATTCTTATTTCGTTCTTCAACACACACAAACACACACACACACACACACACACACACACACATTTGGGAGACAGCATCAGTGGGTGAAGGCATTTGCTGCCAGATCCCTGAGTTTGATCCCTCGGACTTATATGGTGGACACAGGCATGCCCACAGGGATGCACACACAAATGTAATAAAAATCCCCCTTGCCCTTAAATTAAAAAAAAAAAACCTGGTTGGACATTTGCTGTATATTAGCCTCTCACCTAAGTGCTTTTTACATGCATGATCTCTTTTTTTTTTTTTCTGAGTATCACAAAAGTTTATTTAGCAAAAAGTTTCCTATGAAAATGTACACGAGCTGGAGAGATGGCTCAGCGGTTAAGAGCACTGTCTGCTCTTCCAGAGGTCCTGAGTTCAATTCCGGCAACCACATGGTGGCTCGCAATCATCTACAATGTGATATAATGCCCTCTTCTGGCATACACGTGTACATGCAAATACAGCACTCATATATAATAAATAAATAAAATCTTTTAAAAAAAACCCTAAAAAAAAAAAAAGAAAATGTACACGACCCAGTTCTACATCACAGTCACACAGGCTCTTCAGAGAGGGATGTAGGCGCCTCTGCTGAGCATTGTTTAGACTCTTTCCAAGGCTTCTGACATGATGCTGCTGTTTCCTGGGATGACCACCATGCCGGTGTTATTCTGTTGCCCACTAGCTGCCATCTCCACACACTCATCATCACAAGATTCATGAAGGGATCAAAGCCCCACAGTCTTCCTTGTCCATGTCTGCCACCATTTAACTTCAATGATAACTTCTTGTCCATAAATATCTTCAGTTCAGGAGGATGGGCCTTACTCACGGAGACTCCTCAGCGGGCTCAGCAAGGGGTAAGCAGCTTCACAAAAGCGCGCAGCAGCGCATGATCTCTTTTTATCCTCACAACATTCCTATGAGAGAGGTAATAATCATCCCCACTTCTCAGAGAAGAAAATTAAAGCCCAAGGAGGTTTACTCACTATCCCACAGATGATAACCGGCCAGTTTTTGTACCCAGTCCATGCTTTCAACTGTTACCCAACAGTACTCAGCCTGGCCCCACATTTAAAGCACTTCTCATGGATACAGAGTGATGAGTGCAGCCACACTCATCAGAAAAGGGAGTAATTATTGTTCTGGGACTAGGCAGACTGCCGCAGGTGTGGATAACCACAGAGTGTGAAATGCAAGATGCTGGGAGCCAACCTGCCCCGACCTCTCTCCACCAGCCTGTGCCTGTGCTAGTTGCCTTTCACAGAGCCAGAGGTGGTAGAAGCTTATGTACATGATCATCTGTGAAGACAGTGGTGGTGTCTTCAGGGAATCCCTTACCCTGTCCCATCTGCTCACATTATAGGGACACTTACGATCCTCAACCTGACCTCTCTGAGTCTGCAAGGGGTAAGTGACAGTATGCTGGCTGACATATTCAAGCACTATAGTGTGCCTCATATTCCTGACACACGAGATTGTCTTAAAAGATTTGGAAGGAAAATATCATTTGAATGACATAGTAATTATTTTTAAATAAAGATATCTCGATGCCAAAAGTAACATGACAACAAAAAATCTGAGTGTGGTGCTTCATGCCTATAATCCCAGTACTCAGGGTGTGGAGACAGGAGTTCAAAACCAGCTTGGGCTATGTGAGACTCTGTCATCTCTAACAACTCATCCCCGAAATACCATAAACAACAACAACAAATCATGGAGAAAAATATAAACTGCCAGCCGGGTAGTGGTGGCACACGCCTTTAATCCCAGTGCTTGGGAGGTAGAGGCAGGTGGATCTCTGTGAGTTCGAGGCCAGCCTGGTCTACAAAGTGAGTCCAGGACAGTCAAGGCTACACAGAGAAACCCTGTCTCGAAAAACCAAAATAAATAAATAAATAAATAAATAAATAAATAAATAAAATCAACAGCCCAGTGTGATGATGCATGCCTGTAATCCCAGCACTCAGGAGGCAGAGGCAGGTGGATCACTGTGTGTTAAAGGCCAGCCTGGTCTATAAAGTGAGTCCAGGACAGTTAAGGCTATGCAGAAAAACCCTGTCTCCAAAAAAAAAGAGAAAAAAAATATATAAACCTTGACTAGCTTTGTTTTTTCTTCCTTTTGTTTCAATTTCATTACTTTGCATACATTTAACGAATACTTAAATGTGTCAAATAACTCTGGCTACGTTTCCGTGCCTAACTACATGGCATCCATCTTCATTCTCAACTCCTAGACATCCTTTGACAGACATGATGTGTATACTCTGTTTCTAGCAGATGAATGAGACGAGCTGGAGGCACAGACCCCAAAGGGAGGCTGTCTAGGACTGGCCTGTTTCTGAAACTCTGACCCAAGCCGGGTGTGCTGGTACATACCTGTAATCCCAGCACTTGGGAGGCAGAAACAGGTGGATTGCTGTGAGTTGGAGGCCAGCCTGGTCTACAGAGTGAGTCCAGGACAGTCAAGGCTACACAGAGAAACCCTGTCCCAAAAGAAAAAAAAAGTGAGCCTCCCTGTCTCCAGTCTCTAAAGCAGTGGTTCTCAACCTTCCCAGCGCTGTGACCCTTTAATACAGTTCCTCATGTTATGCTGACCCCCAACCATAAAATTACATCATTGATATTTCGTAAGTATAATTGTGCTACTGTTATGAATCATAATGTAAACATCTGTGTTTCACAGTGGTCTTAGGCAAGCCCTGTGAAAGGGTGGTTCGAACCCAAAGGGGTCTCAACTCACAGGTTGAGAACCACTGGTCTACATCCTTGGTGTTAACTTTTACATACTTGTTGTTGTTGTTGTTGTCGTCGTCTGTTCACTTTACATCCTGGTTGTAGCCTCATCCCTCCTCACCTCCCACTCCTACCCTCTCTCCCTCTCCTCATTATCCTTCTTCTAGTCCTCAGAAAAGTGGAGCCTCCCTTCCCATCCAGTCAATATTCATCAAGTCATATCAGGACTAAGAGTGTCCTCTTCCCCTGTTGCCTGGCAAGGCAGTCCCACCAGAGGGAAGTAATCAAAAGGCAGGCAACAGAGTCCCTATCAGGGACAGCCCCTGTTCCCCTTATTAGGGGACCCACATGAAGTCTGAGCTGTCGATCAGCTACATCTGTGTAGGGGGCCTAGGTCCAGTCCATGCATGGTCGTTGGTTGGTGTTTCAGTCTCCACAAGCCCCTCTGGGTTCTGATTAGTTGACTCTGTTGGTCTTCTTGTGGGGCTCCCGTCCCCTCCATGTCCTTTTCCCCTTCCTCCTACATTTCCACAGGACCCCCTCTGTATCGCCCACTGTTTGGCTGTGAGTCTCAGCATCTGTTTCAAAGCGCTGCTACTGGAGCCTCTGAGAAGACAACTCTGCTAGGCTCCTGTCTGCAAGCACAGCAGAGTATCATTAATAGTGTCAGGGGCTGCTTCTCTCTCATGAGGTGGGTCTGGCATTGGTTGGACATTCCCTCAATCTCTGCTCTACCCCTGCACATCTTGTAGGCAGGGTAAACTTTGAGGGGAAGTTTTTGTGGTGGGTTGGTGTTCCCCTCCCTTTACTAGGAGTCTTGTCTAGTTAAGGAGAGTCCTCTTCAGTCTCCTCAGCCCCTGCTAGTATAAGTCTCTGCTAGAGTCCCCCCCCCCCCCCCCCCCCCCGCCATATCCTCCCAGGAGCCTACCCTGACTTAGGTCTCCAGCTTGTCACAGAGCTGCCCCTGGCCACAGTTTCTATTTTCTCTACAGGTCTTCTGTCCTCCTGCCTCTGTTCTCCCAAAGTCTGACTTCCACTCTCATATCTCTCTGAACTCCTTCTCCTACCTTGTTCCCTGTCTTCAACTGCTTCTTCTGATTGAGATTTAAACATCCTCCTTTGAGTCCTCCTTGTCACTTGGTTTCTTTAGGTCTGTGAATTGTAGTGTGGTTATCCTGTATTGTGAGACTAATATCTGCTTATGAGTATATACCATGTGTGTCTTTATGGGTCTGGGTGACCTCACTCGGGATAACCTTTTCGAGTTCTTTCCATTTGCCTGCAAATTTCATGACTTCCTTGTTTTTAAATAGCTGAGTAGTATTCCATTGTGTAAATGTACCAGTTTCTTTATCCATTTTTCTGTTGAGGGACATCTAGGTTGTTTCCAGATTCTGATTATTACAAATAAAGCTGCTATGAACATAGTTGAGTAATTGTCCTTGTTGTACGGTGGAGCATCTTTCAGGTATATGCCCAGGAATGGTATAGCTGGGTCTTGGAGTAGAGCTATTCCCAATTTTCTGAGAAAGAGCCAGACTGATTTCCAAAGTGATTGCACAAGTTTGCACTCCTATCAGCAACAGAGGAGTGTTCCCCTTTCTCCACATCCTCGCCAGCATGTGCTGTCACTTAAGGGCTTTGTTGTTGTTTTTTGTTTGTTTGTTTGTTTGTTTGTTGAGACAGAGTTTCTCTGTGTAGCCTTGGCTGTCCTAGACTTGCTTTGTAGACCAGGCTGGCCTGGAACTCACAGCGATCTGCCCGCCTCTGCCTCCCCAGTGCTGAGATTAAAGGCGTGTGCCACCATGCCCGCCTTCATTTAAGTTTTTTAAAGATTGATTTATTTACTATTATGTACACAATGCTCTGCCTGCATGTACACTGGCAGGCCAGTAGAGGGCATCAGATCACATTATAGATGGTTGTGAACCACCATGTGGTTGCTGGGAATTGAACTCATGACCTCTGGAAGAGCAGTCAGTGCTCTTAACCGCTGAGCCATCTCTGTAGCTCTAAGTTTTTGATCTTACCCATTCTGACAAGTATTCCACACTTTTTATTTTGAGATAAAATCTCCCTCTCTACATATAGCCTAGGGTGGCCTTAGCCTCATGAATGCCAGGGGTGTGTGTGTGTGTGTGTGTGTGTGTGTGTGTGTGTGTGTGTGTGCCCATGACATCATGCTTGGCTCTACAATATCTTTAAGCAGGGCCAGGCAGTGGTGGTGCACACCTTTAATCCCAGCACTCAGGGAGACAGAGCCAAGAAAATCTCTGTGAGTTCGAAGCCAGCCTGGTCTACAGAGTGAGTTTCAGGACAGCCAAGGCTGTTACACAGAGAAACCTTGTCTTAACCCTCTCCTCTAAAAACTCCTTAAGCAGAAGGTGAGCCTGGAACAGAGAGTAAGGTGATACAGGTTCCCTGCAGGAGAAAGATGTCTGTATCTGCAGTGATCAAAGCAGGGATGGCTTGTAGACTGAGTTCACCCCAGAAGCACAGCTTGCCTCTATTTTCAGCTCAGTGGCTGACTTGCTATATGATGGGGTTCAAGTCATTCCACCTCTTTGGGACTCTTCTCTAAAGGGAAGATGACTGAGTCTGCTGCCTCCCTCTGCGCCTGTGAGGATTAATGAGGTGGTGCTGAAAAGGCAGCCTTAAAACCCCACACCCCTAGCTGTACAAGCTTAACAAGTGCAAATGAAGCGGCCCCATTTGCAGTTGGTCCACAGAAACTAATTAAGCTTGCACAGAGTTCCTGGAACTAGGAACTAGAAACTCGGCCCAAACAAGACTGAGGGCCCTGTTTCCGCCAAATATCTATTCCTGTCAGGCAAAACTGGCTTCTGTCAGTTCCTCTCAAAAGGAACATGAGCAGCCTGCACCCTCCCGGCCTTTCTTTTGCAAGCATGAAGCTCTGCTGCTGCTCAGTGGAGGATCACTACCTTTTCAGGAACAGGCAAGCAGGCTCTTCCTGGACCCTAGCCAGCACCCTGACTTGTTTCCTTGACACCCATACTCCTGCTCTTTCTTCATTCTCTTCTTTGCTAGAAGCAGACTTAATTAAAAGAGACTGGAATTTCACATCCTACTTCACCATAGAGGTTTAAAGGAAAAGGTGGCCTGGAAAGTGTAGCCTAGCACAGTGTGTGTGTGTGTGTGTGTGTGTGTGTGTGTGTGTGTGTATGTCCGTCTGAAAAGGCCAGAAGAGTGTGTCAGATCCTTGGGTGTTTGTGAGCTGTCCAGTGTGGATACTGGGATCCAAACTTAGGTCATAGCAACAAGGAAGCAAGAAAATGCTCTTAACTGCTGAGCCATCTCTCCAGTCCCAATACAGGCCTTTAATCCCAGCACACAGGGAGGCAGAGCCAGGTGGATCTCTGTGAGATAGAGGCCAGCCTGGACTACAAAGCGAGTTCAGGACAGCCATGTCTACACAGAACAAACCCTATCTCAAAAATCAAAAAAGAAAGAAAGAAGTCTAACTAGTAAGCAAAAATCTTGAATATAGTATATTTTATTACATTTAAACAATTGTGTGTGCATGCATGCTCATGACATAGCAGATGTGTAGAGGTCAGAGGACAACTTGTGGGACTCCATTCTCTCCTTTTACCTTGTACATCTTGGGAACTGAACTTGGGTCTTCAGGGTTGAAGCAAGTGCTTTTACCCATCTTGTTGGCTCCAGCATAATTTTACTAACTACATGGTCTTCATGCTGTATATTAGATCTCTAAACTTCTTCATCCTACATATCACTACACCTAACCTCTAACCGACATCTCTCCAGCTTTGCTCCTCTCCACTGCTCGCCCCACCAGACAGGATTTCTCAGCGTAGCCTTGGCTGTCCTGGACTCACTTCATTCACAAAGCTGGCCTTGAACTCACAGAGATCTGCCTGCCTCTGCCTCTCTGAGTATAGTTTTCATCTTTTAATAATAATAAAGAGTGTTGTTTTAGCTTCCACAAGTAAGTAGGATTTGTGACATGTCTGAGTTTCTGAGTCTGGTTTATTTCACTTCACATGGTGATCTCTGTGTTTATTAAACATAGTAATCATTGAATCTATTGATTTTCCTATACATCACATAATTTCTTTATTCTTTATTGTTGAATAGGACTCCATTGTGCATGCCGGGTGTGATGGCACACGTCTGTAATCCCAGCACTCCGCGGGGAAGAGGCAGGCAGATCGCTGTGAGCTTGAGGCCAGCCTGGTCTACAAAGCAAGTGCAGGACTGCTAAGGCTACATAAAAAAACCCTGTCTAGAAAAAAAAAATGACTCCACTGTGCATATGCAGTGCATTTTGTTGTTGTTGTTGTTTTGTTTGTTTCTTTGTTTTGGTTTTTTTGAGACAGGGTCTCTCTGTGTTAGCCTTGCTGTCCTGGACTCACTTTGTAGACCAGGCTGGCTTTGAACTCACAGTGATCCCCCTGTCTCTGCCTCCCAAGTGCTAGGATTAAAGGCATGCACCACCAAGCCCAGCCTGGAGTGCATTTTTGTTCATCTATTAGTAGACATCTAAGTTAGTTCCATATCTTGTATATCATGAACAAAGCTGCAAAGAACACAGAAATGTAGGTACCCTTACAATTTGGTCACTCATCTCATTTAGCTATAGACCCAGAAGAGGAAATGTTGAATCACATGGTGGGGGAACCTCAAAATCCTCTTTTTTCTTTTCTTTTTCTTTTTCTTTTTTACTTTCTTCTTTCTTTTTCTTTTTTTTTTCAGCAGAGTCTCACTTTGTACCTCAGGCTAGCCTAAAAACTTGTGTTCCTCTTCCTTTAGCCTCACCAATTATAGGCATGTACCCGTTAAACTCCAAATCAGTATCAGCTTCCCAGGGAGCAGCTTCTGGAGTTTGTTTACTCTGCCAGGGTTTGCCTCAAATGTTCTCCACTTTCACCTAGGCAGTTTACCAACCTATGGCCTTATGCCAAGTGTTAACAGGAGAACGATTTTCAAAGAATCACGGTGAAAGGGGAAATTCTGCCCCTAAGATCATTGCCAAGTTTCCTAGAAAGCAAATTCAGCCTTGGTTCAGGACCACTGATTGCTGTCTCTGCTCCTATCTCAATAGGACATCCCCGGTCTTCAGACGGTCCTCTGGCTCATCAATAACATGAAGGGCAAACAACCTTTCTATGCCCATCTTCCCTCCAAGCTGATTTAGACCTCTATTTTCTCATTCTGGGCAAAAACCAACCAAACAATTGGAGACATTAGGTTGTGAGGCACAAGATGAAGTAAATAAGACATCTGGGGCCTGGGACAAAGAGCTTCCTGCAAAATGCAATTATTATTATTTTTTCTTTGAGATGAACCCTTACTACATAGCCCTGGGTGGCCTGGAACTTGCTATGTAGACCACAATGGGCTCTACTCACAGAAATCCACATGCCTCTGCCTCCCAAGTGCTGGAATTAATGACAAGTGCCACCACGCCCAGCCTTGAATCTGTTCTTTTAACAAATACCCATGCCCTCTGACCTTTATAATAGAGCTGTTAGAACCTTTTACTTAGAAAGGAATGTAGGTATGAAGGAGAAACTTAACACACTATATAATATATATTTTACATCATTTATTAAAGTTTTTAATTTTTTATTTTTTGGGTTTTTTTTTTTGAAACAGGGTTTCTCTGTGTAGTCTTGGCTGTTCTGGACTCGCTTTGTAGACCAGGCTGGCCTCGAACTCACAGCGATCCGCCTGCCTCTACCTCCCGAGTGCTGGGATTAAAGGCAGAGTCTGGTTTATTTCAAAATTAAACAAATACCTTTTTTTTTTTTTTTTTTGGTTTTTTGAGACAGGGTTTCTCTGTGTAGCCTTGGCTGTCCTGGACTCGCTTTGTAGACCAGGCTGGCCTTGAACTCACAGTGATCCGCCTGCTTCTGCCTCCCGAGTGCTGGGATTAAAGGCGTGCGCCACCACGCCCGGCTAAACAAATACCTTTTAAAGAAAATAAAGGAGCTAGGCGTGGTGGCACACAACTTTAATCCCAGCATTTGAGAGGCAGAGGCAGCCAGATCTCTGAGTTCAAGGCCAGTCTTTTTTTTCCCCCCTGAAACAGGGTTTCTCTGTGTAACCTTGGCTTTCCTAGACTCGCTTTGAAGACCAGGCTGGCTGGGGAAAAAAAAAAATCTGTCTCTAAATACATACCTTAATAAATAGGTTGAACTAGAGGATCTTTTAGTTTTTTGGTTGCTTTTTTTGTTGCTTTAGAAAGGGTTTCATTACGTCACCCACCCTGGCCTGAAGTTCATTATGAAGCCTCCCCCCTGCTGGCTGGCCTTGAACTCAAGACCATCTTTTCCCCATCACACACTTTGGAATTACAGGCACACACAACCCTCTGTTGGCTTAAAAGAAAACAATGGTTAGTGGAGAGAGCTAAAGATAAAGCTCACTTGGTGGTGTATTTGCATTAGCACGCATGAAGCTCAATCCGAAGCACCAAATACAGCCAAATGCTGTGGCATACACCTATAATCCTAGCACTCGTCGAGGCAGGAGCATCAAGTTTAAGATATATTAAGCAACATAGTAATTTGAATGCAGGTCTTGACTACAAAAGACTCTGTCTTCAAACATATTTTTTTCTGGAATTACAGGGCACACCTGTAACGGCAGCACTCAGGAGGCAGAGGCAGGAGGATCTCTGTGAGTTCGAGGCCAGACTGGTCTACAGAGGGAGTCCAGGACACCCAAGGTTATACAGAGAAACCCTGTCTCCAAAACAGATTCTTTTTTTTTTTTAATGCACTTTAGTGATCTTCCAGCAACAAGCTTCTGAATTCTGGAATTATAGATGTGTTCCATTGAACCTGGTTTTCTCTCTCTTTTTTCCTTTATTTATTTATGAAGTAGGATCTCACTATGCTGGGATTAAACGTATGCGCCACCACGCCCAACTGAACAGGAATAATTTTAAGAAAAGGAACAAAATCATTATTTTTATGTTATTTAGAAAGAAAGTTCTTTACTTCCCCTACGTGCCCCATTGTCAGGGATGGAACCTGGAAAAGAGATGATGGTCCTGATTCTGGTTTCCCATCCCTCTACTCCTCCCAGTTCCTCTCCACCTCCCCTCCCATCTTTTTTTTTTTCCGAGATAGGGTCTCTCTGTGTTAGTCTTGGCTGTCCTGGACTTGCTTTGTAGACCAGGATGACCTACAAAGTGATTCGCCTGCCTTTGCCTCCCTGAGTGCTAGGATTAAAGATGTGTACCACACACCTGGCTAAAACAACCATTTTCTAAGGGATGAAAACTAATTTTCTTCCAACAGAGTCTCACAGGGGAAACTATTCCTAAGTGTATGCTGCATGCCCAGCAGTAGATGGCCAATGGAAAACAAACTCAGTGGCGTGGCATCTTTGGAGGTTCCTTGTTTCTCCAGATATGACAGGTTTTGTGATTGTGTCCTTTAAAGGCTCTTGGGGGCATGGAGAGATGGCTCAGCGTTTAAGAGCACTGACTGCTCTTCCAGAGGTCCTGAGTTCAATTCCCAGCAACCACATGGTGGCTCACAATCATCTATGATGTGATCTGATGCCCTCTTCTGACCTGCAGGTGTACATGCAGGCAGAGCATTATATACATAATAATAAATAAATAAAATCTTTTTTTAAAAAGCTCTCTGGGTGTTTACAATTTTTATTGTTGTTGCTGTTTTTTTTTTTTCCCTTTGGTAGGCTGGTTTTTGGTTTTTCTGGTTTGTTTGTTTGAACTTATTTGTTTTGAGACAAAGTCTCTCTATATAGCCCTGGCTGTCCTAGAATTTGGTTACAGTACATTCTGGAAGAAGGGCAGTGTCTTAGGGCCAAAGGGCTAGACTCCAATAGGGAGGAATTTTTGTTTGTTTGCTTGGGTGTTTTTTTTCCTGAGACAGGGTCTCTCTGTCTCAGGTCTGGCTGTCCTGGACTCACTTTGTAGACCAGGCTGGCCTCGAACTCACAATGATCCGCCTGCCTCTGCCTCCCAAGTGCTGGGATTAAAGGCGTGCACCACCACCGCCTGGTTTGTTTGCTTGTTTTTAAAGACAGTCTTATACAGCCAAAGCTGGACCTTATCATCTTACCTTCTCCACCTGAACCTTGGGATTGCAGAAGTAAGTCATCTCACTTTGGTGTGTGTGTGTGTGTGTGTGTATGTGTGTGTGTGTGTGTGTGTTTCCGGGAATGCTAGAGAAACACTCTATCACAGAGCCACAGTTACAATAGAAAAGGAAAGTTCTGAAGTAACCCCCTCCTACTCCTGCTGTTATAGCTGATCATTTACTAATAGGTTTGGCAAGCTTTGTAAGGGAAAGGGCCATGCTTTGGTTTGATGGCTTTGTTTTTAAACTTATCATGATCTGGGTGTGTTGTTTGTGTCTGTATGGTAATGCACATCATTCTGTGGGTGCATTTGACCACTGAACACATTTGGATGCCTGGGGGGGAGGTGTTTGACCCTACTCAGAGGAATAAGTGATACTTAAAAGCAGTCAAGCTAAATAGTGGTGGTGTATGCCTTTAATTCCAGCACTCGGGGTGGGGGTGGGGTGGAGGTAGGTGGATCTCTGTGAGTTCAAGGACAGCCTGGTCTACAAAATGAGGCCAGGACAGCCAGGACTACAAGAGAAACCCTGTCTTGAAAAAAAAAATTCAGGTCCTCATGTTTGTACCATAAGCACTCTTCCCTATGCATCCATCTGGGGGCATGTTGTTGTTGTAAACAAACTAAAGTGTTGATTTATTTTGCAGTACTGGGGATTGAATTTAAGGCCTCTCAGATGCTAGGAAAGTGTTTTACCACTGTGCTGTATTCCCAGGCCTGGTATAGGTTTCTGTTTACTGGTTTGGGCTTTTTTTGTTGGGGGGGGGGAGGTAGAGTGGGAGTATTTGTTTATCTATATACAAGACCTCACAATGTAACCCAGGCTGGCTTTAAACCTGTGATCTTCTGGCCTCTGCCTTCTGAGTTTGGGGAATACTGGGTCTCTCTGTGTAGCCTTGGCTGTCCTGGACTCACTTTGTAGACCAGGCTGGCCTCGAACTCACAATGATCCGCCTGCCTGGTATCCGCATGGCATATACTACCATGTTCAATTTGAAGGTCATGCTTTATTCATCTCTTGTAGTCCAGAGGCTGCCCAGCTCCACTTCATCCAAAGCTCCTCCTGAGACACCTAAAACACAAGTGACTGAGGGCTAAAAAAAAAAACCAAACAAACCAGCTCAGTCGTTAAGAGCGCTTACTGCTCTTCTGTAGAACCTAAGTTCAATTCTCACTCCAACTCCAGGGGCATCTGAAACCTCTGGCCCCCAAGGGTACCTGCATTCATGTGCATATATCCACACAAAGACACATTGATCAAAAATAACTATTTTTAAAAAGAAATGCCAAGCCAGGCATGGTGGCGCACACCTGTAATCCCAGCACTCGGGAGGCAGAGGCAGGCGATTGCTGTGAGTTTGAGGCCAGCCTGGTCTACATCGTGAGTCCAGGACAGCCTTCAAGGCTACACAGAGAAACCCTGTCTCGAAAAACCAAAAGAAAGAAAGAAAGAAAGAAAGAAAGAAAGGAAGGAAGAAAGGAAGAAAGAAATACCCCCCACAGTAGTACCCAGCTAATCCTATAACTCAAGAGGCACAGGCAGGCTGTGAGTTCAAGGCCAGCCTGATCTACATAGCAAGTCCCAGGCAGGCTGGAACTATTCAGTGAGAACCCTATTTCAGTACAAGAACAAGATTAAAGAAATGACTGAACACTTGGGAGGGGTTCACATTCTCCTATCTGTCACTCAGAAGAAAGCGAAACTAGACGAAAACATCCCTTTGGGTGGGGGTGGGTAAAGAGTTTTTTCAAAGAAGCCTGTTTACACAATTCTCTGAGGCCCTCTGCTTTGCAGTTAGCTGGAAATAGGAAATGTAGGCTAGAGGGGATCTCTCAACATTTTCTAGAACAAAATGTGTTTTGCTGCCCTCCCCCCCTCCCCTTTTCCCTCCAGGTCAGAGTTCAGATGTCCCCCAATCAGGGCTCCAGCTCTTACCCTCAACACCTTCAAAACATCAAGAACTCTTTATGTTAAGAGATTTACGGTAAGGAATTGGCTCACACCTTTGTAAGGGCTGGCTGGCTAAGCTGGTCTGAAATTCTTGGTCTGTCAGGGAGGGCAACCACTGAAGCTGTAGTCCGCCTCTTTGAGTTATCTTTTGGTGTTTTTGATAACTTGTTTTGTTTGTTTGTCTGTTCATTCATTTTGGCGTGCGCGTGTGTATGTGTGTGTATGTGTATGTGTATGTGTGTGTGTGTGTATGTGTGTGTGTGTGTGTGTGTGTGTGTGTGTAGGTGTGTAGGTGTGTAGGAGAGGGGGATCTGCAATGTAGCTCTGGCTGACCTCAAACTCACAATCTTTCTGCTTAGTGTCCAAGTGCTGCAACTAAAGGCACATACCTCTGATCCTGTCCTGGGTTCTGTTTTACCCTCAATGAAGCCTTAGTTCTTTTTTGTTTGTTTTTTTGAGACAGGGTTTCTCTGTGTAGCCTTGGCTGTCTGGGACTCACTATGTAGACCAGGCTGGCCTTGAACTCACAGTGATTTGCCTGCCTCTGCCTCCCAAGTGCCGGGATTAATTCTTTTTAAAAGGGTCTTTCAACTGATTGAATCAGGCATACCCAGAACAACTAGGAAACCTTTCTTAACATCAAACCACCCTGGTCATCATAATTATATGACCTCCATTACACTCAGATGTGTGTTTTCTTAATTTTTTAATTTTTATTTTAAGGAACAGAGACATGACTCAGATATTAAGTGCACTTTTGCAAAGACCAGCATTCCAGTCCCAGAACCCACACTGGGCTGTAATTCTAGCTCCAGGAAGATCCAATGTCTCTGGCCTCCACAGGCACTGCACTGACATGCACAAATGCACAAATTTACGGCCAAACATATATATATATATATATATATATATATATATATATATATATATATATATATATATATATATATATATATAACTTGTCTGTATGGCTGTGTGGTGTGAGGGTCAGAGAGAACAACTTTTGGCCATTCTACCCTGAGCTCTCAGGATAGAACGCTGGTTATCAGGTTTTCATGACAAACACTTTTAATAGCTGAGCCTTCTGACTGGCCCTTTGTCTTTTGTGAGACATACAGGCTCTCATGTAACTACTCAAGCTGGTGTCAGACTTGCTAGGAAGCCAAGAATGGCTCTGAACTGCAGATTTCCCCTGTCCCTGGGATTAAAAGCATGCACCACACCTAATTTGTTTGGTTCTGCTCCATTCTTCCCTTCCTCTTTTGTTCCTTCCCTCTTTTCCTTCCTTCTGAAACAGGGTCTCACTACTATATATAGCCTAGGCTGGCCTGGAACTCATAATCCTCTTGCCTGCAGGATTACAGATATGGGCCACCATGCTCATGCTCAGTGTTGAGACTGCATTGGCTTTAGTAACAGGAAACACAGCATAGATTAGCTGTCATACAAGCTTCTTGCCTGAGCTCTCAACACACCCTCCTTCACCCTTCTTCCACTTAGTGTGTTCATCCACAACTTCTGCCCTATGCTTCCACCACATCTGCCCTTTGCTAAGCCTCTTCTTTGCTGTTTTCTCCTCCTCCTCCTCCTCCTCCTCCTCCTCCTCCTCCTCCTCAAGATGCCAGCCCCCAGCTGGTGTCATAGGACCCATTTCCTGTAAGATCTTTTCTAGATCCCTGATTTGATATTGTCTCTCCTATTTCCAGGAGCTGGAGTTCTGGGGATGTACCACTACACCAGGCTATTAAGCTTCTTTCTGTATCTTGTGCCTTCTAGGAGGAGGCGACTTTATATTGTTCATTCTTCATGTGACCACCATCCAGAGAGCCTGATATATAGGCAAGCAGAATATTTCTTCTGAATTATATTAAATTTACAGAATCCAGTATAACTTATCCATAACTCGGTTATACTTTACAAAACCTCACTTCTTCTTCAATTTCACTTTTTATTATTCTTCGGTGTGTCATATGAATACAAATGCCCTTGGAGTGCGGAGACATCACAGGCAATTGTGAGCCAGCAGGCTGTGGGTGCTCAGAAGCAAACTTGGATCTTCTGCAAGAGCAGTGCTGGTTCTCAAACCACTTTGGGGGCTGAAGAGATTGCTCAGCTGCCAAAGTGGTTTGGTTAGTTCCTTGCTGGGCAGTTTTAAGAAAAGTAATACATAGCAGCACTCGGGAGGCAGAGGCAGGCGGATTGCTGTGAGTTCGAGGCCAGCCTGGTCTCCAAAGAGAGTCCAGGACAGCCAAGGCTACACAGAAAAACCCTGTCTCAAAAGACCAAAAAAAAAAAAAAAAAAAAAAAAAAAAAAAAAAAAAAAGAAAGAAAGAAAGAAAGAAAAAGAAAAAAAAGAAAAGAAAAGTAATACACAGAGCGAGGAGAAAGGGAGGCAAGGAGGTAGAGGAAGAAAAGGGCAAGTAGAGAGGAGAGAGGGAGGGGAAGAGGGGGGAGGTAGGGAGGAGAGAGGAAGAGGAAGGGAGAGGGAGAGAGGGAGGGGGAGAGAGAGAGAGAGAGAGAGAGAGAGAGAGAAGAGAGAGAGAGAGAGAGAGAGAAGAGAGAGAGAGAGAGAAGAGAGAGAGAGAGAGAAGAGAGAGAGAGAGAGAGAGAGAGAGAGAGAGAGAGAGAGAGAGAGAGAGAGAGAGAGAGAGAGAGAGAGAGAGAGAGAGAGAGAGATAGGAGAGGAGAGGGCTCTCTATGAAGCTCTAGCTGTCCTGGAACTCACTAAACCAGGCTGGCTTTGAACTCACAGAGATCTGCCCAGTTCACCAGTGCTGGTAATTCCACTGTGTTAGGGTAGTGATGGTGCATGCCTTTAATCTTAGCACTCTGGAGACAGGGTTTCCCTGTGCAGCCCTGGCTGTCTTGGACTCACTCTGTAGACCAGGCCATAGCTTGCCTCTGCCTCCAGAGTGCTGGGATTAAAAGTGTGCACCACTTTTCGTCTCATTGTGTGTACCAGGCTGGCTTGGGACTCATGATTCTCCTGCCTCAGTCTCCTCAGTGTTCAGATTATAAACATGTACCACCATACCTAGTATTTATTATTTTGTTTTTGTTTATTGTTGCTGTTTTGAGACAAAATCTCACTATATATCTCTGGTTTCCCTGAACTCACTTTGTAGACCAGACTGGCTTAGAACTGACATAGATCTGCTTGCCTGTCTACCTACCCTCCAGAGTGCTAGGATTAAAGGGTGTATGCCACCACCACTAAATTTTTTTATTCTAAATTGGGTGACTTTTCTCTTACATCTAATTCATGGCTGGAATACTGTTAATGAAAATGGAGTCTAAAAATAAAAGTTTGCACTGGCCCAGCCAGCAAGCTATCATCACAATAGTAATAAAACAATGTAAAAGGCTACATTAGCAACATTATCTTGTGGGTTCTTCATGGATAATACTTTAATTTTTCTTCTTCCAAACATTAGGTAATCAGATTTTTGCCACACAGATATTTGAAGAAAGCCACACTCCTTCCCTGACTGAATAAAGTAGGTTCCAGTGTTAGAAACAAAATGAAACTTTCAGCCGGGCGTGGTGGTGCACGCCTTTAATCCCAGCACTCGGGAGGCAGAGGCAGGCGGATCGCTGTGAGTTCGAGGCCAGCCTGGTCTACAAAGAGAGTCCAGGACAGCCAAGGCTACACAGAGAAACCCTGTCTCAAAAGACCAAAAAAAAAAAAAAAAAAAAAAAAAAAAAGAAAGAAAAAGAAAGAAAAGAAAGAAAGAAAGAAACTTTCTCTGGCATTGTCCCAGGATGACTGGCCTTCAGTCACTTTCCCCTGGGACTTGCCTTCCAGGTACAAACTACTCTTGGTAATTAAAGTCGGTAAACAAGCCATTCGGAATGGGAATGCGCCTGCCTTATGGCTGTCTTTGTAATGTAAAAATGCTTCAATTTAACTACGTTCTTAAGCAAGATAAAAATTCGGAATAGAAACCTGCACACTCACGTGATTACCATCCTGCTAGGACAGATATACTTTAAAAAAATGCACACCAGACTTGGTTTCTTGACCTGAAACAAAAGAGAAATAGGGATGATTTCCCACTTAGGTGGAAGACCTAGCCCTATGCATCGGTAGAATCCCTCCACCCACATCTTTTCACACCCAGAGAATTTTCTCTTTGCTTTCCAGCGATCCCCTACCGCGGTGCTACAAAGAAGGCGGGGCTACTTCTTAGTCTTGCCACTTTCACGCCTTTCTGCCAATTACCAGTGTGAAACAGTGGTTGGGCGGCAACCTTACCGGAAGACCCCGCCCCCATTCTGGGTCAGCCAATCCGGAAAGGATGGGTGGAGAACATCCTTTGTGATCCCGCCCCCTCTGGGTAATTTAGAGCACGCTGGGCGGGAATGTAAGATGGCGGAATAGTATCGCGGTGCTTTAGGCGTTCAGGCTCCCGGCTTACTTCAGTTCCAGTCTCCGCGGCGGCGGTGACCACTAATCGAAGAGCGCGTTTGGGTAGTTGCCAAAGATGCCGAATATCAAAATTTTCAGTGGGAGCTCCCACCAGGATTTATCCCAGAAAATTGCTGACCGCCTGGGCCTGGAGCTAGGCAAGGTGGTGACTAAGAAATTCAGCAACCAGGAGACCTGGTAAGGATGAAATTGGCATCGCGAGTGTGCCTCACCTGCCCAGGCAATGGCACCTTGGGGGATGGAGCGGCCATGGGAGATCTGGGGTACTGAGGGAGGGAGGACAGAAAAGGACAGCTGAGGTTACCTTACCCCTACGGCTGTTCCGTTATTTTACGTAGCCCGAGGGTCGGGTTCATCATCGCAGCGCGTTCAGGTGGAGCCAAGATGGAGGGGGGAGGGCGAGGCGTAGCCGCTATGTTTGAAGGCTGGGGATGGAAGACCTAAGGTGTGTGTGTGTGGGGGGGGGGGTAATGGCCTCCTGGAGCCTCTGGGAGGGCGTACCAACGCTTAGCTTCGGCCTTGGGGACACGTGGCTTGTCGCTTCAATGTGGAGTCACACTAGGCTGGATTCGGCTCGCTTTCAGTGCGTTGCCTGGTGTATATCAGAGAGCATACTGCGTTCTGAGCCTCCGCCTGTTTTTTTCTCCTGAAGTCGAAAAGCTTTTTGATCCGAAATGGTATCGTTTTAATTTGGTCTCAAGGGAAACATGTTCTGAGGGCGCGAAAATATTACCACTTCCCTTAGATTGGCACGCGTCGGCTTTTCCTATCCTGTTTGTTGAGGAATCGACTCACCCTTAAGTTAAATCAAGTGGTTGCTTTAGCTCAGCATCCCGGATCTTTAGCATCTCAGCGTAAGTCATCCCGAAAGGAAACCATAGTTGTCGAGTTGGAATTTTTTGACATTTCCTAACGCCGCTATGATTACAGATAATACACCCACCGGCGCTTCTGTCCCCCATAGCGGCCGCTTCCCAGTGTTATGTGCCTAAGATATTTAGGGAACGACTTACACGTGAATATTAATAATTTGACAAAATAACAATGCAGGGAACGAGGTAATCCAAACAGCGAATTGAAATAGGATTTTTTTGGGGGGGGATGCTTTGCCTTGAAACTCCAGCACTGGTGTGGTGTCACAACACCTGTAATCACACCGCTGGCAGAAGCAGGAAGATAGCAAAGTACAAGTTTGAGGCAAGTCTGGTCTACAGAGCTAATTCTAAATTAGTCGGGATCACATAGTAAGACCATCTCAGATAATTTAATTACGAACAAAACTCCCTAGGCCCACTTTCATCCTCCACATGCAGTATTGGACCATGTAAGAGATAACTTGATTAGCTGCTTCCTTCAGCGCCCCTTCCAGCTATGTATGGAATCTTCTAGATCTTATACACTGTATTTTATTTTCCCGTAGTAGATGAGATCAGAACACTGGCCATAATCCTTTTTCATTGGTTTATTTAAATATTTTTTAGGCTTTTCTTTAGGGGGAAGCTCCTTCAGCCTCTTGCTTTTCTTTCTGCCTTCTTGCAGACAAGGGCCATTACTACCTCCACAGCCTACAATCTTTTTTTTTGTTGTTGTTTGTTTGTTTTTCGAGACCGGGTTTCTCAGTGTAGCCTTGGCTGTCCTGGACTCACTTTGTAGACCAGGCTGGCCTCCAACTCACAGCTTCTGTCTCCCGAGTGCTGGGATTAATTAGGTGTGCGCTACATACAGCCTACAATCTTACAGTCATCTGGTAGGGGTCTTTTTTTTTTAAGCTAATGATCCATTAAATTACATGAGATTTATTTTTTTCTGACATTTCTAAATGTTCTGTATTTTTACTTTAAAGTGGCTTCCATATATATATATATATTAGAGCTAGCTAGTTAAAGTTCATCTGTAATGAATGGCCCCTTCCTGGATTAGAATGCTGTTAATTGTGATGCAAATGATAGTGCAAACACTGATAGCATCTGTAACCAGGCAATGCCTTAGTCAAAAGAGGTGTGCAAGCTGCTGTTTTTAATCTCTGACCATTATTACTCCTGGGCCTCCATAAAGAAAGCCAAACAGCCCTAGACTTTGAGAACAACAGCTTAGCTAGGAGATAAGTATGTGAGTTTAGCTTTTTTGTTTGGTTTGGGTTTTTTTGTTTTGTTTGTTTTCTTTTTCATTTAGAGGTTTTCTTTGACCCCTTTGGTTATTAAATCTTTCTCCTATGTTTTCAGGGGGGAAAATGAAGAATATTTTGTCCTTCTGTTCTCTGCACAGGGCAACACACCAGAACCTGGGGTTATATTTGTGATGATGGTCATGGAAGAAGAGAACAGAATTTAGTTAGTTTTTTACTGACTGGTTTCGATTAAGCCCAACTTGGATAATAAGGTTTTTTAGTTTTGTTGTTGTTGCTGTGTGTGTGTGAGACTAGTGCCTGCGGAGGTCAGAAGAAGGTGTTAGGTCCCCTGGGACCTGAGACACAGATGATTTTGAGCCAACATGTGACAGCTAGGAGTCAGAACCCAGGTCCTCTGCTAGAGTAACCTGTGGTGGTTTTTTTGTTTTGTTTTTTTTTGTTGTTGTTGTTGTTTGGTTTTGGTTGGTTGTTTGGTTGGTTTGATTTTTTGGTTTTGGTTTCTCTGGGTAGTCTTGGCTGTCCTGGACTCTCTTTGTAGACCGGGCTGGCCTCCAACTCACAGCAATCCCCCTGCCTCTGTCTCCCAACCTGTGTTCTTAACTACCCGGCTGAATATAAGTTTTAGCTCTA
Organism: Acomys minous; assembly: GCF_964271855.1. Lineage (NCBI taxonomy): Eukaryota > Metazoa > Chordata > Mammalia > Rodentia > Muridae > Acomys > Acomys minous. The sequence continues at coordinate 44,664,136 of NC_140488.1, read as the reverse complement.
AGTTTGGCTTTGAAAAATGGCTGGATTGGGGTTGGAGTGATGGCTCAGAGGTTAAGATCACTGTCTGCTCTTCCAAATGTCCTGAATTCTTTTTTTTTTTAAAGATTTATTTATTATGTATACAGTGTTCCGCCTGCATGTACATCTGCAGACCAGAAGAGGGCATCAGATCTCACTATAGTTGGTTGTGAGCCACCATGTGGTTGCTGGGAATTGAACTCAGGACCTTTGGAAGAGCAGCCAGTGCTCTCAACCTCTGAGCCATCTCTCCAGCCCTGAATTCAATTCCCAGCAACCACGTGGTGGCTCACAACCATCTATGATGAGGTCTGGTGCCCTCTTCTGGCATACAGGCACATATGCAGGCAGAACACTGCATAATAAATAAATTTTTTAAAAAAAGAAAAATGGCTGGATTGTTGGGTTTTAAATGGTAGTGGCAATTGGGTGATGAATTCCTAAGTGTTTTGAGTTTTGTTTGTTTTTTGTTGTTTTGTTTTTTCTGTGGTGGAGAGTACATCTGGCTGGCTTAGAATTTAGCTGTATAGGCCAGGCTGGCCTTGGAACTCAAGACCTGACTGTACTTCCTCAGACCTTACATGCCAGCCCTAGAACACATAAAATTTAAGGGATGATTTCTAATGTTGCTAATAGGTTTATCATATGCTCTTATTAGATGTTTAGTCTGGCAAGGAGAATGACTGTTCTTTGGAAATTTTTGCCCTTTTCCTTTTGGTTGGCATGTATTGTAAAAAATGATGGACTTTGTTTTGACAAAGAAAATGTTTTCTCTCCTGTGGAAAAATATAGATAATGAGGTTTCATAATTAATACCTCATTCGCAAGGATTTTGAAGCCAGGCATGGTGACACACACTTTTATTCCCAGCCCTTGGAAGTAGAGGCAAGCAGGATCAGCCTGATCTACAGAGGTAGGTCCAGGCCAGCCCCAGGCTACAGTGAAACCTTGTTCCTCCTCAACTCAACCTCTACCTCAATAAAAGGGATTTGATATATATGTGTGTACATAAATACACACACACACACACACTTTTTTTTCCAACACAGGTTTTCTCTGTGTAGCCTTGGCTGTCCTAGACACCGAACTCACAGCGATCAGCCTTCCTCTGCCTTTGTGCTAGGATTAAAGGTGTGTGCCACCATGCCCAGCTTTGAAGTATATTCTTTTTTCTTTTTCTTTTTGGGTTTTGTTGTAGTTATTGTCAAGACAGGGTTTCTCTGTGTGTAGCCTTGCCTGCCCTGGACTTTCTTTGTAGACCAGGCTAGCCTTGAACTCAAGAGATCCTCCTACCTCTGCCTCCCTCAGTGCTGGGATTAGAGGCGTGCACCAACACAGGCAAAACTATATTCTTAAAGCAAGGGGTTTGTTAAAATACATATAAGTCTTATAGAACAAAGGAATAATAGTTTTGCCAAGAACTTTGCAAAAAATAATTGCTAAAGCTTTGAGTTACTTTATCTGTATGCTGAAGCATCTTCCGGGTATGTGCCAAGGAGTGGCGTAAGCTGGGTCCTGAAGTAGCGCTATTCTCAATTTTCTGAGAAAGCCCCAGATTGATTTCCAAAGTGGTTATACAAGTTCACACACCCACCAGCAATGGAGAGGTGTTCCCCTTTCTCCACATCCTCGACAGCATGTGCTGTCATTTGAGATTTTGATCTTAGCCATTCTGATAGATGGAATCCCAGAGTCATTTTGATTTGCATTTCCCTGATGACTAAGAACATGGAGCATTTCTTTAGGTGTTCCTTAGCCTTTCGATATTCCTCCATTGAGAATTCTCTGTTCAGCTCTACCCCCATTTTTTTAATTGGATTATTTGGTTTGGTGTTTTTAATTTCTTGAGTTCTTTATATATTTTGGATATTGGCCCTTGGTTAGATGTTCTATTTGTTCTGTACCTCCTAATCAAACAGTCTGACACTAGTAAGTGACTCTGTGGAGCACATGATGCTCTGTCCTTTATCTACAGCCTTAGATAGACCTCTGATACCACATATAGAGGGCAAAGCTGACCTTATTGGAAATCATTATACCCAACTTCTACTCTCCCCCACTGCCAGGAGAATGGAGATCTGATTCAAGGAGGTGAAATATGCAAGATGAGTAAAGACAAGTTTAGCCATCTTTGAAGTTGCTCACTTGTAGGAAACACTTGGTCTAGACTCCATGAGCCACAGAACAAGTGCTTTTTGTTTTGTTTTGTTTTGTTTTTTGAGACAAGGTTTCTCTGTAGCTTTGGCTATCCTGGACTGGCTTTGTAGACCAGGCTGGCCTCAAACTCACAGCAATCCACCTGCCTCTGCGCTGGGATTAAAAGTGTGCGCCACCACGCCTGGCTGCTTTTTTTAAATCAGGGAATTTCTCAAGGAAAGTGAGAGTAAATATCACACCTGTAATCCCAGCCAGATAAAGCAGGCTGATCTTAGGGTTCATTCATGGTCAACCTGGTTTAGATAGAGAGTTCCAGGCCAGCTAGGAATACTTAGTGAGACACTGTTTCTAAAAAAAAGAAAAGAAAAGAAAAGAAAAAGATCTCAGGAATTCCCTTTAAAAAGTCACTGCAGCAAGCCGGAGTCAAGTCTCAGACTCAAGCCATCATACCTCAGAGTGTAAATGTGTCACCATGCCTGGCTAGCATTTTTTATTTTTGAGACAAATTTGCCTGCTTCAGAACAGGTTAACCTCCACCCCCACCCCCACCCCCCCCACCCCCACCCCATCCAAGATCCTTTCTTCAGACTACCACACTAGGCTCTTTTAATCTTAATACTTATTCTCATTGGCCTTTTACTGTAATTTCAGAATGTTATCATTATGAAAATGATGGAGATGCTATCAAATTTATTTATAGTCTCTTTAAAACAAGCAGTGTATTTTCCAAGTAAAGCACATATCAATTCAGTTCCATAGTCACATCAACCATGTTTGGTTGGAGTTGCTTTGTTTTGTTTTCGGACAAGGTCTCACTTAGTCTAAACTAGCCTCATACATGCTGTGTAGCCCAGGCTGCTCTTGAATTGATCTTTTTGCCTCAGCTCCTTAAATGCTGTATTAACCACATTTCAAGTGCCCAACGACCATAAATATGAAGCCAGTGATTCCTGTATTGTGCCATGCTTTTCTAGGCCTTATTTGGAAAATATGCAAGTAGTTCTTGTAGAAAGGCCTTCTTAGACCTCCCTGACCTATGTGAACTTTAAAGGATACTTTCTGGTGCAGTTATTAATAAGCTAATAGTTGTGAACCAACCAAGTGGGGTGTGTGTGTGTGCGTGCGCGCATGTACGCACACAAATGTATGCCACTTGTGTATATTGGTATCTGATTTCCTGACACTGGGCTTATATACAGGTGATTGATTCAGGTCCTTGCTAAGAACCACTGAGCCACCTCTCCAGCTCCTATTTAACTTTTTGTGATAGAACCTTCCAAATATACATAGCTTGAGTTTGAATCCCCAGAGCCCACTTAAAGCTGGGTGCACCCACAAGTGCTCCTCTGGAAAGATGGGAGATAAAGACAGAAGAATGCCTGGAAGCTTGTAGCTAGCCTCATGTACAAAGCAGTTGAACAACAAAAAGATTGTCCTCTGACCTGAAGGCGTGCACTCACACCTACACACCTACACACACACACACACACACACACACATCCTATACACACATAAAAATTAACCCTAATTCCTTAATATTGAAGAACTAGTCAGTGTTCAGTTCTCTATGTGTTTTCAAATTTAAAATATTAACATATTTATTGTTTGCAAGTATAAACGTCATGCACCACAATGCAAGTGTGGATTCAGAAGACAACTTTTGGAAGTTGATTCTCTCCTCTTCATCGTGTGGGTTCCAGGAATGGAATTTAAGTGGTCAGGCTTGTGGCAGGTACCTTTATCACCTGGACTACTATCAATTCTTTATTGCCGGCACCTAGGACTTCTTTACTACATTTCTTTCTATTGATTGATTGATTGGAAACGCAATGGAATTGGCTCTTATACCAGGTTGGTTCCGGGGATTGAGCTCAGGTTGCCAGATTCTTCAGAGATTGTCTTTACCTGCTGACCCATCTTACTGGACCACAGTTTCGTTGGGCTTTTTAAAACTGTTGCTTTCTGTTTGAGATGGGGTCTTTAATTTGTAGCCTAGATTAGCCTCTAACTCAATCCTCCTGCTGCAGCTTCATGGGTTTTTGGTTTACTGATGTATTGTCCTACCCAGCTAAATATACTTAATATAAGTATGTTTGAACTAGAATGCAAATAAGATCTATTGAATAGAATTAGTTGATATTTTTATGTTGTTTTCTTTTTTTTCCTTCAGTTTTATTTTCCACATGTGAGGTTTTGCCTGCATGTCTGCCTGTGCACCACATGTTATGCCAAGCATATGGAGGCCAGACTAGGACATTGACTCCCTAAAACGGGTAATAGGAGTGGTTGCGAGCCACCGTGTGGGAGCAGGGAACAGAACCTGGATCCTCTGCAGGAGCAACAAGTGCTCTTAACCACACACACACACACAAACAGTGTGTTGTTTTGTTTTTGAGACAGAATTCAGGCTGTCCTCAAATTCCCTATAGAACCTGATTTCTTATCTCAACCTGGAATTCAAGGCTGTCCCCACACCTGCATGGGATCTAACCCAAGACTTCCTGAATACTGGGATACCACCACTTAAGCTTAGCTTTGCTCTTTTATTCTTACTGTCTCTAAACACAATTTAATAAAACTATCAGAAAAGCTATTGTAATTGGAGACTTTAAAAAGTGGGTAAGGTATTTATAGAAAAAAAAAAGCATTCCAGATATCAGGAAGAGCTATAGAGACTAGGAAGTGAAAGGATATAGCCAAGGAATATAAAGAAAGAGGATGTAACTGGTACATGATGAGCTGAGGAGAAAATATTTTGAGATGAACTATTATACCTTTTTTGAGACAAGGTATGTAGCCTTGGCTTTCACTACTGTTCATTAACTTCCTAAGGGGTAGAATTATAAGTGTATACCACCAAGTCTGGCTCAGAGGTGAGCAATTTCTCAGGCTAACAACAGAAATTGAAACTCTCCCAAGTTCCCTCACAGCGTTACATAGTTTTTCAGAGAACACACAATTAAAGTAGATTCTTTTGACTGACCATAGAAGTGTCTTTTTTTTTTTTTTTTTTTTTTTTGGTATTTCTGTTACTCTATCTTCAGCTGAGAGATACAGTAGATACAGCTCTCAGTACAGTAGCTGAGAGATGCTTACTTACGTATACACAGGTATAATAATGCAGATTTATATTCTTTTCTATTTATTTGTTTAGTTAGTTATTTTGAGGCAGGGTCACAAACTGTGGCCCGGGCTGGCCTGGAGCTCACTGTTTAGTCTAATTTGTCTTGATTATATGCATGGTCCATAAAAATTGGATTTTTGAACCAGGCATGATGGTGCCTTTGGAGGTGGTGGCAGGAGAATCAGATGTTTGAGATAGGGCCTGCAACTCACGCACTCTACCTGCCTCTGCCACCCGAGTGCTGGTTTCACTGGTATAATACTGACAATAGCCCATTAATATCCCCATGCTACAAAGGGGCACACTGAAAAACAAAGCACTGACGTTATTTAAACAAAACATTTTGTGCCGAGTGTGGCGGTGCACGCCTGTAATCCCAGCACTCAGGGAGGCAGAGGCATGCGGATCTCTGAGAGTTCAAGGCCAGCCTGGTCTACAAAGTGAGTCCAGGACAGCCAAGGCTGCGCAGAGAGAAACCCTGTCTTAAACAAACAAACAAAAACCCCAGAAGTTTGAAATCATCCTTGGCTCTGTAGTAAATTGTAGGTCATCCTGAATTACTTGAGTCCTTTCTTGTCTATAAGCAAATAAATAAATAAATAAATAAATAAATAAATAAATAAATTTGAATTTTTCGAGCAGAGTATATCTCAGTGGTAGAGCGCTTGCCTAGCATGTACAAAATAATGAGTTTTGCTCTTGGCGACGGGGAGATCTCTAAGATCTGCCCGGCGAAGGAGAGCAGACGACGTGGGCTCATCCTACCGTTCCCCCCAAGTCTCTGAATAAAGTTGTTCTAACACTTTAAAAAAATGAGTTTTATTCCTAGTATCATGAAAATGAATTTTCAGTTGATTGTAGATTTATGGGCACTTGTTAAAAAAAATGAGAAAAATATGCAGGATATCTCTTACTCAGTGTTTTATAGCTTTCTGACTATAGTTTGTTTCATTTTTCTGCAAACTATAGCTTTCTTGAAACGCTATGGTATAATGTAACAATCAGTATACACTGATGAAAGTTGAGATAAGGGACTGGAGAGATGGCTCAGTGGTTAAGAGCACTGACTGCTCTTCCAGAGGTCCTGAGTTCAATTCCCAGCAACCACATGGTGGTTCACAGCCATCTGTAATGTGATCTGGTGCCCTCTTCTGGCAGGCAGAACACTGAAAATAAATCTTTTTTTAAAGTTGAGATAAATAAAACACCCCTATTAATTACCAAAAGGGTATTTTCTGTTTGCTCTGAGATGATTTTCCTCCTGGTCCTCTTCCAGTGGTTTTCTTTTAATAGTGCCTTCATCTGGTTTTAGTATCGGAATAAAATTGAGTTGGAACCTGTTTCCTTCTCATCCGATTCTGGAAAAGACTAAAATTAGCATTAGTTACGTTAAAATGCTGGCTGAATTTTTACATACACTATATTTTGATCATATTTTCACCTCCCCGAAGTCTTTCCGCCTTCCTACCTACAAAACCGTTGTTGGTTATCTTAGAGGTTTATCAATGGTATTGATTTTTCTCTCATAAACTAGCTTTTTAAAAAAAATTTTGTAGGTTTTTCTTCATTTTGCTCTTAAGTTATTTTCAGATGGCTTATGTGTATGGGTATTTTGCCTGCATGCACATGTATGTGCAACACATTCATGCCTAATGCCGTAGATCCCCTGGAACTGGAGTTACAGAGAGTTGTGAGCTGCCACGTGGATGCTGGAATTGAACCTGGATCCTCTGAAAGAACAGCCAGTGCTCTTAACCCCTGAGCTATCTTCTCCAGCCCCAGGGTCTCTTTTTTTGTAGCTACCCCGTCTTATACCTGTACTACAGATATATACCACCAACATTCACCCAATTTTGTAGTTTTGGTTTGGATTTTTTTTTGGGGGGGCAGGGGGAGACAGGGTTTCTCTACATAGCCATGACTATCCAGGAACTTACTCTATGGACCTGGTTAGCCTCAAACTCATAGAGATCCGCCTGCTCTTGCCTCCTGAGTGCGGGGTTAAAGGTATGAACTGCTACACACAGCCAGTCCATGCTTGTAAAGACTGACTCATCCCTCCAGAGCACTTTTCTGGAGTTTCTGCTTAGGTCAGAGTAATTAGCAAGACTTCCTGCTTAAGTCAGAGTAGTTAGCCCAGAATGAGGTCAGGGCCCACATCTGTTTCATTCACCATTATATATTCCTAGTAGAGGAACTTAGTTTTATAATGAGTATTTAATATCTGAGTGAACTGTCACTATAGTAGGGGAGGGACTGTCTTTTCTATACAACATTGGTACAGAACAGTAATGATTAATTCCTTAGGATTTTCCTACTTTCCTTATGTGTGGACTCTAATAGACAACCATTGGTAATCAGATTTGATACTATATCTAGTGGGCACCATATGAAACTATGGTGCAATTACTTCTCTATAAGCACTTTAGAGTAAAGTCAACCAATCTTTCTCATGCTGTGTCACATTTATAAACTCCGAATATTTGTATAGTGAACTGGAATGAACCGGGCAGTAAGCTGCTTCCGGTATACAGGTTCCTTTATGGACTCTCACCAAGTCTGACGTAATCAATGTCCACATGGGGCTTTTCCCATCCATAGCATATATCAATGCTGATGCTGTGACTGTGTGGCGCTTAGAAAAATCTATTGTTTATGTTCGTTCTCTTTTTTCGATTTTAGTGTGGAAATTGGAGAAAGTGTACGTGGGGAGGATGTCTACATTGTTCAGAGTGGGTGCGGTGAGATAAATGACAATCTTATGGAGCTTTTGATCATGATTAATGCTTGCAAGATTGCGTCAGCCAGCCGGGTTACTGCAGTCATCCCGTGCTTCCCTTATGCCCGCCAGGATAAGAAGGATAAGGTAGGAATGGAATTTTTTAAAAAATCAGATGAGATCTAGAGCTTAATGCTAAGCTAGTACCCTACCACTGAGTTATTCCTTCAGCTCAGAGTCTTTTTAATGTAGGGGAAAGAGAAACGTCCAAAGCTACAAAGCCCTTGACTACAGAGCATTTTGAAAATTGATATTGTTGAGGTGTAGCATTGGTATAGTGGTGAGCATAGCTGCCTTCCAAAATGGTATCTCCTTAAGTGTTGCCCTATCTTTTCATCAACAGGCATATAATTATTTCTATAAGCAGTGCATTTATAGCTGGGTGTGGTGGCACATGCCTTTTATCCCAACAGAAGCAGAAGCAGGCAGATTGCTGTGAGTTCAAGGCCAGCCTGGTCTACAGAGTGAGTGTAGGACAGCCAGCCAAGGCTACACACAGAAATGGGGGTAGGGGTGGAGGGAAGCAGTGCATTTATATTATATATTTTATTTAAATATCATTTAGCTTAATTCTGTTAAGACTAATCACCAGCTGGCCGCTGATGTCGCACGCCTTTAATCCTATCACGAAAGAGGAAGAGACAGGTCTCTGAACTCAAGGCCACCCTGGTCTACAGAGTGAATTTCAGCATAGCCAGGACCACACAGAAGAAGCCCCATCTAAAGAAAGGGGGGGGGTGACTGAGGCAGAGGTTCAAGACTTCTAAGCCAGTCTAGACTACAAAGCAACACCCCTAAAATAATTTAAGAAAACAGAAGTAGGAAGATACTTTTCTTTACTAAAATTTGTGTCCTCATTTGGAATTATAGTGTACTACTTACTGTTTGTATTAGATTATAATCTACCCAGAGGTCAATGGCCACATCTCTTCTCATGAATTTCATGGTGATATAATGTCTTACACACAGGCACTTGATAACCTTTTCTCAAGAAATGAATTGTTTTCATCTTGGATTTTTTGTTTTCCTTTCCTCTCTTCTATTCAGAGCCGGGCTCCAATCTCAGCTAAGCTTGTTGCAAATATGCTATCTGTAGCAGGCGCGGATCATATTATCACCATGGATCTACATGCATCTCAGATTCAGGTACCAGTGGAAGCTAAATACTGAGACTTAGAAAGGCGGGAGGAGAGGGATGGCAGCGCACCTCTGTAGTGGTGGCTAAAAGCTGAAGCAACTTAGCAGGGCAGTTTGGTGTTGCGGGAAGACAGGCTTTGGGATTAGAACTACTTTGAATGCTTCTACTTAAACAGACTAGCACATTAACTTTATAACTTTGGACCAGTTACTTAGCATAATACATGTTCATTTTTGTGGATATAAAATATTAAGTCTATGGTATGCTTGCCTGATGACTGGTGTAACTGATAGCAGTGGTGACTGTTACCAAGATTATTCCCCTAGAATAATCAGTCTTAAATTTAGAGCTACAGACACTAAGATTTTTCATACAAGCCCAGGGCAAGGGAACTCAATTGCCGCGTTTATTTTATACTATCTAAAGAAGTGTTCTGCTACATATGGTGGTGCATACCTATAGTCTTTGCACCTGGAATGCCCAGGCAGGAAGACTGAATTCCAAGCCAGGTGTGGTGATGCCTGCCTTTAGTCCCAGCACTCAGGATGCAGAGGCAGGTGTATTTCTGTGAGTTTGAAGCCAGCATGATCTACAGAGCAAGTACCAGGACAGCTAAGGCTACACAGAGAAACCCTGTCTCAAAAACCAATATATATATAAATTTTTTTCCTCCCAAGCTGGGCGTGCTAGTGCACACCTTTAATCCCAGCACTCAGGAGGCAGAGGCAGCAGGATCTCTGAGTTCAAGGCCAGCCTGGTCTACAGGCAAGTCCAGGACAGCCAACGCTATAAAGAGAAACTCTATCTCAGAAAACAAACAAACCTTAACCACCCAGTTATTACCATTTGGATCTTCTGGCAGTACAGTGAAGGTGCATGAGACAGAGGAGTAAACTCATCCTATGAAAAAGAAGCAACTTAATTGAGAAATACAACCAGTTTGTGTAAAGTAGAATTTAAACACATCTCCTGATTTTGAGTTGTTCTGTATGATTATAAATAGTTGCCACTGAATTTATATGCCATGTTATCTCTTAGCTGCTTTACCAGTTGGAACAGCTTAAACACCAAGTGGCATAAACAGTGCAAGTAGGTTGTGAATCTGATCATTGGCCTGGCAGTTTGTAGTACTTGGCTGAACTTGACTAGTTTTGTTCTATTTTGATTTGTTTTTGTTTGTTTGTTTGTTTGAGAGAGGGTTTCTCTGTGTAGCCTTGACTGCTCTGGACTCACTTTATAGACCAGGCTGGCCTTGAACTCTTAGAGATCCCTGTGCCTCTGCCTCCCTGAGTGCTGGGATTACAGGCATGCAGCACTTGATTTGGTTTTTTGTTTTGTTTTGTTTTGTTTTTTTGTTTTTCGAGACAGGGTTTCTCTGTGTTAGCCTGGGCTGTCCTGGACTCACTTTGTAGACCAGGCTGGCCTCGAACACACAGCGAACCGCCTGCCTCTGCCTCCCGAGTGCTGGGATTAAAGGGGTTTCTCTGTGTAGCCCGTGTTGTCCTGGAACTAACTCACTTTGTAAACCAAGCTGGCCTCGAACTCAGAGATCCTCCTGCCTCTGCCTCTGGAGTGCTGGGACTAGAGGTGTGTGCCACCATGCCCAGCTTTGTGGCTTTGAACTTGACTATTTACAAAAGTTCATTTCTGTTCCTGTGGTCAAGTGTGAGTGGGTTGGCTAAGGGCTAATATTGCTGATCTTGCCAGGAAGGAAGCTGTTTTTATAGTTACCACCTTGGGCATGCCTTTCCAATACTTTGAATATTGCAGTAAGGTATTTTTTTATATAAGTTACTGTTTCCTTTAAACATTTGTTTTGTGTGTGTGTGTGTGTGTGTGTGTGTGTGTGTGTGTGTGTGTGTGTGTGTGTACATGCATGACGTGTTGTGTGTGGAGGTAAAAGAATAACTTGCAGGAGTTCTGTAACCAAATGGGACCTCAAGATCAAACTTGGGCTCCTTTACCTACTGAGCCATCTCAACGGCCCTTTTTAAAAAATTACATTGATTGTTGATTGGGCACACATGTGCTCAAGCGTGTGTATGGAGGTGAGAAGACAACTCTCAGCAGTCAGTTCTCCCATGTGAGTCCCAGGGAGCAAACTCCTCAAGGCTTGACAGCAAGTACCTTTGTCAGATGAGCCAGCTCTCTTGATCTACTTTCTTTGTTAGCCAGTCATAAAAGGAAGAGAAGAAAAATAAGAGAAAATTTGACCCAGCCTCTTTCTTTCTCCAGGGCTTTTTTGATATCCCAGTGGACAATTTATATGCAGAGCCAGCCGTCCTTAAGTGGATAAAGGAGAATATATCTGAATGGAGAAACTGTACTATTGTCTCACCTGATGCTGGTGGGGCCAAGAGGTATGGTTGTAATTACTATTGGTCTTAAAAATAATGTGCTGTGGCCAGGCAGTGGTGGTGCACACTTTTAATCTCAGCACTTGAGAGACAGAGGCAGGAGGATCTCTGAGTTCAAGGCCAGCCTAGTCTACAGAGTTCCAGGACAGCCAGGGCTACACAGAGAAACCCTGTCTCAAAAAGAAAAATAGTCATTGTCTTATTGGATTGACTGTCACATTAGTGACTTGGCACTACAGAGGTAACAATACTTGCTATAACGTTATCAGAAAAAGTAGGAGATTTCATTTGCAATGAATGGCATTTATCTTTAAACCCAATTATTAATGGATAAGTGAGCTTTACATATCTCTTACAAAGCTATTGGTTAGACTGTTTGATCCCTGGATTAAAATATTAGGCAGAAAAAATATTAAACAGAGTGTGAAATAAAGTATGATATTTTAATTTAAAGCCAGGACCTTAAATTTTAAACCAAACTTATTGCCAGGAATTAGCAGCTACAATACTTTATAGCTCAGATGGTGTAGACCCTTTGATTTTCTTAGTAGATTGCTTGTTAGTCATACAAACAACTCAAATCTTTCTCAACCATATCTTTAATTTAAGTAACTTCGGTGGAATTAATAAGCTGAGAACTTGATTTATTCAACCAAATATATAGCTTGATGAACTCCATTTAGTCACTAGTTATTATCTAGTGACGGTATAAAACAGCCCATACAGGCAGCAGTTGGTCACACTTCATTGTGTGTGTGTGTGTGTGTGTGTGTGTGTGTGTGTGTGTGTGTGTAGCTTTGAGTGTCCTGGGACTCACTTTGTAGAGCAGGCTGACCTTGAATTCATTGATCTGGCTAACTGCCTCCTGAGTGCTCACAGATGTGCTCACCATGACGACCGGCTACACATTGTCATCTTAAGCATTATCTTCACATCTTTCTTTTTTTATTAATTTATTCTTGTTACATCTCAATGGTTATCCCATCCCTTTTATCCTCCCATTCTTCCCTCCCTCCCATTTTCTCCTTATTCCCCTCCCCTATGACTGTGACTGAGGAGGATTACCTCCCCCTGTATATGCTCATAGGGTATCAAGTCTCTTCTTGGTAACCTGCTGTGCTTTCAATACAGGTGGTAAACTTTAAACCCCTACCCAGATCTAGCCAATGGTCAGAACATTGAGTGGAGAGTGGGGTCTGACCTTCTCACGTACTCTGGTACCCCGTATTTGACCACATCCCCCAGAGGGGGAGAACTGGTGGCACTCAGAGGAAGGACAGCAGGTTACCAAGAAGAGACTTTACATCTTTCTTGGGACTTGCAAAATAGTTAATTTGAAATAATCAAGCAGGCCAGCTTTTACTTTTTAAGCTTAGCATAAGAATATTATTTTCTGCAAATGACTCACTGTTCCTTGTAATTCCTTTTCATTCTGATTACTTTATAGTGATGGGATATTTCCCGAGTGAGCGGTGCTCATGTCTGTCTTGGCAGGGTTGGGGAGTTAGGTAAGGATTCCAGTGTGATTATAATTCTCCCAGTAGCTCTCCACTCAAGGGTGTGTGGATTACTTTTCCAAGCCTTTTCTGCTTTGTTGGTGACTGAGTATGTTTGCCTGCAAGCACAATTTGGAACACTTTTGCAGTAACTAATTATGCATTATCTTGGATGTCATCATTCCAAGCAAATTGGCAGCCAGACATAGTGGCACATGCCTTTAATCCCAGCACTCGGGAGGCAGAGGCAAGCTGATCACTGTGAGTTCAAGGCCAGCCTGGTCTACAAAGTGAGTCCAGGACAGCCAAGGCTAACACAGAGAAACCCTGTCTCAAGAAAGAAGAAAAACCAAGTAAATTGGCTAGCTCATGACGCGTTAGGTGTCTAACTAGTAGTAATAGAGAGCACAAGGCCTCGAACTCACAGAACAGCCTGCCTCTGCCTCCCTGAGTTCTTGGATTACAGGAGTGTGCCACCAAGCCCTTCATTAAAGGACAGATTTGAACCTTGAACTTTTAGATTTAAAGGTCAGATGTGTCGCTCAGTGAGCTATATGATGGGCTCTCTGGCTTTTGTTATCTTTCATTTGATGATAATTTGGGCTATATAGTGGCACGCCCTGCTTGTCTTGTTAATTGGCTTAATTTTCTTTCTAGCACTTGTAGAAGGAATCCCAAGCTTGGTGACCAGGTACAGTTGATATTTACCATCGGTGGTAGTTTCACCACCATCAGGGGAGAGATGAAAGGGTGGGCTCTGTTCCACTCCTCCTCCTTCTGGTTCATGTGTCATCACTTCTAGAGTCACAAGTCTTCCATGACAGCAATTGGGACAATCTATGCACCCCCTGCACTAGCTAATAAGATCTCTCTTGCCTTCTGCTTTTAGTCAGTTAAACTAATATACCTTAGCACACACTGCTTCCCAGGACTGGTGAAGGGTATGACTACACCATCCCCATAAGAAATGGTAGACGTTTAAGTAATATATTTCTAAACTGCTATTGGTATTACAGAGGCATTAATCCATAAAATCCAGTTTGTTTTTTGAGATGTCAATTATGGTTGCTTTTTTTCTAGCTCTAGGATCTGGTTTGGTTTCAAGGACTATTCTCCCCTAGGGGGGGAAAAATCCCATTATTTAGTGAGTGCAAGAGATGGAACCCTGGGCCTTATCCATCCTAAGCAAGCTGTCTATCCTAAACTACACTCCCACTCTTGGAAGCTCCTTTTGCCTTAGAAGCCATAGGCATGTCTTTAACCTAACTTTGCACCGCTTTTCTTTTACAGAGTGACCTCCATCGCAGATCGGTTGAATGTGGACTTTGCTTTGATTCACAAGGAGCGGAAGAAGGCCAATGAAGTGGACCGCATGGTGCTGGTAGGAGACGTGAAGGATCGGGTGGCTATCCTCGTGGATGACATGGCCGACACTTGTGGTACAATCTGTCACGCTGCTGACAAGTGAGTACAGCCTGGTGGGGCTAGTAGTTAGAAGGAAAAAGCTATCTGCTGCCTTGTTGACTCTTTTTGAAACAAGGGATAAGTCGCTTTGGGATATTTTGATCATGCTAACTTTTACTTAATATATATTGATTAATAAGTACTCCTCATTACAGATTCCTTTTTTATTTAATGGTTTTCCAAGACAGAGGTTCTCTGCATAGCCTTGGCTGTCCTAGACTCGCTTTGTAGACCAGGCTGGCCCAGATTCTTAATTTTTATAAGCACACTGCTTTTACATCCAGTATATTCTTAATAAATTGAAACTATCAAAAGTCAAATCCATCATATACATGTTACCTTCCAAAAATCCTTGCGTAATAACACAATCTACCATAGACTGGGTTGTGTTCCCTCATAATTACATGCTTGACAAGGAGCTGTGGTGAGACAATGTTTAGATCACACATTGTTAGACCAAGGAAGGAAAGATCAAAATTCTACATCTGGTTTCTACTGAATACATAATATGTTTTTGCCGTTATGAAGTCTAAAAAATCATAAGTTGAAGCATAATCAAAACATTGGTAAAGTTTGCCCTTTTCACCATCCAATTCAATGACGTTAACTATATTTTCAATATTATATACTGTTGTCTTATCCTTTACATATATTTATTCATTTTGTATGTGTACATATGTGCACATGCCATGGCAAGCATGTGGAAGGCAGAGGAAAACTTTGGAATGGTTCTCTCATCATACCCTGTGGGCTCCAGGAATCAAATTCAGGTCAGCAGACTGGGCAGCAAGCACAGTCAAATGCAAATGTTCCTGCTTAAGCTTATTTTCAAGACAGAGTTTCTCTGTGTTAGCCTCGGCTGTCCTGGACTCACTTTGTAGACCAGGCTGGCCTTGAACTCACAGCTATCCACCTGCCTCTGCCTCCCAAGTGCTGGGATTAAAGGCCTGCACCATTAAACTCATTTTCAAGGTCATAGACTTTCAGTCTTGTGATACCATATCTTTATCATGTAGCTTTCCAGGTCATGGTGAAGGGCATTTCTCTTTTTTCCAGTGGGAAAGGAGAAAGAACACAGATTACCCCTGGAAATTTTTTATAGGTTCTACCATGATAAGACTTAGTGCAGACTTTGCTCGCTGATATGGCCAGAACTGTGTACCCAGCTCCCCTAAAATTCATGTGCTGACTTCTAGGCCCAGGTGTGGTTTTGCAGGTTACTCTTGAGGTTATTTAGGCTTAACTAATGAGATCTTGAGAGCAGAACCTTCCCGACAGACTCAGTGACCTTATCAGAAGGCAGTGCCTGCTACACTTCCTTTACGTGTTCCAGAAGGGCCTGTTGTGAGCACACAAGATGTTTGTCTACAATTGATCTTCGCCTTGTCAGACTCTAGAATTGTGGGGGGAAAAAACTTGTCTCTGATATTGTTATGGCAGATTAATATTGTTCTTTTATCCCAATTCAGATCCTGTATGTGAATGTCAGATTGATTAGTTCTTTTTCCTCTAGACTTCTCTCAGCTGGAGCCACCAGAGTTTATGCTATCTTGACTCATGGAATCTTTTCTGGCCCAGCCATTTCTCGCATCAACAACGCATGTTTTGAAGCAGTCGTCGTCACCAATACTATACCTCAAGAGGACAAGATGAAACATTGCTCCAAGATACAGGTGAGATGAGATGAATCAGGTGGTAAGGTGTGTCAGATGTGTGAAGACTGACGATTAAGTTCTTTGGGTTTTCCCTTTATTCTTTTGTTCTGGAAATGGAACCCAAAGTCTTGGTCTTGTAGGTAAGCACTCTCCCGCTGAATTTCTGAAGCCATCTTTTGTTCATTTTTTCCCCCTTGGCACTGAGGACTGGACCCAGAGCTCTACTTTGTTTGTACTGTTTAAGATTTGGTCTCATTAAGTTACCCAGACTAAGCCAGGCAGGCCTCAAACTTGAAGGTATTCTGATTCTGCCTCCACAGTAGCTAAAGGTCTGGCTTCCTCCTCTAGGCCTTTTGCTTGCTTATTAGGTCCTACTATGTAGACCAGGCTGGCTTTGAACTCAGATTCTACCTGCCTTTGCCTCCTCAGTGCCAGGTTCAAGTGCCACATCTAGCTTTTTAAGCTTTTTAATTAACGTAAAAAGTATTTGTATGTGTGCACTTGTGAATTTCAGTGGCCTAAAGATGGCATTGAAGCCAGGCGTGGTGGCGCACGCCTTTAGTCCCAGCACTCAGGAGGCAGAGGCAGGTGGATCACTGTGAGTTTGAGGCCAGCCTGGTCTACAAAGTGAGTCCAGGACAGCCAAGGCTACACAGAGAGACCCTGTCTCGAAAAAAAAAAACAAAAACAAAAACAAAAAACAAAAAAAAAGATGGCATTGAAAAAAAAAGGAGGAGGAGGAGGCTGGAGAGATGGCTCAGAGGTTAAAGATCACTGTCTGTTCTTCCAAAGGTCCTGAGTTCAATTCCCAGAAACCACATGGTGCCTCATAACCATCTAAAATGAGATCTGGTACCCTCTTCTGGCCTGCAGGGGTACATGCAGATAGAGCACTGTATATAGAATGAATGAATGAATGAATATTTAAAAAGGAAAAAAAGTATAAAAAGATGGCATTGAATCCCCTGGAACTGGAGTTAAAGGTAGTTGTGAGCTTCCATGTGAGTGCTGGGGACTGAATTTAGGTCTTCTGCAAGAGCAGTAAGCATTCTTGGCACTCTTAAATGCTGTGCCATCTCCCCAGCCTCTTTCTGCTTTGGTCTTTTGAAAAAAAAAATAGAGCGCACTATTGACTAAGGTACCCTAAGACTTATTGCAATCCTCTTGCCCCAGTCTCCCAAGGGCTAAGATTATAAGCATGTTCTTTTTTTGGTTGGTTGGTTTTGTTTTGTTTTTTCGAGGCAAGGATTCTCTGTGTAGCCCTGGCTGTCCTAGAACTCACTGTAGATCAGGCTGGCCTTGAACTCACAGATCCACTTGTCTTTGCCTCCCAAATGCTGGGCCTAAAGGTGTGCCCCACCACGGCCTGGCTAACTTTTATGTGCATGTGTATGCAAGCATGCCACATATGTACATATTCCTCCAGAGGTCCAAAAAGGGCATCAGATTCCCTGAATCTAAGTTACACCTGTCATGTATTGGGAACTGAACTCTAGTTCCTTAGAAGAGCATCAAGTGCTCTGAACTGCTGAACCAACTGATCAGCTGCTATAGGCATGTACTTGGTCTGTACAGCCTCACTGTTTTCATGATCTTGAGTCAGATCTTGTCCTGTATATTTTTTTAAGATTTATGTATCATTACGCATACAAGGCTCCTCCTGCATGTGCACCTGCAGGCCAGAAGAGGGCACCAGATCTCTGTATAGATGATTGTGAGCCACCATGTGGTTGCTGGGAATTGAACTCAGGACCTTTGGAAGAACAGTCAGTGCTCCTTACCACTGAACCATCTCTCCAGCCCTCTCATCCTACATTATTAGCATCTTAACATTTTCCTAAATGACTATAGTAAAATAAGAGGAGCTGGTTCTAAATTCGTAGTTAAGTTTGCTTTCCAGGCTGCTCATATAGGTTGTAGTTGGCCAGCACACTCTGTCCCTGCATACTAATCTGATGCATTTTTTGCCTTTCTAGGTGATTGACATATCCATGATCCTTGCAGAAGCCATCAGGAGAACCCACAATGGAGAATCTGTCTCCTACTTGTTCAGCCATGTTCCTTTATAATGGAATAACTTCCTAACCATTTTGAAAAGCAAACCAACCCCGCCCCCTTGTTTTTCTTGGTATTTGGTGAGCAAAAGAACCAGCTTGCTCCAGTGTAGTTTTTTACATCCCACATTAGATACAGTAGAACTTATCCTAAATTGGAGAAAGTCGGATTGCTATTAACTGCTAGGATGTCCTGCTTGCACTGTTTCATCCTGGCTTTCTTGTTTATTTTGTGAACCATGCAACTTTAACTAGAGCTCGGCTGCTGACGGATATATAGACTGTTGAGAGTATTCCACATGGTCCTTAGAATATGATTGACAAAGCTCATACCCCATTGCATGTGAATGAATGCTTTGGGATTTTCTTCATTCAGAATAACTAGCAACAAAGCCCGCCCATGTGTGATCCATTTTCAGAGGTCTATGCTACATTACAGCAAGAACCCTGAACATCCTTAAACAGAGCTCTAGTAATTGAGCCCCCGGTAAGGTGGGGCAGGTAGCTCAATGCAGTAATTAATTTTTGGGAGGAAGAAGCCTGATCCATTGTCATCTATTTAACTCTATAGCTTGGATTCTCCACATCTGTTCCCTTTCCATTTGCCTTTACTACCTTCAGCTATCTTGACCCTTTCCTGGCCAAATATCTTGGACTCAGTGACCATTGTACCATACTCTTCTGTGAGACAGACTTGCTTCTTGCTATGTAACTGCTAACATTCACATTAGACAAGTTGCTGTAGCGCAATCTTCCTTAGCCTACTACCAGTGTGGTGGCAGGTTTAAGTGGTGTCATAGTGCCTTTTGATTTATTTAATTATTTAATTTTCATCTTCCTTGGATCCGTTTGGCCTCTCTCAATTGAACAGATTTCTGCTAAACAGTTTGATGTTCTCGTTCTCCTATAGAAACTTAATAAAATGTCTGTTACGTATGCAATTTGGGATCTGTTGTCATTTGTCTCTGCTGACGTTTGTTTCAAGGGTTTCACTGTCCAGTGTTTCTCTTATTTTCCAACCATGTTAGGCACTTTAACAAAGTGACATTGGAAAGCCTTTAAGGTTTCTGAGGTCTAGTTGAGAGTTAGAAGCAATCTAATTCTGTGTAGAATACCTGAATTATATGATGTGTATGCCGTCTGGGTTTCTGCCTCTTGTTGCTGGGAATCTAAATTCTTATTTCTTTTGAGCCAATTTTACCTAATCTGATGATCTCCCTCCTTTGCCAGTGTTTGCTGTTTCCTTACTATTTATTTAGGTTTTTCAAGACGGAGGTTTCTCTGTATAGCCTTGGCTGTCTGCACTTGCTTTGTAAACCAGGCTGGCGTCAAACTCACAAGAGCTCCACCTGCCTCTGCCTCACTGAGTGCTGTGATCAAAGGCGTGCGCCACCGCACCCAGCTACTGTTTGTTTTTCATGACGCTGTTTTTGATGACTGTATTTTTCTACCATGTGAGTCCTAGAGATCTAAGTAGGTCATCAGGCTTTGAGGCTGAGCCATCCGTCTGGCCCCTTGTGACCCCTTGGGCTTTTTGAAACAGGGTCTGTAGTCCAGACTGGCCTAGAACTCCATATCTAGGAGTTTCCCTTGATTTGTGTGACAATCTTCCTCCGCTCCCCTGAGTGCTACATTACAAGCATAAGCCACCACACCTGGTTTGGCAGTGGATTCTCAGCTGGTTTACGGCGTGAGGAGGAGGCAGCCCCACAGTGGAGCAGTTAACAGGAAACACGCTGCTATCGGAGAGACCATGGCAGGTTCTGTTTTATACTCTGGCCTCACCTTTATCCCCAGACCCTATGCTATTGAACAATTTGAAAGGCAATGTTTCCATAAGGCTGCGGGGTTCATCTTTCCAGATCTGGAAAAGTATTTTCTGCTGGAGCCAAGGGTGGGGGTGCATGCCTCTAGTCTTGAGAGGTTAAGATAGGAGGGTTGCCATGAATTTGAGGCCATCTTGGGCTACATAGCAAAGCTATGTCAGAAAAGGGGTGTTTCCTACTAAAAGTGTTAGGGTCAGTTAATAGCACATGATAACAAGCCTAGAATTGAGTTTTTGAAAAGCATTATGTTTTTGGTCTGCCTTCCTACCTCTCCCTACTAAAGAAGTAGTCTGCAGCAGGGAGCCCAATGATAGGAGTGATAGGTGATTCCCACATACACAAACTAACAAGTCTAGGAAAGGCTCTCACCCAGGCCCACTCTTCAGGCTAGAGACCACTGGGAGACAATGCTGTGTGTGAAGCATCCATTACCTGAGAAGGGTCTTTCTTTAGTCCATATCTCAGTGTTTCCAGAAGCTTTGGTTAATTGGCCCTTTTTTTCTTTTCTTCTTCTTTTTTTTTTTTGTTGTTGTTTGTTTGTTTGTTTTTATTTTTGTTTTCCAGGACAGGGTTTCTCTGTGTAGTCCTGATTGTCCTGGACTCTTTGTAGACCAGGCTGGTCTCAAACTCACAGCAATCCACCTGCCTCTGCCTCCCAAGGGCTGGGATCAAAGGCATACACCACCACGCCAGGCTCTCTTCTGTAATTTTATTTTGTTTTTAATTGATTTTTTTTTTTTTTTGGTTTTTCGAGACAGGGTCTCTCTGTGTTAGCCTTGGCTGTCCTGGACTCGCTTTGTAGACCAGGCTGGCCTCGAACTCACAGTGATCCACCTGCCTCTGCCTCCCCAGTGCTGGGATTAAAGACATGTGCCGCCGCCGCCACCACCACCACCTGGCTTAATTGAATAATTTTAAAAACTTTATTTGTCAGACAAAGTCTCACTATTTAGCCCTGGCTGGCCTGGGACTCCCAGAGATCTGCCTGCCTCAACCTTCCAAGTACTGTGATTAAAGACATGTGCCACCATACCTGATTTAAGATTTTGGATATGCTTAGTCATGCTGGGATTTAAGATGCTGGGGTGAGTCAGTACCCCCTTTGGAGGAAGAGGGGAGGAATTGTTTAGGGAGGGGGCATGAGGGCGGGACTGGGAGAAGAGGAGGGAGGAGGCTAAGATCCCGCTGTAAAGCAATTAAATACATAAAGGGGAAAGAAAGACTTTATGTGCATGTCACGTTTGTTTACATACTTACATGCAGATGCCCATGGAGGCCACAAGAGGGTATCAGATCCCTTGGAATTAGAGCTGCAAGTTGCTAAAGCAGCAAGCATCTTAATGGCTGAAGCTATCTGGCCATCTCACCCTTCATGTCTTCAAACCCATTTTGCTCCTGTAAGTCTTTGTTCACTTGAGATTCCTTGCTGAGTGGGGTATGCTGGCACACGCCTTTAATCCCAGCACTCAAGGAGGCGGAGGCAGGGGGATTGCTGTGAGTTCGAGGCCAGCCTGGTCTACAAAGCGAGTCCAGGACAGCCAAGGCTACACAGAAAGACCCTGTCTCAGAAAAACAACAAATAAATAAATAAATATGAAAAAGAAAAAGAGATTCCTTGTTGAAGAATATCTAGGGTAGCTTGGCGAGGCGGCACATGCCTGTAATCCCAGTAGTCAGATCTCTGTGAGTTTGAGGCCAGACTGAGTCTAGGACAGCCAAGACTACACATAGAGACCCCGTCTCCAAAAACAAAAACAAAAAGACTCGGGTGTGGTAATTCCTGTCATTCTTCTGCTTGGGAATTTTTTTAAAGTTACTTTTAAACCAGCTGTGGTAACCCATCCTTTAAGCATTCAGGAGGCAGATACACACAGATTTCTTTAAGTCAGTCTCTTCTACATAGCAAGCTCTCCAGGGCATCCATCCAAGCCTACACAGTGAGACCCTGAGTCAAAAAGAAGTAAAAAGTGAGTTATTTTGTAAGGCTGACAAGATAGCTCACGAGGTAAAGGTGACTACTCCAAGCTGGCCTGGCCTCGAATTCACAGAGATCCTCCTGCCTTTGCCCCCTGAGTGTTGGGATTCTAATCCCAAGCGTGCGCCACCATGCCTCATACATTACTGGTTTTGGTTTAGGATTTTTTTTTTTTTACCTGAAATTCATGAGCCTGCCTTGGCTTCCTTAGTGCATAGATTATAACCATGAGCTGCCAAGTCAGACAAGCATTGAGTATCTTAAAATTTATTTTTAAATGGCATTTATGGATGTGAGGAGCAGGAGTATATGCCAACTTTCAGGAGATAAGTCTGTCCTAACGTGTAGGTCCTGGGAATTGAACTCAGGTAATCAAGCTTGGCATGAACTCCCTGACTTTTAGCCGTCTTGCCAGCCTACGCTTTATATCTTTTAACCTCATTTCATTTCCTCCTCCCCATTATCCTATCCCTGGCAAAAAAAAAAAAAGGCATTTTATTCTCTGTCTCTGTATACTACTGCCTTTAGTTGTTCTACATTCCACATATAAATGAGACCGACCAGGTGGTGTTTCTCTGTATGTGTCTTCCTCCACTTAGTATAATGTTGTCTAGGTTCAGCCATGCTATGGCAAGTAACAGGGTCTCCTGTTTTTATTGTAACTGAATAATGTCCTTTGTGCATCCATACCATACCCTCTGTCTGCAATAGGTACTTAGCTCCTTTCCATTTCCTTAGTATTCTTTGGTTTTATTTTAGTTTGTTTGTTTTTTTTTTTTTTTTTTTTTTTTTTTTTTTTTTTAGACAGAGTCTCTTTGTGTAGCCTTGGCTGTCCTGGACTCACTTTGTAGACCAGGCTGGCCTCGAACTCACAGCGATCCACCTGCCTCTGCCTCCCAAGTGCTGGGATTAAAGGCATGCGCCACCACGCCCGGCCTTATTTTATTTTTTTTAGACAGGGTTTCTCTGTATATCCTTGGCTGTCCTGAAACTAACTGTAACACAGGCTGGCTTTGAACTCACTGAGCATTTCTTGAGTATTGTAAATAAGGATTTTTTGTTGTTTTTGCTTTTTTTGGTTTGGTTTTTCTTTTTTCTTTCTTTCTTTTTTTTTGTGTTTTTTGTTTTTTGAGACAGGGTATCTCTGTGTAGCCTTGACTATCCTGGACTCGCTTTGTAGACCAGGCTGGCCTCAAACTCACAGCAATCCACGCCTCTGCCTCTCAAGTGCTGGGATTAAAGGCGTGTGCCACCACTGCCCGGCTATTTTGGTTTTTTGAGACAGCGTTTCTCTGTGTAGCTTTGGCTGTCCTGGACTCACTTGGTAGACCAGACTGGCCTCAAACTGACAGAGATTCACCTGCCTCTGCCTCCCTGAGTGCTGGAACTACAGGCCTGTGCCAGTACACCTGGCATGTGCAATGGAGTCTTATTTAACAATAAAGAATAAGGAAATTATGTGATTTATAAGAAAATTATAGATACAGCTATCACTATGTTTAATAAACACAGAGATCACCATGGTAAATGAAACAAGCCAGACTCAGAAATGTCACAAAGCATACTCATTTGTGGAAGCTAAAACAAAACAAACAAAACAAAAAGCTTTTACAGAAATCCTCTTTCCTCGGCCTCCTGAGTGCTGGAATCGCAGGCATGGGCCACCACACCTGACCATCTCTTCATCCTCCTATACCTCCCAGTGTAAGGTCACAGCTATGCAAGAGTTGCTCTAGCCAGGGGTTGTGGTTCACGCCTTTAATCCCAGCACTTGAGAGGCAGAGGCAGGTGGATTGCTGTGAGTTTAAGGCCAGCCTGGTCTACAAAGAGTCCAGGACAGCCAGGGCTGTTACACAGAGAAACCTTGTCTTGAAAAACAAAAAGACGACGACAACAACAACAAAAAGCAAGAGTTGCCCTAGTCTCTTCAAATCAATGGGACAGTGAGCAGCACACACCCCCTCCCAAAGTACCATGTTCTTGCCGTGAGCGCACTCACATCTTGCTGTTTGACCCAGGCTTTAAATGTAAGCACGCATGCCAGAGTCATCCGTTACACTTGGGCAGAGGTTTTGCATCTCCTGCATGCCAAGACTCATAGTCCCATCCAGGCAGAGGAGATACGTGTAGCTAGTGCCTCATCTTTTCCTTCCCCAGGATTGTGGCCTCTGAGCTGCTTCCTGGCTGAGGATATACCCTTAACACATATAATCTTTCCTGCACTCAACACCTAACACACAAGGTCTGTTGCGTGTGACCCTGCTGCCACTAGGGGGAGTAAGGCAGAGGCTCTAGAGAAGGAAAAGACAGCTTGGAATAGCCTGGGGGGGAGGCTCTTAGCAGCGGGATGTGAGACAGCCTAAGCACCTATCAGCTTGCCAGGGCCCCAGTAGCCATGGTAGCAACACAGTGCCCAGTTCACACACCCCGTGTGAATAGCTCAATAAACTGTCATGAATAGACTGCCTAATAATAAGGCATGTGTGAGTGTGAGAGGTTCCCAGACCCTGAGGCAGCCTCAGTCTTCAGGAGGCTTCTATTTTTTTTGAGGGGTAGGGGTACAAAGGGGGTTTGAGACAGGGTTTCTGTTACACAGAGCCCTGGCTGTCCTGGACTGTCTTTGTAGACCAGGCTGGTCTTGAACTCTCAGAGATCCGCTTGCCTCTGCCTCTCGAGTGCTGGATTAAAGGTGTGAGCCACCTTGAAAGATGAGGCTTCTATTTTTTAAAAACAACATTTTAATTTATTTTGAGAATTTCATATGATATGTCTTTTTTTCTTTTCAGTTTTTCGAGACAGGGTTTCTTGTGTTGCCTTGGCTGTCCTGGACTCACTTTGTAGACCAGGCTGGCCTCGAACTCACAGCGATCTAACTGCCTCTGGCTCCCAACTGCTGGGATTAAAGGTGTGCATCACCACGCCTGGCTTTTTTTTTTCCCTTTTTTTCTTCTTTTGGTTTTTTGAGACAGGGTCTCTCTGTGTTAGCCCTGGCTGTCCTGCACTTGCTTTGTGGATCAGGCTGCCCTTGCACTCACAGCGATCCACCTGCCTCTGCCTTCCAAGTGCTGGGATTAAAGTTGTGTGCGGCACCACTGCCTGGCTTTATATGATATATCTAAATTATATTCACCCCTCTTCCCAAATCCAACCTCTCCTCTCCCACTTCATTATCCACCCACTGTCAAGTTTTCTTTTTCTGGAGGGAGGTGGTTGAGACATCGTCTCTCTGCATAGTCCTGCGAGGCTTGGAACTCACTATGCAGAGCAGGCTGACCTCGAACTTACAGAAATCTGCCTGGCTCAGCTATATTTCTTTTTCTTTTCTTTTCTTTTCTTTCTTTTGTTTTGTTGTTGGTTTGTTTTTTTGTTTTGTTTTTTTCTTTTGGTTTTTCGAGACAGAATTTCCCTGTATAGCCTTGCTGTACTGGACTCACTCTGTAGACCAGGCTGCTCTCAAACTCATAGAGATTCACCTGCCTCTGTGAATCCCAGAGTGCTGGGATTAAAGGCTTGCACCACCACACCCGGCCTCAAAATTTCTTTAGTCTACATATTATTTATTTTTTTGAGACAGTGTCTCTGTATTTAATTCTGGCTATCCTGACCAGGCTGGCCTTGAACTCACAAAGATGTGCCTATTTCTGCCTCATGAGTGCTGGCTGGGATTAAAAGCATGCGCCACTATTTATGAAAGAACATTAAAATACTAAGGAGGTGGGTTGTTCCTTTATTTTACATGAATTACATTTTGACTGAATATTTGATACTGCAGAATATAGAGTATCTTTAAAGCTTTTCAGGGGTGATTGATGTTTAGATTTTACACTAGTCACACTGAGAATGCCACTTTACATAAATTGTACTATAAAATGACAGAAATAATGTCTAGGACTGTTTCAGACGTTACTTGAAATTCTGTTGTAGTTTCCGGCTAAATTTATTTAACAATGTTTTAAGAAACTTGATTCAGCAACTTAGACCACAATTTGTAGTTTTTTAAGATTTCTTTTTGGTTTTTCGAGACAGGGTCTCTCTGTGTAGCCTTGGCTGTCCTGGACTCACTTTGTAGACCAGGTTGGCCTCGAACTCACAGCAATCTGCCTGCCTCTGCCTCCCGAGTGCTGGGATTAAAGGCGTGCGCCACCACGCCCGGCTAGTTTTTAAGATTTTTATTCTGCATGTATGGTTGGTTTGCCTGTATTTATGTCTTTGTACCATGTGTCTGCTTCTGCAATCTGCGGCTAGAAGAGGGCACTGAATCCCCTGAAATTGGGAGTTATAGATGGTATGGACACCTTATGGATCCTAAGTATTGAGCCCCAGTCCTCTAGTAGACCAGACAGTGATCCTAACTGATAGGCCATCTCTCCAGCCTCAAAGAGGAATTTTAAAAAAAAAATTGAGTGTTTTGATCAGTACAACCCAAAGCTACCCTACTATGATATTTAACATTCTAAAGAATAGGACAGGAAAATATTAAAGCCCTCTTTTTCTTGTTTAAACCGTTGCATTTCTTTAAGAACAGAAAACTTTGTACAGTAAAAACACTGCATTTTATATGCTGTAGTAAGCTCAGATTTGAGTCAGGGTGGTTCCGGCAGTGTTTGTTGGCATTGTGTAGCATGACAGTGCTCCAGTAAGAAGCGCACTTATGTGTTTAGTGCTGAGATTACAGTAAAGGTATAGAATACAGCACAGAAAAGTGCCACCAAAACACCTCAAGCTCACTGGAGATTTGACTTGAAATTCATTTGGGGTTGTTGCATGTTCAATAACCAATCGCTGCCAGACTTTTCACAGCCCCACATGTGGAACTGAGACCCACACTGTAGGAAGCTGTTGTCTACAAATAAGTAAATAGATGGTTAGGGCTTGCCCTGATAAGGAATATGATTGAGGGGAAACCAGGAGCTAAGGAGAGAGAGAACACATTGGAATTTTAGGAGTCAAGAAAGACTCGCTGGACACAGTGATTTGAACTACCTCCCTTTTTTTTCTTTTCAAGACAGAATCTTGAGCTCAAGACCCTGCTGTTTCAGTCTTTCATCAACTTGTACTTTTGTCAACATCTATCACCTTTTCCTTTATTTTATCGTGTCTATGTGCATGGTGTTGAGGGGAGTGCACATGACTAAGAAAAATCTCATAGAATATGTTTTTACCTTCCACTTTTACATGCTGTCTTAGGGTTTCTATTGCTGTCATGAACCCTATGACTGATGGATGGCAGTGATGCACACCTTTCATGTCAGCAAGAGGCAGGTGGGTCTCTGTGAGTTCAAGGTCAGCCTGATCTACAGAGTGAGTTTCAGGACAGCCAAAGTTACCCAGAGAACCCGTCTCCAAAACAAAACACTATCACCAAAACAACTTGGGGCAAAAAGGGTTTGTTTCAGCTATATTTACAGGTAACAGTTCATCACTGAGGGAAGTCAGGCAGAAACAAAAGCAGAGGCCATAGAGACATGCTGCTTACTAGCTTGTTCTTCATGCTTTGCTTAACCTGCATTCTTACACAATCCAGGACCACCATGGGTGTCACCATCCACAGTAAGCTGGGCACTCCCACATATCAAACATTAATCAAGAAAATACACCACAGGCCGGGTGGTGGTGGTGCATGCCTTTAATCCCAGCACTCAGGAGGCAGAGGCAGGCGGATCGCTGTGAGTTCAAGGCCAGCCTGGTCTACAAAGTGAGTCTAGGACAGCCAAGGCTACACAGAGAGACCCTGTCTCAAAAAAAAAAGAAAAGAAAAGAAAAAATACACCACAGGCCTGGCGGTGGTGGCGCATGCCTTTAATCCCAGCACTCAGGAGGCAGAGGCAGGCGGATTGCTGTGAGTTCAAGACCAGCCTGGTCTACAAAGTGAGTCCAGGACAGCAAGGGCTACACAGAGAACCCCTGTCTGGAAAAAATCAAAAAAGGAGGAGGAGGAGGAGAAAGAAAGAAAGAAAGAAAGAAGAAAGAAAGAAAGAAAGAAAGAAAGAAAAGAAAAGAAAATACACCACAGGCTTGCCAACAGGCCAACCTCGAGTGAGGTTCCCTCTTATTTTTTTAAGATACTTTTTTTATAGTTATTTTGTTTTTATGTGTGTGAGTGTTTTACATGCCTGTGTATATCTGAGTCACATACACACCTGGTGCTCGCAAAACTAGAATCCTCTGGAACTGGAGTTATAGACAGGTGTGAGCCACTGTGTGAGAAAGAGAGACTGAACCTGGGTCTTCCTCAAAAGCAGGAAGTGTTCTTAACTGCTGAACCATCTGTCCAGGCCCTGACGTTCTCTCTTCTAAAGCAACTCTAGCTTGGTGTCAAGTTGGCATAAAATTAGCGAGCACACATAGGTTTAGGGGCTCAAGTTCACATCACCAGGCAAAAGACAAGTGTTTTATTCCTTGCTCAGCCATCTTGTTGGCTCTTGTGACACTGTTCCTGTGGAGACATAAAAAACAAAACAAAACCAGTACTTTTCCAAGACAGGGAAGCTAAGGATACACCAAAATCCAACTTGGTGAGTCAGTGAGTTTTCTTGCAGTTACCTACAGGAATAAGGGTCAGGGGTTAGTTACAGGAGCAGAAATGGCTGGAAGAAGTCAGGCGGGGTGGCGCACGCCTGTAATTCCAACTCTCAGGAGGCAGAGGCGGGCAGATTTCAGCCTGGTCTACAAAGTGAGTCCAGGACAGCCAAGGCTACACAGAGAACACCCACACCCACCAAAAAAAAAAAAAAAAAAGGAATGGCTAAAAGAGCTGCATCACAAAAGCCCCTGCCCCCAGCATGTATTGTGGCACATGAAAGCTAAAACTCTGGGGCATACTACATGGCTTGCAGGCAGCTCAAGGTGTTGGAGAGTGTTTTTGACTCTTCTGGGCAGCTGGGCAGGTCTCTGCCTCTTTGAGGAAGCCAGGTTGGTCCCAGCCTCTTCCAAGGAGCTCAGCTGGTGTGAGAGTGTCTCAGCAGTCCTTACTGCTTATATGGAGGGACTTACTGTATCTAGTCAGCTTCCAGGACATCGTGATGCCCTTGAGCATCTTATTTCCTGAGCTCAAGGAGGGTCCCTGCAGGATGGAAAGTTTTATGGCAGAAGAAAAATTGCTACACAGCATCCAACTGTTTTGTTTAGGGGAGTGTTTTGTCTTGTTTTGCTTTTTGGTCAAGCTTTCACTCTGTACCCCACACTGGCCTTGAACTCTCCAGCCTCCTGCCTCAGTTTCCCAAGTGTTATTATTGTAGGTATATACTATCCTGCTCCATGTATAAGCCATTTTTCTTTTTCTTTTTCTTTATTCTTTTTTTTTTTTTCAAGACAGAGTTTCTTTATGTAGTCTTGACTGTCCTGGACTTGCTTTGTAGACCAGGTAGGCCTCGAACTCACAGCAATCCACCTGCCTCTGCCTCCCAAGTGCTAGCATAAAAGGCGTGCACTACCACTGCCGGGCTTTTTTTTTTTTTTTGAGCAGGGTTTCTCTGTGTAGCCTTGGCTGTCCTGAACTGGATCAGGCTGGCTTCAAACTCACAGTGATCTGCCTGTCTCTGCATTCCTAAGTGCTGGGATTATAGGCGTGTGCCACTGTACCTGGCCAAAAGCCATTTTTCTAGAATAATTTCTACCCCCTCCCAAATACTATCAATTAGATAGATTGAATCTGAGGGTACAAAAGCTACAGTTAGCAATAAGCATAGTGCCATATATCTGCAATCCCAGCAATTGGGAAACTGAGGCAAGAGGATTGTAACTTTGAGTCTAATAATAAAATTATAGATAGATAGATAGATAGATAGATAGATAGATATGACAAAAGATACAAAGGCAGCAAACTTATGTATACATGTGTTGGACTGTTGGGACAACTTCAACCACAGCTGAACTTTTTGTTGTTGTTGTTGTTGTTTTTGTTTTTTGAGACAAGGTTTCTCTGTGTTGCATTAGCTGTCCTGGACTCATTTTGTAGACCAGGCTGGCCTCGAACTCACAGTGATCTACCTCCCTCTGTCCCCCAAGTACTGGGATTTAAGGCATGTGCCACCACGCCCAGCTCTAAAATGTTGATACTGTACATTTTTGTATACACAGAAACCTTATCTCAAAAAAATAAAAATAAAAATAAAGCCGGGCAATGGTGGTGCACATGCCTTTAATCCCAGCACTTGGGAGGCAGAGGCAGGTGGATCACTGTGAGTTTGAGGCCAGCCTGGTCTACAAAGCAAGTCCAGGACAACCAAGGCTAACACAGAGAAAACACCGTCTCGAAAAACAAACAACAACAACAAAAAAAGTGTCCTCCTCAGTGATTATCATTTTATTGCCTTTTCCACCTGTCTGATCATTTCCATTTCTGTATTTTTTTCATTTTATACATGCGGGTATTTTTGCCTGCATGTATGTGTAAGACATGCATGCCTGATGCCCTCGGAGGCTAGAAGAGGTATCATATCCCCTGGAAGTAGGAGTTACAGGTGGTTATTAACCACCATTTCCATTCTGGGAATTTAACCCAGGACTCCTGAAAAAGAAGCCAGTGCTTTTGACCACTGAGCCTTCACTCCCACCGTTCGTGCCTTTTGAACAACAGGATCTCATGTAACCCAGGCTGCCTTCAAACATGCTATCTTTTAATGAATGAAACTCATTTCCCTACCTCTGCCTCCCACATGTATGAGTGAATACAACCGTACTCAGCTTCAGAAACTGTCAGGAAAGGACAGAAAAGACGTGGAGCCAAGGGAATTGGGAACACATGATTAAATACATATATTCAGCTGGGCACAGGGTGGGGGGGGCACACGCCTTTAATCCCAGCTCTTCCGAGGCAGAGGCAGGTGGATCGTTGTGAGTTCTAGGCCAGCCTGGTCCACAAAGCTAGTTCAGGACACCCAGGGTTACACAGAGAAACCTTGTCTTGAAAAACAAAACAAAACTGAGCAGCCAAGGCTCAGTTTTAACAGCGAAACCCTGTTTAAACAAACGAACAAACAAACAAAAAGGGTTGTGAGACATTTAATAAGAGGGGAGGAAGAAAGAGAAACAGAACCCGGTGGAGAAGACTCTAAAGGAAAAAAGTGTGTGTGTGTGTGTGTGTGTGTGTGTGTGTGTGTGTGTGTGTGTGTGTGTGTAATGTTGTCCCGTCATAGTGATGATGGCTTCAGTGTATTTGGGAGCCACAAATGGTTGAGGCCACAGCAGCAGCAAGGAAATTAAAGATAATGTAAAGTAACAGCTTGACAGAGTCAAGAGCCATACTTAGAAGGTGCCACCAGTAACCCAAATGGGGACTGGCAAACAGGAACTCATTGCAAAAGGGAGGCATTCCTTACTTTTTTTAACTGACATATAATCATCATCCATCGTTATCAGGTGTGAGGCGATACACACTATGTACCGGTCAGATCAGGGCAATCCACATGTATGTGCCACCTCAGAGCTTTAGAATTTCTTTGTGCTGGGAGCATTTACAATACTCTATTAGCTTTTTTAAAAATAGGGAATGGTCAGCCAAATCCACTGTGCTACAGAACAATAGAAGTCACTCCTTGAAAGCCAGGCATGGTGGCACACGCCTTTAATCCCAGCACTCGGGAGGCAGAGGCAGGTGAGTTCAAGGCCAGCCTGGGCTACAAAGCAAGTCCAGGACAGCCAAGGCTAACACAGAGAGACCCTGTCTCGAAATCAAAAAACAAACTGAAACAACAAAAAAGAAGTCACTCTTTTTTTTAAAAGATTTATTTATTACTTATACAGTATTCTGCCTTCATGCATGCCTGCAGGCCAGAGGAAGGCAGCAGATCTCAGTGTAGATGGCTGTGAGCCACCACGTGGGTGCTGGGAATTGAACTCAGGACCTTTGGAAGAGCAGCCAGGGCCCATAATCTCTGAGCCATCTCTCCAGCCCCAAGAAGTCACTACTTGTACTGCCTCCTCATTAACCATCCTCCTTCCACCCTCCCTACCCCCACCTTCCTAGGCTTTAGCCACCCGGAGTAGACTGATGCAGTCTCCTCCTCCTGTCCATCTTCCACCCTTAGATGTGAGACATTCAGGGCTTAACTTTCTGCTGGGGTTTATTTCTTCCTTTTTCTGATACAGGGTCTTGTCATGTATCCCAGGCTAGCCTAGATCTTACTATGTAGCGTAGGCTGGCCTCAAACTGACAATCCTCCCGTACCAGCTTCCAAACAGCTATAGTCACAGGCAGAAACCATCATACCCTGCTGATTCTCTCTCTCTCTCTCTCTCTCTCTCTCTCTCTCTCTCTCTCTCTCTCTCTCAAGATTTGTACATTTGTTTTTTTGAAATAGGGTTTCTTTCTGTAGCCCTGGCTCTCCTGGAACTCACACTGTAGACCAGGCTGGCCTCGAACTCACAGAGATCCTCCTGCCTCTTTCTCCCAAGTGCTGGGGATCAGAGATGTGTGCCACAGCAAGATCAAAATTCTAATCTCCACAGAAAGTGGAGATTTGTCTTCATCTGCCTTATTTCAAGTAACACAATGCCGGCTCCATCTCTAGCTGAAAATGGCAGAACTTCATTATTTTTATGATTGAATCATAATCTGTTCCTTCTATACATACTGTCAGGCTCTAAAGAAATTCAAGACAAATGGCTTAAGTGCGGTGCGTGTTAGCATGCCAAAGCACACTAGGCTTACCTGTGGCTGCTCCCTGCTCTTCTCACCCCTGCCCCTCCCTACCCTAATCCTCTGCAGCCCAGGGGCTTCCCTCCTCTTCCCCCCAGCTTCTCTTTTCTATATAGCCCTGCCACTTTGGGTATGCACATTCTTGGCTCTCTTGGTTTTCTTTCCTCTCTTGGTCCTCTTGCCCTCTCTCCTCTTCTCTCTTCTCTTCCTTCCTCCACTCTCCGATCTCTCTCCTCTCATGGCTCAGTTCAGCCTGGCCCCATCCAGATGCCTTTGGCTGTACTCTCCCTTAATCTACAATAAAACCCTTCTTAACATTATCTTGGAGCAATCCTCATTTCATTCACCACCACACCCTCGTTTTATTTTTAGTTTTAGCAATTCACCAGCTAATAAACGACTCAGTTGATTCCACAGTTTATCTATCAGGAACAGTGAAGCCATAAACATAGGAGGGTAGGTATCTCTTTAGCATTCTTATTACACAACTCCGTCCTCCAGGAATGACATAGCCCTTGCTGTCCTGAACTTAGAGCAGCTGGGATTAGCCACAAACTACCCTCATAAGACTGGCCCCACTAATGTTTCCTCACAGAGAGGTAGAGAGGGTTGGTGAGGTACATGAAGCAGAGAATGGAGGGAGGATTCACAAAGCCCTCCACGAACAGGAGCACTTCACTAGCTCTGTGAGGCTCTACCCACACACACACACCCAAGAGAGATATGCAGTTCCTGATCTTTGGTGGTTAGGGTTCTATGGTAGTTTAGCCAAATCTTAAGTTGTCTGCATGGCTGTAGGTAAGCCAATTTCCTATAAGCAATATTGACTAAGCACATTGGCTCACCTAGACTACTACAATGCATTTCTTTTCTTTGGTCTGTTTGTACTCTCTATATGGTGTGACTAGACATTCATTTACATTTCCCTAGAAAAAGGTAGTGCTTTGGATACACAACCCATGGTGAGATTGCTGAATCATGCAGCAAGTGAAATCATTCCCAGTGTTTCTTTTTAATTTCTTTTTAAAACTAGCCTTCAAGGCGCATAGCATTATAGCATTTTTAATATTTATTTATTTTTATGTATATGAGTGATCTGTCCTCACACATGCCAGAAGAGGAAACCAGATCCCATTACAAATGGTTGTGAGCTTCCATGTGGTTGCTGGGACCTCTGAAAGAGCAGGCAGTACTCTTACCCACTGAGCCATTTCTCCAGCCCCTCATTATGACATTTTAAATCAAAATGTGTTTTAGTAGACTTTCCTTCTCCTTCCTCATAGAGATCCTCCTGGGATTAAAGGTGTGTGCCATCATGCCTGGCAACTGAAACTTTTATTTCATGTAGTCTTTTTTTTTTTTCCGAGACAGGGTTTCTCTGTGTAGCCTTGGCCATTCTGGACTCACTTTGTAGACTTGGCTGGCCTCGAACTCACAGCGATCCGCCTGCCTCTGCCTCCCGAGTGCTGGGATTAAAGGCGTGCGCCACCATGCCCGGCTTATTTCATGTAGTCTTATTGGTTGACTCTTGGGGCTGAATGGTAACAACTGACACAAGTACGTTACAGGATACATGGGCCAAAGAGGTGGCGCCACGCTTAGGGGTCTTGGCTGCTTTTCCTGTTTGATTTCCAGCATTTAATTGTGGCTCACAACCATTTGTAATTGTAACTCTAGTTCCAGGGGACCCAGCACTGTCTTCTAGCCTGTGTAGGTACCAGGCACCCACATAGAACACAGACATACAGGCAGGAAAACAGACATAAAAAAAATAAAGACAAGCCGGGCCCAGTGGCACATGCCTGTAATCCCAGCACTCGGGAGGCAGAGGCAGGCAGATCTCTGTGAGTTCGAAGCCAGCCTGGTCTACAAAGCAAGTCCAGGCCAGTCAAGGCTACACAGAGAAACCCTGTTTCAAACCCCTCCCCACCAAAAACAAAACACCAAACCAAAACCAGATACAGAGCTGGGTGGCTGTAGTGGTGCACACCTTTGATCCCGGCACTTAGGAGGAAGAGGCAGACAGATAGATCATTGTGAGCGGAAGGCCAGCCTGGTCTCCATAATGAGTTCCAGGGCAGCCAGAACTGCAAAGAGAAACCCTGTCTCCAAATAGCAGGGGCGGGGGTGGGGGGTGCACAGAAACAAAAACAAAAAATGAAGAAGAAGATGCAGAGCAAGGACCCAGCCTTGTTCTTTCTAGCCACTCCTGCCCTTTCATTAACTCTTGGCAACAGCAAATCTGATTTCTAAATACAATCATTTCTAAATACAGCCGAGCAGCACATAGCCTTTGAGAGGTGCCTTTCTTTCTGTCTCTCTTCTCTTCTCTTGTCCTCTCCTTTACCCTCCCTTCCCTTCCCTTCCTCTCCTCCCCTGTCCTCTCCCCTCCCCTCCCTTCTTCTCCCCTCTTTTCCTCTCCTCTCCGCTCTCTCCCTTCCCCTCCTCTCCTCTCCTCTTTAATGTTAGGTACCGAATCCAAGACCTTGCTCATGTTCTACATCCCAACTGAAGAGTTGCCTTCACTCAGCCTGATTCCCTGGAGCTGCACCAAAGTTGCACGTATCAGTGGTTTGTTCTTTCACTATACTGAGCAGGAAAATGGGAGTGCGCTGCAGTCTGCTGACGCGTCCACCCTCGGGTGAACAGGTGTGCTTCCAGTTTGTGGTGACTGAGAATAAAACTTTTATAGTCTATAAACCTGCTTGATTTTATGCACCTATAGCATCTATGACCCACAAATGAGAGAAAACAGGCTGCATTTCTCTGAGTCTGACTTACTGAGGTCATATCTACTTTGCCTCTCTGTTGCTGTGATAAAACAGGAACCCAAAGCCACCGAGTGGGAAGAGGCGCTATTGCTGTACATGTTGCAGGCCGCCCCTGAGGGAAGCCAGGACTGGGGCCTGGGGGCAGGAAGTGAGGCAGAGGTCCTGCAGGGCTGCTCCTTAGGGCTTGCTCCCCATGGTTTGCTCAGTCTGCTTTCTTATAGAGCCCCTGATTATTAGCCAAGGCGTGGCACCACCTACAATGGGCTGGGCCCTCCCTTACCAATCAATGATCAAGAAAATGCCCCCCAGGCCACACTGACTGATACAATTGAGATGCCTTCTTCCTGAGTATGTCTGCAAAGACTAAGTATGACAGCTTATTACAGTGACCTCAAGTCCATTTTCCTAAAATACAAATTAAAAAAAAAAAAAAAGAGGCAGTTCGTTCTTTATGGTTGAACAAAGCTCTTTTCTGTGTACATACCACATTTTCTTTTTAAATGTTCTTTTTTAATCTTAACGTATATATGCATATATATGTGCATATGATGTGAGGGCAGGTCATAAGGTGAGAAGAGAGTTTTAGATCCTGTCGAGCTGGGGCTACTGGCTATTGTGAGTCACCCAGTGCGGGTGCTAGGAGCTGAACTCTGGTCCACTGGAAGAAGAGCAAGTGCTCTCAACCATTAGCCATCTCTCCAGGCCCCATATCTTAGGTTCTTTATTCAATCTATTGAAAGCTATCTAGACTAATTCCATGGTTTGGCTACTGGGAATAGTGCAGCAATAAAGATGGATGTACAAGTATCACAGGGCGTGGTGGCGCACGCCTTTAATCCCAGCACTCGGGAGGCAGAGGCAGGGGGATCACTATGAGTTGGGAGGCCAGCCTGGTCTACAAAGTGAGGCCTGTCTCAAAAAAAAAACAGAAAACAAAACAAATTTTTTTTAAAAAAGCAAAACAAAACAAGAATCTATAGTAAGCTGCTTTGGAGTCCTTTGGGTATATGTGCAGGAGCTTTATAGTTGGGTCATATGGTAGTTCCATTTTTAGATGGTTTGGTTTGGTTTGTTGAGACAGGATTTCTGTGTGTAGCCCTGGATGTCCTGGAACTTGTTTTTTAGGTCAGGATAGCCTCGAACTCAGAGATCCTCTGCCTCCCCAGTGCTGCGATTAAAGGCATGCGCCACCACTGCTCAGCTCAGCTTTAGTTTAGTTTTTTTTTTTTTACCACTCCGTAGGCAGAGGCAGATGGATCGCTGTGAGTTCAAGGTCAACATGGTCTACAAAGCGAGTCCAGGACAGCCAAGGCTACACAGAGAAACCCTACCTGGAAAAACAAAACAATAAATAAATAAATAAAGACCCTCTATAAATGTCTATAAAAACCCATCACTATGTACACATAATATATGGCAACTTTTTATTTTTGTTTGGTTTTCGAGACAGGATTTCTCTGTGTAGCTTTGGCTGTCGTGAACTTGCTTTGTAGACCAGGCTGGTCTCGAACTCACAGGGATCCACCTGCCTCTGCCTCCTGAGTACTGGGATTAAAGGCGTGAGCCACCACACCCGGCATATATGGAAATTTGTAAAGGGGTTTGGAGAGATAGCACAATGATAAGAACTCTTTTTGTGTAAGCATTAAGTCATGAGTTCAGCTCCTCAACCCCTCCACAAAAAGCCGGAAATGACTGTGCACACTGGGAGGGCAGAACCAGATGGATCTTGGAGTTCTCCAGGTAGCTGGCCTAAACCAGAGCAATGAGCTCCAGGCTCAGTGAGAAACCATGTCTCAAGAGACGTAAGTGTGATAGAATAGGATACTCATGTGTACACATGTGTACACACACCACAGCACACACAAACATATAACACGTGGAATAAAACTGAATTGGACTTGGACATTAAAGAATAATGTCTGGGATGTAGCTCACTTGGTAGACCGCAGTCCCCAGTACTATGTAACCCAGTTAAGGTGATGTGCCCTTGCAGTCCTAGAACTTGGGAGACAAAGATCAAGAAACACACCGTGAAGCCAAACCTGGAAAGATGGACCCATAATCTCAGAATTGCAGGGTGGGAGACTGAGGCAGTAGAATTGCTGAGATCTGGAGGACAGTTTGAGCTACCTACCAAGACCCTGTCTGGGCAAATGAAAATTTGCTAAGACCATTTGTTGTCTAGTTGTTGTGTGAGTTTCTCTGGCAACAGAGCTCAGCCGTGACATTGACAAATCATGTGGTGCTTGCACGGTTTCAGAAACTGCCGAACTTCGTTAGTGCAGACCTACCATGTACATTCCCACCAGCTTTAAACAAATGCTTCCATTCCTTCCTGTTCCTACCCCTTGGGCTACGGTCACTAACTGTATTTATTCGCGACTGTCCTTATATGAGTGTGGTGATTCTTCCTTGAAATGTAGGGGTTTTGTTGGCTTTGATTTTGGTTTCTGAAACAAGTAGCCCTGGCTGACCTTGAGCTTGTTGTGTAGCAAAGGGTGACCTTGAGTTTCCGATCCTTCTGCTTCCGGAGCGCTGTGATTACAGACATCTCACCACACCTAGTGTTATTGTAGCTTCCTTTTCTCATCCTTTGTCTTTGCCTTTCATGTTCTGGCACTGTGGGTGTGCACTTCCTTGGCCAATCTGCATGGTACTGGGCATCCAACTGAGGACCTTGTGCATCCTGCGTAAGCATTTTACTGAGTGAGTTACACCCTCAGCTATTTTGTTTTTAAACTTTTATTTATTTATTTATTTCAATCTAACTGCTAAAGCCAACAAGATACTTTTCAAGCCTTTCTCCCACTTCTATTAAGTTTGAAAACATTTGCTTTATTATCTTTATCTATGTGTAGATGTGTATGCCTGTGTGAGTGTATGCCTTCTGTGTGCAAGGACTCACTTAGGCCTGAATAGGGGTATCAAATCCATTGAAGTTAGAATTTTAGGTGAGTGTGTGCTACCCAATAGAGTTACAAGATACCTCATTTGGATCCTCTGGAAAAGGAGGGAGTGTTCTTAACTGCTAAGGTATGTCTCCCAATCCTAAATACTTTTATTTTTATTATTATTATTATTATTATTATTATTGTTGTTGTTGTTGTTGTTGTTGTTTAGATGGCATGTGTATGCCACAGTGCCCATCTGGAAAATGTTGCTTATGCCACAGGAGGTGCACATGGAAAAGCTGTAGTATTACTCTACTAGCAACAGATAAAGGGAGAATAGAGACTTCACCCCTTTCCAGACTATAGTGACGAGGGTCTCTCTTCAGCTTTACAATGGACATCACATGGGGAATCCAGATTTCCAGCTCCATTAGTAAGTAGTACGGTGAGCCTTTCCTTCCCTCACTGGGATAGCATCATGTGGGGAACAGCAGGGAGTGATTCCCACTCCTCTGCCTCAGGAGGTGTCCTGGGAAGCCTAGTCATAGACCTCTTATTCCACCCAGTAGTAAACAGGAGCCTTCCAATGCGGCTGTCAGTGAAGGCTGGGGGGAGGGGGGAGGGGAAGGGGGTCTATCCTTCTATCCCTAAAGGGCAAGTATAAGGTGGAACTCCATTCCCTGCTTCCCTTTCTGAAACAGTCAGAGAAAGCCAGCTAAAATTCAAGACTTAGATAAGAGTTCTCCACAGAGAAACCTCAGTAAGAATGCTATGAGAATGGTAAATAAACATGCACAAACACGTAACACACCAATAGACACATGCTAAAACTGTCTTGGCAGGCAAGCAGGATGGCTCAGCAGGTAAAAGGATTTGCTATTCAAGCCCAGATTCAAAGCCAGAAACCTAAGGCGGGAAAAGAGAACCTTCCCCCGGTTGGAAGGATTAAAAGCAACAGCTAAGGTGAAGCGCTCAAAACAGCACCTAGTGTGGAAGCTGGCCTTCAGTTGCCCTTGGTACTGTTAACTATGTCTGTTGTAAATAATAACAAAGTTATGTGGAGGGCCTGATAAGATTCCATGCCCCAGTGTTAGTTCCCTTCCATCCCCTCTACTGAGGAGCAATGAGGAGTCACTATCACTGGTAACTAACTCTTTCCCATAGATTGGCAGAAGGTGGGCAGAAGCCTGGATGGATGAGGGGCAATATTTGCTGTCCTTATCAGGGCTTCCTGAGATTTCAGTGTCAGCTGCTACTGCCTTCCTCCAGCTCCTAAGCAGGTCTTGGTGGACCAGAATAGGCTCCTGATAGGAAGGCCAAGTCCTTCTGCAGAAGTTGGGGGTCTGCATTGCCCTTGAATTTGAACAACGTTCTACTCTCCTCTTGGTATGCTGAAATAAAGATCCTGGAGGGGTCCAGGCTAGCAGAACTATATGTCTTCCTAGCTTGGAGTCTATAAGTGTTTTCCTCTTTTGGGCTAACACTTTTGGTTACCATGCCTGGTCATGTTTCAGTGAGGCCCCAAGGCAGACCCCAGTATCCCAATTTGGGTATTAAGAGGAGAACTTGTCACTTAATGTCAAAAATACAGTTTGAAATAATGTTTACTTTCTGGTTTGTTTTTTTGTTTGGTTGTTTGGTTGGTGGTTTTTCCAGACAGGGTTTCTCTGTGTAGCCTTGGCTGTCCTGGACTCACTCTGTAGACCAGGCTGGCCTCAAACTCACAGAGATTCCCCCTGCCTCTGCCTCCCGAGTGCTGGGATTAAAGGCGTGCGCCACTACGCCTGCCATAATGTTTACTTTCAAACTGTCTCACTACACACTTCTGTGAGGAGAAGGAAATAATGTTGTGAAATTAAGTAGCATCAGGCATTAGAAATCCCCTGACCCTGGGAGTCAGCTACTGTAGTAAGTGGACATAGCTCATAAGCAAGTCAATTGCAGAGGAAAAAAATGCTCACATCTCAGGATTCGTGGACTTGCCCTACTCTCTGTAGACAGCAGAGGGCCTCGTTAGCACAAACTCAATGTCCCTGGCAAATAATGAAAAGGGAAGTTAGCCAAGGTTCTAGAAGCACTGTAAAACTTTAACAGAACTGGGCAAGAAAAATAGCCAGTCAGCTTAATTCCGTTTAGGGGGAAAAAAAAGACAATGCGGGTTGGACAGGACACAGAGCATTCTTATTGTTCCCCTCTTTGGTTGAAAATTCTTCTGAAATCCCCAAGTTGTGTTCACTACCTCAACTAGCGATTGGGATTCTGGGGAGGGTTGCTAGGTTTGAAAACTAAAGACATAATGACACTGAATGTTATGCTTTTTTAAAAATGTAATGTTCTTCAAGACGGAGAAAAAGGAAGCCTGACTAGCACTTCAGGACTTCGGTATGTGGGCACTCCAGGCTTTCTTTCTGCCTCATAGATCCTGGCCTGGAGGCCAGACAGGTTGCAGGCTAAGCCGACAGAAGAACGTCAAAGAAGAATCCAGCTTCTCTAGGCAAAGGACCAGGAAAGAGGCAACCTGGCAAGACAGCCCAACTGCTCTCCTGCAGTCAAGCACCATAAACTCACCCAGACCAGCAAGGACAGACTGATAAACCTAGATTTTGCTCTCCAGTCAGGATATAAGTATATGCTTGCCCACCTGCACGAGGTTTTACAAAAAGAAGGTAACTTTTAAGTACCCAGGCCAGGCAACACCCATATTAACATTATTTTGCTGTTTGTTGGTGGTGGTAGGTCTTTTTTTTTTTTTTTTTTTTTTTTTTTTTTTTTTTTTTTTTGGTTTTTCGAGACAGAGTTTCTCTGTGTAGCCTTGGCTGTCCTGGACTCACTTTGTAGACCATGCTGGCCTCGAACTCACAGCGATCTGCCTGCCTCTGCCTCCCGAGTGCTGGGATTAAAGACGTGTGTCACCACGCCCGGCTGTTTGTTCGTTTGTTTGTTTTTTAGATTCATTTATTTATTTATTATGTATACAGTACTCCATCTACATGTACACCTGCAGAAGAAGGCGCCAGATCACATTATAGATGGTTGTGAGTCACCATGTGGTTGCTGGGAATTGAACTCAGGACCTCTGGAAGAGCAAGACAGTGCTCATAACCTCTGAGCCATCTATCCAGTCCTTTATTATTTGTTTGTTTTGGGGTTGGGTTTTTTTGGTTTGGTTGTTTTGTTGTTGTTTGTTTTTTGTTTGTTTGTTTTTTGAGACAGGGTTGCTCTGTGTAGCTTTAGCTGTCCTGGCCTCACTTTGTAGACCAGGCTGGTCACGAACTCATGGTGATTCGCCTGCCTCTGCCTCCCAAGTGCTGGGATTAAAGGCATACGCCACCATCACCCGGCTGGTTGCTTTAAAAAAAAATTACTTATTTTTATTTTATGTGCAATGATGTTTTGCCTACATGTATGTCTGTGGGAGGTGGGTGTTGGATCGTGGAGTTACAGTCATTGTGAGCTGCCATATGGGTGCTGGGAATTGAAGCTGGGTCCTCTGAAAGAGCAGTCAGTGCTCGTAACCACTGAGCCATCTCTCCAACTTGATAGTTGCTTTTTAAAATTCTCTGCACATGCATGTTTTGCTCCCTCTTTGCTCCTCTATCTTAAACATCAGTTATGGAAAGAAAAAAAGCAGCTCAGCTCATGTGACTTCTCCAAGGACGATTGCTGAAGCAAATGTATCTCTAGCAGGGCAACTATGTGGAGTAAATGAGATAAAGCAAGTTTTTAAAAAGGCCCTTAACACCCAGAAGTTGCTTGATAAATGTTGTTTTTCTTTTTTCTTATTGTAGCCCAGACTTTCTTGAAATTTGTTTTCTTTTTCATTTCTTTTCTTTCTTTCTTTTTTTGTTTGTTTGTTTGATTGTTTTTTCGAGAAAGAGTCTCTCTGTGTTAGGCTTGGCTGTTCTGGACTCACTTTGTAGACCAGGCTGGCCTCAAATTCACGGTGATCCTCCTGTCTCTGCCTCCCTGAGTGCTGGGATTAAAGGCCTGCGCCACCACACCTGGCACCATGAAATAATTTTTAATTGGAAATTCATACAGTTTATTCTGATCACAATCTCCTCTCTCCCATCTCTGCCCAGATCTTCCCTTGGAACCTTTGATCGTGCTGCCTTAGCCTTCTGAGTGTAGGCTCACAGATAACCACAGCTGTGAACCACACACTGCGACACTGAGCCCACTCTCCCTCTCTCCTCCCCTCCCCTTACTCAACAACAACAACAACAAAATCTCACCATGCAGATCAGACTGGTTTTGAATCCACAGTCATCCTGTGTCATAGGTGTCCTAGTGCTGAAAATAAAGGCATATGCCTGACAAGCCATCTCCCTGCCTCCCCTTACTTGAACATTAAAGCTAATGTTTGAAAATCTTCATCCTGCCTGCAGCCCAGGGATGAAACACCTCTGACCCTCTGAACCCGAATGTCATTATTATTATTCAATGCTTTTATTTAAAAAAAAAAAAAGATAAACCATGGCTAATGAAAATCCAGGAAGTATGACCTGGTGTGGGGTGAAAAGTTTCTCTCCTATCCTAGACCACAGTTCTCCACTTCCTCTCCCTCGAGGCAACTGCTGTTACCGATTTGTTCTTCCAGATACATTATATGTGTGTGTGTGCCTATATATAACCTTCTTCTTCCCACCCCTGTGAGCACTGGATTCCTTGATCTGTACCTTCACATGCTATTTTTAGCTTCTAACTGCCTGCTTTTACTGGGATACTGACCAGCGGTTGATCCTAAGGGTCCTTATGAAAAACAGCCCTTTGAAACTTGTTGCTACCGCCATTGGAAGGATGTTGTCAAGGATGTTGTTCATTGTATCCCACAGCATCCTCTCCGAGGCCCCTGGGAGGAATTCCTGTCTGATCTTAGTACTGAGAACAGTTGCCCTTCTGAGCAATTAGTTTGTTTTTTATCTCCTGGACA
This sequence comes from Acomys minous, assembly GCF_964271855.1. Taxonomy (NCBI): domain Eukaryota; kingdom Metazoa; phylum Chordata; class Mammalia; order Rodentia; family Muridae; genus Acomys; species Acomys minous. The sequence continues at coordinate 44,620,856 of NC_140488.1, read as the reverse complement.
TTGTGAATTGTGTAACAGCAAGGTTTCCCCTTTCCTGTTGGCTGCTAGAAAGCTTAAAGCCAACTTTTGGGCCCAGCCTTCGTGGCAGCATGATATGCATTCGGAGCCTTGTCCTTGGCTGTGCTTGGAGTTCACCTCCTGTTTTTCAGCCCTTTACCTTATGCTGCCTTAACATATCATGCATGCCCTTATAAGGCATCTGAAATCCTTTATGAGAGGAGATAGGCTTGGGCTACTGAAATGACTGCCTGACCATTCACTCACTGCCCCCTTTATCCATGGTCACCTCCCTTAACCCCCACCATATCCTTCTAGCAGTTTCTCCATACTCCCCTCTGGCTTGCTTAGCTATAATATACCCCCCCCCCACGCACTCTCAAAAATTTATCTCAGTTGTCCTTTACTGCTTTGAGGCATGATGGAAATATCATGTTTGTCACCGTCCCCTCCATGTCCCTGTCCCCACTTCCACATTCACTGTGCACAGCTGTGCCTGCTATCATCATTCTAGAACAGAGACTCTGGGCCTTGGCTCTACATAAGCATCTTTAAACAACTGTTTTAAAGCTTTTTTAAATTTCATGTATATGAGTGTTTTGCTTGCATGCACGTCTATGCACCGTGTGAACCTGGTGACCACAGAGGTCAGAGAGGATGTCACATCTCCTGGAACTAGAGATATGGATGGCTCTGAGCTACCATGTGGGCGTTGGGAACCCAGGTCCTCTGGAAAAAGCAAGTACTCATGACTCCCGAGCCCTCACTCATGGACCTAACACATTAGGATCATTTACCACCCACTCAAAGTTGAAGGCTGCAGTCTGCAACCAGGCCAGCAGTGGACAAGGCAGTGTATGTTAACCTGGGCCAAGCTTCCATGCATGCTGTGGAGATGAACTATTTTTTTCTTAAATCCCTAACTCATATGCATTTAATATCCAGGATGGATCATATATTCCAGGTCAGCCCGAATTTCACAAGAATCTGTCCAAACCAGCAAAGCCGAGATGAAGATTTGTTGGGTTTTTTTGTTTTGTTTTTGGATTTGGGTTTTGGTTTTTCGAGACAGGCTTTCTCTGTGTATTCCTGGTTATCCTGCACTCACTCTGTACAACAGGCTGGCCTCAAACTCACAGAGATCTGCCTGGGTCTGCCTCCTTGAATGCTGGGATTAAAGGCGTGCACCACCAAAAGCGACTCCAAGATGAACTTTGAAAGGAGCGGTATTCCAGGGAAACCATCTCTTAAAGTTAAAAGGACCAAAAATACAAAGCACTCTGCAGAAAAAAAGCATGAAGATCCTACAGGAAAATTAGGATTTCTGTCTATCCCAGCCCTGTCACTGAACAGCAAAGGCAGTATCCATGAACTCTTTTCTTGGGTTTCTAATTCATAAAAACAGGCAAAGAAACAACAACAATGAAACCAAGTTAGAAGATCTCTAAGGGCCTTTCTGGCTTTAAGATTTTATGAGGATCTGAGCACTCAGGATGCAGAGGCAGGCGGATCGCTGCGAGTTTGAGGCCAGCCTGGTCTACAAAGTGAGTCTAGGAGAGCCAAGACTACACAGAGAAACTCTGTATCGAAAAACAAAAACAAAACAGCAACAACAAAAAAAAAAGAGTTTATGAGGAAAGCTTCCCTATGCTTCTTTTTTTTTTAAGATTTCATTTATTTATTATGTATACAGCACTCTGCAGGCCAGAAGAGGGCATCCTATCACATTACAGATGGTTGTGAGCCGCCATATGGTTGCTAGGACTTGAACTCAGGACCTCTGGAAGAGCAGCCAGTGCTCTTAACCTCTGAGCCATCTCTCCAGCTCCCCCCTATGCTTCTTTTTGTCTTTGAGACAGGGTCTCCTATAGCCCAGGCTGCTCTTGAACTCTGTGTAATCCAGGCTAACCTTCTGATGCTCTTATTCCCACCTCCTATGTTTTGGGATGCAGCATGCAGCACCATGCCCATTAGTCCCTGTCATTCCTTTATGTCAGGCCTCTGTCCATGGGGAGAGGGAGATGCCTAGCCTCATCTGTTTGCGAGGCCTGGCTCCAAACCACTGCAAAATTCTGCTTGTTGACCATAAAGGGGAGCTTTGCGTAATTACTAATTTTTCTAACTGGTAACAAGGCTCCTAGATCCAGATTCAAGTTGACCCTTATAAGAAGTTTAAGGGAAGCCCAGCAGGAGGCTCTGATAGGACCACCACTCAGCTGTTTGCTTTGTCCTTCTGAGGCACCAACAGCAGATGGAACGGCTCAAAATGAGGGTGGTTCACTGTTCTACTGTTAATAGCCACCAGCCTCATTAGAGATGACAGTGCTCAGCAGTTAAAGGAAAACCACAGCAGTTTTCCTCAGAGTGACTTAAAAAAAAAAAAAAGACAGGATCTCTCTATGTAGCCTTGGTTAGCTTTGTGCCTGCTGTGGTAGCTCAGGCTGCCCTCAGACTCCCTGTCAGTCCTCCTGCTTCAGCCCCCCCTAGTGCTGAGATTGCAGGAATGTGCCTCTATAGTGTGTGTGTGTGTGTGTGTGTGTGTGTGTGTGTGTGTGTGTCTGTGTGTGTGTGTGTGTCTGTGTGTGTGTGTTTGTGTGAGCGCACGCATGCGCACACGCCCAGGAGTATATGCAATGAGAAGGCAACCTGTGGGAGTTGGTTCTCTCCTTCTACCATGTGGGTTCCAAGGATGAAATTCCTATCATCAGGCTCAAGTGCCATCTCACCAGCTTGCAATTTTTATTTTAAATGGATATGTTTTGCTGGGCTTTGTGACATACACATATTAATCCCAGCACTTCAACAGTGAAGGAAGGAAGATTAGGAGTTCGAGATAACCCTAGGCTAAATAATAAAAGTTCAAGCCTAACCTGAGCTGCATGGGAGACCCTATCTGGTTTTTGAAAGATTTATTTTGGAATGCAAACACCTTTCAAACATACAAAATCTAGTAAATACATGAAAATGCTCAATGTCCTTATTCATCAGGGAAATGTAAACAAAAACTACATTGATGTCCTGCCTCACGCTCATCAGAATGACTATCATCATCAAGAAAACATTTTTTTAAAAATGTGGAATCATAGTCATGGAGAGGAGGGGATAGGCAGATTCCTAGTCATGGAGAAGCAGATTCCTAGTGATGGAGAGGAGGGAATAGGCAGATTCCTAGTGATGGAGAGGCAGATTCCTAGTCATGGAGAGGAGGAGATAGGCAGATTCCTAGTCATGGAGAGGCAGATTCCTAGTGATGGAGAAGAGGAGATAGGCAGATTCCTGAGGCTTGCTAGATGAGCTCCAATGATGGACTTTTTCTCAAAAACCCAACGGTGCAGACAGTGACACCAACCAGAGGAGTGACTTTCATGATTTTCCTCTAGCTTCTACATGCACCCATCAACACACACATATGTGTGCGTGCATGCACACACACAGGAAAGGAAACAAAGACAACAAATGCTAACCAAGATGCAGCAACAGGGAATATAAATGCAGTGCACCCTCTATAGAAATTAGCATGGAGATTACTTAAAAAACAAACCTGTAGCTATCATATGATCCTGGTGCTCTACTCCTTGGAATATACCTGAAGGCTCTAAGTCCACGTTTGCTGGGGAACATTTAAAATAGTCAAGTCACAGAACAGTTTAGGTGCCACCAGCAGCTGAATGAATAAAGAAAATTTGTAAATCCCAGCACTCGGGAGGCAGAGGCAGGTGGATCTCTGTGAGTTCAAGGCCAGCCTGGTCTACAAAGCAAGTCCAGGACAGCCAAGGCTACACAGAGAAACCCTGTCTAGAAACAACAACAACAAAAAACAAAACAAAAAGAAAATGTATATGTATAGATACACAATGGAATGTTGGTCAGTCATAAAGAAGAACAAAATCATGTCATGTGTGCTCAGACACACAGATGGAACCTAAGATCATAGTTAGCAAAGTAAACCAGGCTCAGAAAGGCAAATGTTCAATGTTTTCATCTCCTGTGTAGACATTTAAAATGATGAGAGCAGAAGGGAGGTTATTAAGGAGGAACAAAGGTAGTCAGGGGGAGAAGACAAGACAATAAGTGGGGACGTAACTAAGTGAAAAATGATCAAAGTATGTGACAGTCATTGTGAAGCTGTCAAAAAGAAGGCCCCACTATTTTATACAAGTAACACAAAAGTAACAACGATGCATTTTAGAACGAAATCTTTTTTATTCACATAGCAAAGTTCAGAAACAAGAGAAGTGGATCCAGCTAGCTCAGGCTTATTGGGCACAGGAATGAAGCACTTCAGAGAATTAACCCATTCCTCACCGTGGCACAATGGGGTTACACTCATCTCAATAACACGTAGGGCGCCCCTGCTCAGATTCAACAACCTGCTCAATTTTCCTCGGATAATTTTGTCTCCAAAACGGGGGCAGGGAGTGGGGGAAACCTGCAGAAACAATGTTCCTCCTGTCACAGTCCTCTTCTCTCCCCGTTGGCAACTGTGAACAGGAAGTTGGCAGTTAGCATGGGTCTTCTTATGTTTTCATACTGTTAACACATAGTGTGTGCCTGTAAATCTTACATGGTTTTCTTTTTGCTTTGTTTCTAAGTAGATTGCATTTCAACATTTACTTACTTTTTAATCGTGTGTGTGTGTGTGTGTGTGTGTGTGTGTGTGTGTGTGTGTGTGTGTACCTGTGTATCTATGTGCTCTGGTGAGGACATGTGGAGAGGAGGCTTTTGAATTCCATGGAGTTACAAGTAGCTGTGAGCTGGGAACCAAACTAAGGGCCTCTGCAAGAGCAGTGTGTGCTCTTCACCATGGAGCTATCTCTTGATGGTCTTTGTTTGTTTGTTTGTTTGTTTGGTGTGTGTGTGTGTGTGTGTGTGTGTTTCTTTCCTGAGACAAAAGTTTCTCTGTGTAACAGCTCTGGCTGTCCTGGAACTTGCTCTTTAGACCACACTGCCCTCAAACTCACAGAGATCTGCCTGTCTCCCCAGTGCTGGGATAAAAGGTGTGCACCACCACCAGCAGCCCTTCTTGCTGCTTTTGAAATCAGTGTCACGTCATGGATGCCAGGCTAGCCGAACACTCATGAGCTTTTTGCTGCCAAGTAGCAGGTGTTGGAATTACATGAGTGCTCTGTCACTGAGAGTAGCATTACTGGAATTTTAAAAGTTCTGAATTCCAATGGTCAAATAAAACATAAATAAATATGCATAAATACATATAAATATGCATAAATAAATATGCTTGGCATGTATTGTCACAATGACCATTCTCTTTTAAAATAACTGATTATTTTCTCAACAAAATGAAAGAGCCATCATGAATAAGCCTGTGTCTGGTTGTAATGGGCAGCTTTATTCACGCAGTTTCCAGATAATGTCAACAACTGGGTCCACCCAGGCTCACTATGAAGCTGCAACTTTTCTCACAGTCTTGGGTTTCGGCTATATTCTCACTCCTCTTTCATGGACTAGTTTAATTTATTTTGGAACAGAACCAAGCTAACTAGCTCCTTTTGGGCTGTCAGCCAGAACCTTCTTCAATTTCATTATTTTTATTTTTATTTCATTTTTTTTTCAAGACAGGATTTCTCTGTGTAGCCTTGGCTGTCCTGGACTCCCTTTGTAAACCAAACCAAGCTTGCCTCAACCTCACAGTGATCCACCTGCCTCTGTCTCCCTGAGTGCTAGGATTAAAGGCGTGTACCACCAAGCCCAACTTTATTTCATTAGTTTTATATGCAGGGGTGCTTTGCCTGCATGTATGTCTCTGTAACACATTTATATCTGCCCAAGAAGGCCAGAAGACTGTGTCAGATTTCCTGACACTGGAATTACAGTTGTGGTGCACCTCTATGTGGGTACTGGAAGTCAAACACAGGTCCTCTGGAGGAGCAGACCGTGCTTTTGTTTGTTTGTTTTGTTTTGTTTTCTGGTTTTTCCAGACAAAGTTTCACACAGTCCTGGCTGTCTTGGACTCTCTTTGTAGATCAGGCTGGCCTTGAACTCACAGAGATTCACCTGCCTCTGCCTCCCAAGTGCTGGGATTAAAGGCACGTGCCACACCATGCCTGGTGCTACCAGTACTCTTAACTGCTGATCTATCTCTCCAGCTCCACCTTCCTCCATTTCTGAGCCACACACCAAAATATTTGCATCTTTACTCCCACCTCAAGCATCTTCTTTCCAATTAACCCATCATTCCTTAGCTCTTTGTACTCTACCTACTTAGTGATGGACTCACAGAGGTGAACGTCCAGACTCGATCTTCCTCCTGCATAACAGGCCTGTTCCTCTGTGCGCCTGACTGCATAACCTATCTGGATGTCTTCAAACCTACCTTCCTATCTAAGAGAATTCACTACACAGCTTGGATTCCACATCTTCCTTTCCATTCACTTAATGTTCATTCTTTTAGTGCATTTAACTTACATGCTGTTCCCATCACTTTACCAATACTATTCTTGTCAAAGGCCCTCTAGTTAACCAACCCCAAATGGCTGCTTATCTGTCCTCAACTTACTAGGTTTCTGGGCCTCATTAGTTACTTACTCCTTGAAACTCCCCTCACTAGGTTTCACAGACTCCTTTCCATGTTTTTAAAATATTTACTTTCATATTTATTATGTATACAATATTGTCTCTGTATGTGGGCCTGCCAGCCAGAAGAGGACACCAGCTCTCATTACAGATGGTTGGGAGCCACCATGTGGCTGCTGGGAATTGAACTCAGAGCCTTTGGAAGAGCAGCAAGTGCTCTTAGCCTCTGAGCCATCTCTCCAGCCCCCGACTCCTTTACATTTTCTGAACCCTTTGTTTGTGGTGCTGGAGGTTGAACACAAGGCCTCACACATGCTATATAACCACAGCTGGGCATGGTGGCACACGCCGTTAATCCCAGCACTCGGGAGGCAGAGGCAAGCAGATCGCTGTGAGTTTGAGGCCAACCTGGTCTACAAAGTGAGCATAGGACAGCCAAGGCTACACAGAGAGACCCTGTCTTGAAAAACCAGAAAAAAAAACATGCTATGTAACCACTCTTGCACTGAGTTTATGTCCCTGGGCCTCATTTTAGTTTTTTTGTTTTGTTTTAGATTTTCCTGTTTTACTTTATGTGTATGAGTGTGTTGTCTGCCTATATGTATGTGCACTGCATGTGTGCCTTTTGCCCTTGGAGGTCAGTAGAGAGAATCAAATCCTCTGGGACTGGTGATAGGGATAGCTCTGAACCAGTGTGGGTACTGGGAACCAAATCAAGATCTTACTGCAAAAGCAGCAAGTGCTCTTAATGTCTGAGTCATCTCTCTGGGCCCCTCCTTTTAGTTATTTTTTTCCCCCATTAAATTGTAAAATAGGGACCTCACTCTATAGTCCAGGCTGGCCTTGAACTTGTGGTTCTTCTGGATCCGTTTTATAAGCAGCTGGGATTACAGACCTGCTCCGCCAGACTTAGCCAGCATCCTACTTCTCTTGCTTCATTGCCTGTTCCTTCTCTGTCTCCTTCATAAGGATGTCTTAAGGTTTCCATCTTGAGTTTTTGGTTTTTTGTTTTGTTTTGGTTTGGTTTTTCGGTTTTTTGTTTGTTTGTTTTTGCTTTTTGCTTTTTTTGAGACAGGGTTTCTCTGTATAACAGCTCTGGCTGTCCTGGAACTCCCTCTATAGTCCAGGCTGGCCTTAAACTCACGGAGATCCATCTGCCTCTGCCTCTCTCAAGTGCTGGGATTAAAGGCATGTGCCACCACCGCCCAGCCCATGTTTCTGATTTCTTTTTTTTTTTTAAGATTTATTTATTTTATGTATATGAGTGCTCTGTTTTCATGGACACGAGAAAAGGGAATCAGATCACATTATAGATGGTTGTGACTCCTCATGTAATTGCTGGGAGTTGAAACTCAGGACCTCTGGAAGAGCAGACACTGCTGCTCTTAACCACTGAGCCATCTCTTTAGCCCCAAGTTTCTGATTTCTAAAAGCTGGTGTGTGCTCCCCTGCACTCAAACCTTAGGCTAACTCAGCCCGGTGGCTGCTGCTAAATCCACTCTCTGTGTGCTTTATCAACTCCAGACTCAGAGTCAGCTGATGACATGCGCTTTCCACCAGGGTATGTCATCACTTGAGTCAAAAAACAAACTTAAGTTCACACCCAGGAGCCCAGCGTGGTGACGCACCCCTGTGATCCCAGCACTCAAGAGAGGCAGAAGCAGGCAGATCTCTGTAGCCAGCTTGGTCTACAGAGCAAGTCCAGGACAGCCAAGGCTACATGAAGAAACCCTGTATTGGGAGGGAGGGGGGAATTCACAACCAGATTAGACTTCCCATCCCAGGAAATTGCACTCACCAAGTGTTCCTGTTCAGAAATCTAGAAATATCTTTGGCATCTCCCACCTTGAGTACTAATCCATCTCCAAGTTCTACTCACCAAACGCCATTCCAACCAGGTGTAGTGGCTAATGCTTGTAATCCCGGAAGCTCTAAGGGAGCTGAGGCAGGAGAATTGCCACAAAATCAGGGCTACCCTGTGCTACATAGTGAACTCAAGACTAGTCTGGGATACATGTCTCAGAAATAAAATATAAGCACGACCACATCCCTGTCGCTTCGCAGCCTGGCAGTCGCTCTTCTACCTAAGCCCACCATGCTCTCTTTCCTGGCTTCTCTGTCTCCTTCTTTTTTAGAAATTAGGCCCTGAATTTAAAGTTTTTAGATTTGCATTATTAGTTTCCACGTGTGAGTGTTTTGCCTGGATGTATACATGGGCATCGTGTGTGTGTGTGTGTGTGTGTGTGTGTGTGTGTGTGTGTGTGTGTGTGTGCCTGGTGCTAGCAGTGGTTGGAAGATGTCAGATCCCCTGGAACTGGAAAGGTACAGGCCATTAGGAGCCGCCATGTGGGTCCTGGTGGTTGATTAAATATGAGAATGAGCTAATGGTGATGAAACGATAATATATAAATGCAGGCTTATTAGAAGCAGCATGGAAAGGAGAGGGGGAGGGAGAGGTATGCTGGGGGTTGGAAGGAAGGGAAGGAGAGAGGGAAGTGGGAAAAGGAGCAAAAGGGTGCAGTGGAACCAAAATGTCTGGATTATACAGTGCAGGTCTCTGGAAAAGGGGAAGCCCCGCCCCTAGGTAAAGGACAAGGAATGCCAGCCACGCCGCCATGCAGCATGCCTTAACACTCACACCTGGGAATCAAACCCAGGTCCTCTGCAAGAGCAACAGGTAGGGACTCTTAACTGCTGAGAAAACTCTTCAGCCCCTGGGAATCTTCATCTATGAGTCATATACACAAAATACTGTCAACTCCTCCACTCCAAATCCTTTCATGTGTACCTGTTGTCGGCCACAGTCATTGTCTGTGCTTAGTTTACTTTAGTTTTAGTTTTGCAGTACTGGGGCTTGAACCCAGGGCCTTGGGAATACCAAGAATACAGCTCTATATTTGACAGCATATTCTTTTTTTTTTTTTTTTTTTTTTTTTTTTTTGGTTTTTCAAGACAGGCTTTCTCTGTGTAGCCTTGGCTGCCCTGGACTCATTTTGTAGACCAGGCTGGCCTTGAACTCACAGTGATCATCTGCCTCTGCCTCCCAGAGTGCTGGGATTAAAGGCATGCACCACCACCCGGCTTGACAGCATATTCAGCATATTCATTTTCAAACCCATGTGCGAAGATAGGGTGTTTTAAACAATGGAACTTTTAGGTTTTCAAAAGAGCAAATTTATAGACACGGACAAAAGCTGAAGCTTTTCTATTTGGAGAGAGGTACAGGCTCCACAGCCTCATCTGCTCGCTCCCTTGCCCCCTGCTTGCCTCCTCCTTTCTCACGTTTCTGCTAAGCCCCCTCACTCTACCCCCTGTGCTTCAGCTGCAGCCACCCTCAGCCATCTCCCTCAACAGCCCCCCCCCCAACACCGGTTTTAGTCTTAAGTCCATGAACTTCCTGTTCCTTCCCTGTCAAGGCTTAGTCCCAGATCATGACCATAAAAGTCAAACCGGCCCTGAAAGTCTTCCTTGACTCTTCCAGGAGGATTTGTGGGCACCAGGGGTGGGGGGTGGGGGAGGGGGAGGGAGTGGGGAAGGGGTAGGGGAGGGGTGGGGAGTGGGGAAGGGGGAGGGGGTGAAGTAGGGGACTTCTTCAAACTCTCAGAGCCTGTAAACTCATTATCTCCATCCAGATGCCTCAAGGGCAGCCATCTTATTTTGCTTATCTCTATGTACCACAGAGCCTGGTTTGTAACAGGTGCCCAATCAATGCTTGGAGAATAGCCCAGTAAGACTGAAGCAAGACAGCCTTGACGCTATTAATAGACCCTATTAATATGGGATTTTAACCAACAGGACACACGTACTAGATATGGCTATCTGTAAAGATAAGCATGAAATATGCTCTGCCTGGTTTCTTGTTTCCTAGCATAAACAATGCATCCCCTCTCTGACAGGTTCCTGAGCGGAAAGGGAGGTTTCTCAGAGCCAGCAGCTGCTGGCAACTTTCTAGAGTCAAGTTTGGCCCTTAATGGGAGCCCAACAGCAACACCAAGTTATGGGATGCACTGTGTACACTACTGCAGTGTACTGGCTGCATGCAGGACCAGACCATGCTCTGTGCTCTTTGTACTGTTTACATTAGCTTAACGGAAGGGTTTTGATCCCCTGTGGGAGAGGTGTTGTCCTACGAAGGCTGTTAGTACTGGGGTCGGCCGTAGAGAAGAAAGTCCATCTATTCAACACCAGTCCTCCCAGGAACACATACCAAGACAGCTGCTAGGATCACCCTCATGGGTTTTGTCAGACAGTAAGCAGAAGAACATATAGACGCCCATTCCCATTTCTTTACCAGACTCTTCACTGATGCCCCTGTGGCTGTCATTTAGTTCTCAGAACTGCTTAGGGTAGGTATCATGACTATCAGAAACCGAGACCTGCTGACCGAGTCACATGGACTTCCCCGGTCTTACACGGAGAGAGGCAAGATCAGGGTCCTGGTAGTTCATGTGGTATTCCATGTGCCCCCGTCACTGTATAACACTGTCTCCCACTTACCCTGGCCTATGGGAGAGGAACCAATGACGGCAATCAAGTATGGCAGCATCTTCCAGGGAGGAGGATGTGACTAGAACACACAAAGGAGAAACATAAACTATAAAGCCCAGAGCTGCTCATTGGTTGGTTGATTCTGAGGAATCACTGGTAACAGGAAGTGAAAGGATAGTGAGGGCATCTATGTAACAATGCTGCCATACAAATAAAGACAAGGCCAAGACTAAGTAGAAAATTGTGACGGCCAAATGCTAGGGGGCTTCAGGGAATAAGTAAGTGGCTCCACCCTTGCATTCCTAGGCCTAGACCTGAACTAATTGAAAGCAGACACTTGGATATAGGTGACACTTTTTTCACAACAGCCCCCAAATGGAAACGACTCAAAAGTTCATCAATAGATAGAAGGACAGGTAGCATGTTGTATTACCATGCAGTGACATATTACTCTGCCTTTAAAGGAATGAAGTTTTTGACACATGAGCAACATGGATGAACCACAAAGACTGTGCTACATAAAATGAGCCAGACACCACAGGAAAATACTGTGTGATTCCAGCAATCTATGATACCTAGAGCTGTCAAATCCATTAGGATTTGAATAAGGACAGAATATAGAGTAGCAATTATAGGGGATGGGGGAGGGCTATGGGAAATATTATTTAGTATACATAGTTTTAGTTTTGCAAGATGAGTTCTAATGATGGATGGTGGTAGTGGTGGCGTAACTATGGGAATGTATCTTAGTCGCTCAGGATCTACTTGAAACTGTTCCATAATTCCCAGCCCCTGAGGAAGCGCAAGCCTTACAAATTTTACATAGCATTTGCATATAAACCTATGCACATCACCAAGCTGTGGTGGTGCATGTTTTTAATTCTAGCTTTCAGGAGACAGAGGCAGGAGAATCACTGTGGGTCTATGGGTTCAAGGCCAGGCTGGTCTACATAGCAAGTTACAGGACAAGCAGGGATACATAGAGAGAGCCTATCTCAAAAACAAACAAAGAAACAAAAAACCCAGCCAAACAAACACCTATGCACATTCTTTTGTATACTCTAAAACCAACCCTAGATTATTTATAATACCCATTACAATGTCAATCCCATCCAAATAGGCATTCCACTGTAATTTTTAGGCAGTAATACAAAAAATCTGCACATGTTCAATACATAATTTTTCTGGGTATTTCCAGATATTGGCTGAATGCATGGGTGTAGATGGTTCGTTACTCAATTCCCCTGAGATATGTACTTAACATGAACTAACATCTTATAAAACAAACAAACAAAATCTCTCAACAGTAGCCTGGTCCACAAAACAGGTGTGTTTCTTAAGTCCAGAGACTCAGCCTTAGATGACAGAAACTTGTGACTTGGACAAGACCGGCAGTAATCAGAAATTGTCTGAAGAGGGTGCAAGAGAGCTCTGGGACAGTGCGTTTCGTCCGCCGCCCCCCCACAACTCCCCCCCCCCACGCCTCCTCCGCCCCCCTCCGCCCCCCTCCGCCCCCCTCCGCCCCGCATAGTCTACTTCCTCACCCTCCCCCGCCCCTCTCCCCCCCCCCGCCCTCCCCGCCCCTCACTCCGCCTCGAAGTGTACCCTGTGCCTGCTTGAGCCCACAACCTTGTACAGCCGGTCCATTTAACTTTAGATGTTGGGTGTGGCCAGGCTCCCAAAGAGTCAGGGGAATCCCTGTAAAAGAGCAAATTTATTCACAGCTTCTTTAGTGAGGGCACCTCCTCCTCTCTGAGACTCAAAGCAGTTTAGTGTTTCCCAGTGGACATTGCTAATAGGTGCTAATCTGCCCTCACAGGTTGCCTGAGGGGTAAAGAGGCAGTCCAAAACTGAAGGAAAGGTCAGGTGCTTGAGCAGCAGACACTGTCAAAGTCTGATTCACCCGAATGGCAATGAGTGGCCTCGACACAGGAACACAGTATCTAAGTTCCCTCTCCCCCCCCTCTCTCCTTGTCTGCAAAGTGGGGTTAATGACAGCTCCAGCAGGAGGAAAGGCTATCTCAAAATTGTTGTAAGAGTTGGCTAATAGTAGCACCAGCCCATAGTCACAGTGCTCAGGAGCTGAGGCAGGAGAGTTGCAGGAGTTTGAAGTTAGCCTAGGCTACACAGTAAAATTCTGAGACGCGAATCTTAAAAGAAAGGCTGTGGGTGTAACTCAGTTGGTAGTTTCCCCGAGCGTGCATAAAGCACTGGGTTCAGTGTCTGTATAGCCTACACTGGGCGTGGTGGTGCATAGAAGTAGTCCCAGCACTTTTGGTAGGTAGAGAGGCAGAAGGATAAGAATTTCAAAGTCATTTCACACAGTGAGTTCAAGGCCAATCTGGGATACATGAGTCCTTACTTCAAGAAAAACAAGTCACAACACTGGGTGCTGCTAATGAAGCTCAGTTGGCAGAGTGTTCACCTAGCATACAACGTGTTTTGCATTCGATCCACATTGCCACATAAATTGTGCATGGGGCTTCATGTCTACAATCCCAAGATTTGGGAGGAGAGTCAGGTGAGGGTTATTAACTACTTGGATTTTTAGGGTAGACTCTATCTCAAAAAAAAAAATCTAAGGGTTGGGCAGATGGCTCAGCAATAAAGAAAAATTGTTACTCTTTCAGAGGACCCTGGTTCAAAGCTCAGCAGCACCTACACGGTAGTTACAATCAAATGTACCTCCAGTTCTAGGGGATCCAGGGACCCTCTTCTGGTCTCCATGGGTACTAGGCACACACGGGGTACACATAGATTCATGTAGGCAAAACACTCATACATGTAAAATGAATAAATCTTTCTTTATTCTAAGAATTGTGCTGTTTTAAAAAGACATAAAAAGTGCCAACCACAGTGCCTGCATGTAGGACTGTGAAGTGTGTCAGCTAGGAATGCCCCATAAAGTGGCAAAGTCGTCGCGATGATTAAAAGTTCCAAGTAGCCAGTACCCTCTGGGCCCTCAGTTAGGTGCTAGCTGATCATAAGGAGGCAACAACAATGGCGGCATGGAGGCAAGAAACCTAGCAAAGGAACGTGGAGACTGAATACTGACACAGAAAGGAAAACAATATTTGGGGACTTGTGGGACAAAGGCAGCCTGGCACCCTCAAGCTTGAGCCACACCCTGTAACTCAGGTAGTCATGCACAAAGGCAGGAGAAGGGAGGGAAAGCGACAGCATTTGGCACACTTGACCTTTGACTCATGGGACACCTTGGGGGATGGGGGAGGTGTGGCTCCACCTTGGTGCCTCAGGTGCCAGCTGTACAGTAACACGTTCTGTTTCAATTCCTCCCAGCTCAGTGTCTAAGCTTGTTTTTGTGGCTGGCGAGGAAAAGCGTGGGCGGGGCTCCAGTGCACAGCACCAGCAACCACAAACCCGCCCCCGGACTAGGGTACAGAATGTACCCAGACTTCAAACCACACCCTTGTGGCTTGGGGAGGCCTCTCGGCTGACTGGGGAACTGTCACACTACATTGTTTGAGAGCAGTGCCTAGCAACAGGCTTGGGATTCCTTAGTACTCAAACAATGGGATATCCCAAAGGGCTAGAACTTAACCAAAGGACGGCATGCCAAAGGGTCAGCTAAGACCAAAGATGCCTCTGATTGGAGAAGAAGTCCGTTGTCCCCTGACACCCTCCTGGGACAAGATTAGCTCTGGGGCTGACCTAGGAGAGCTTCTAGTCTTAGACCATTGTGAGGCGACACCCCTAGGTACAGCCAGGTTTGCCAATAAGCCCAAAGTAGAGGAACAGAGTCTGCTACTTGCCACTGTCATCTCTCAGGAGGCAAAAGTGGAGTTTCCAGAGCAGTGAAGAGAGGCCACCAGCTGGGACCTTTGGGGAGGGTTGAAAACGGTTTTTCTAATCCCAATGTGACTTGGACATGAGAGAAGGTTGGGAGGGGCCAAATCCACAAGAGAGAGGAGAAACTTCCAGTCCGAAGGGTCAGAGGGAGGTCCTGTGAAACCAGGATTAAATTCAGTGGGGACTCCTGCAAGAGATTCATTAGTGACAAAAGCCAACAGCATAATCTGACTCAACCCAAGCAAACAAGGGAAACACCACAGAACGAGGGTGCTCACCACAACTGAATCTGAATCAGCTTCAAAACAGAGTACAGCTCACTGATGTGGACCACATTTTCCACACCAAGGATCAAGCCACATATTTGACAAGCTTGAGTGTACTTGGGCGGGGGGGGGGGGGGGGGGGTTTGGGGGGTTGGGGGGGGTTAGGGAACAAGCCTGGGTGTTTGAGACTTTGCCCAGGCACCATCAGTCCTAAATTTGATGAGATCATGCTTGGGTGACAGTTTAGTCTTCACAAGACAGCTGTGTCCAGAATATTGGGTGTGGGCGAGGGCACATACAAAGTTACCATAAGGGAGAAAGAGGTGGAAAGACAAGGCCTCTGCAAAGGCTGGAAGTGGAAGCAATGTGGTAAGGCAAAAAGAGCTCACATAGTGATTGCACAGTAGCAGGAAGGGTGCTCAACCAAACCCCTTTGAGCTTTAGCGCCTTTGTCTATAAAACTGGGATAATAATATGATCCACCAGGCTGGGTGATAGTGGCTCACGCCCTTAATCCTAGCACTTGGGAGGCAGAGACAGGCAGATCTCCTTGAGTTCAAGGCCAGCCTGGTCTACAGAGCAAGTTCTAGGACAGCCAGAGCTGTCTCGAAAAACCAAAAAACAAAACAACAAAAAACCCACAAACAAACAAACAAAACGATCCATCATAATGAATATTACTATGAAGAAGATGATGGTTTTCTTTTCTTTTTTTCTCTCTCTCTCTTTCTCTTTTGGTTTTTCAAGACAGTCTTGGCTGTCCTGGAACTTGCTCTGTAGATCAGGCTGGCCTCAAACTCACAGAAACCAGCCTGCCTCTGCCTCCTGAGAGCTGGGATTACAGGCGTGTGCCACCACCGTCCGGCTAGATGTTGGTTTTCTTACCACAGGGTCTCATTGTGTAACTAACTCTGACTAGTCTGGAACTCACTATGTAGATTAGGCCGACTTCGGACTCAGAGATTCATCCCCATGTCTTGACCTGTGCCTCCTGAGTGCTAGGACTTCTAAAGGTGTGTGCCACCATGCCTGGACCTATAATGGTTATTACTAACATCTACGTGATAGCAAGACCACAAAGTACCAAGTGTACACTAGGTCCTCAACAAATGTATATGTCCTTTTGGAGGAGAAATAAGATGTGAGAGGATTGCAGGAGGACGTGGCTACGCAGTCCTTTCCTGACATCTGTGGCGACTAAAACAAGCAAACAGACTGGCTGGAGGTGAAGGATTGCGGTGGGCACCTGAGGGAACCCAACGACCTTCAGAACTTGCCACTGCCACCAAAGAGGCTGAAACTAGTCCTCAGGCAGGTTTGGTGTGGTGTGAACAGCATGCCCCCCAAATTTGAACTAGTTGGCCACCGTTTAAAAAGTGGAAGATTTTGTAACTACCCTGGCAGAAGAGGAGACATTCTTGAGACAGGAAAGACTGAGGCCTGGTGCCAGCCGGAGGAGGAAAGAAGGGAGTGCACTCACTCAGCGGCCACAACTTGTCAGACCACCTTGCAGGAGAATTCTGGAGCCCAGGAAGTTATGGGTCATTAGTGGACAGGATCACACCTTGCTGGAATTGAATGGTTATTTGTACCTCTTGCCCTCTACTGAAAACCTCAACATCTTTTTTTTTTCTTTTTTTGAGACAGGGTTTCTCTGGGTAGCCTTGGCTGTCATGGACTTGCTTTGTAAATCAAGCTGGCCTTGAACTCACAGAGATCCTCCTGCCTCTGCCTCCAGGGTGCTGGGGTTAAAGGCGTGCGCCACCATGCCTGGCCTAAACATCTTGTTAGGATCCCGAAGACAAACTTGTGTGGTCCCTGGACCCCTTTTTATTTCTTTCTCTTCCTGATGTGGCTGCACTGAAGAAATCTCCTGTCTCTGCTTTGCACTGTCACTTGTCTATTTAATTGGCTTTTCAGGAAGATGACGGCTGTGTCTAGTTTGTTGGGCCTGCCAGGTCTGAGCTTTTACCCTATAAACTCTGGAAACAGTTCCATCTGGGTATACTGGCGCATACCTGTAGTCCCAGCATTTGGAAGGCTGAAACAGGAGTTGTGTCAATTTGAGGCCAAGCTGTTATATGCAGTGGGACCTTCTATCTATCCATCTGTAAGATTTTGTTTCCCCCCCCTCTGTCTCTCTGTCTCTGTCTCTCTGTCTCTGTCTCTGTCTCTCTCTCTCTCTGTCTCTCTCTCTCTCTCTCTCTCTCTCTCTCTCTCTCTCTCTCTCTCTCTTACACACACACACACATACACACACACACACACAAATAGATTTTTAAAACTTCTCTTGAAAAATTAGAACAGCTAGTAATGCTGGCTCGTTATGTCCACTGGACATTGGTTATGGGAAAGGAAGGGACTGAAGTGCTGCTGATGTTGCCAAACTGTCATCTGTGAGGATGCAAATATGCCAAGGAGGCAAAGCCATTGAACAGGAAGTATGATAGTGGCTGCTGGCTGAGGGTTGGAGGAAAATGAGGATCAGCTGTTAATGGGGTGTCTTTCTGGAAGGATACAAGTGGAACATGATAGAAGTACTGTTTGTACAGCTAAACAATGTGGAAATATAATTTTCACAGCTTAAATTTAAGGTATATAAGTTATATCTTTTTATTTTTATTTTGTTAAAGATTTATTTATTTTATTTATTGCATATGAGTGCTTTAGCTGCAGAAGAGGGTATCAGATTACATTATAGATGGCTGTGAGGCACCATGTGGTTGCTGGGAATTGAACTCAGGACCTCTAGAAGAGCAGCCAGTGCTCTAAACCACTGAGCCATCTCTCCAGGCCCTTTGTTTTTATTTTTTATATTTTGCTTTTTTAAGACAGGGTTTCCCTGTGTAGCCTTGGCTGTCCTAGACTCAGAGATCTGCCTGCCTCTGCCTCCCTGAGTGATAGGATTAAAGGCATAAACCACCACACCTGGCCTAAATTAAATCTTAATAAAACGGTTTTCTTTTCTTTTTTAAATGCAGGTGCTGACTCAGCAGATCCAAACTGGCGCTTGGGCCTTGTCTTTTTCCCATACTAGGGAATGAAAGAAAGCTAGTGCCTCCAGTATGCTAGGGTTGCACACAAGCCCCTGCATTTCTGATGAGCTCTCAGGTGTGGACCAGGGCACTGGTATGCAGGGCTGGTTTCTACTTTTGCTGCACATCGAAACCATCTGGGCAGGATTTTGTTTTGTTTAATCCCTTGGCTTAACTCCTCTGTCAATCACCCAGCAATTTCATTTCCTCTCAAGGCACTTGTGTCCTGGGAGGAGAGAAGACAGTTTTAAAACTCTCCCTCCCTCCCTCCCTCTCTCTCTCTCTCTCTCAAAACAGTGAACCCCAAAGAATTACAGTTTCCCCAGGAAGTCCTGCTAGGAAAGAGAAGTGCTGAAGCCCCATGCCAGCCTGAGGAGGAAGTTGCTTCCTAAGAAGAGATTTCACACAGTTCTGACAACTTGTGAGACTATGTTGCAGGAGAAACTGGAGCTTCGCCTATGTATATCTCATCTCTTGCCTTCTGTTTAACCTAAATCTCACTCAACGTCAGAACTCCAAAGGTTTGAGAGGTAGTTGGACCTCTTTATTTGTTCCTGTTCCCAGTACGGCCACATTGAATGAATCTTTGTCTGATTTTTGCTATTACTTGTCTTTTTTAATTGACACTTTGGGGATGGGGGTGGTGAGCCAAGCTTGTCTCCCCCCCCCACCCCCGACCCCCTCCCCCGGAGGTGAGGGCCCAGATTCTGGCTCTAAGGACATGCTGGAGGTTCTACACACTGGTGCGTTAAGAGCTACTGAGACGAGTTCACCTTGCAACAAAGTTTAGCATCCATCCACTTCTAAGCTGATCACTTTGTTTCCCCCTCCCCAGCTACAGCACGGGCAACAAACCTCTCAACTTGGTTTCCACAGCCCTGGCTGCATCTGCGAGGCTCCCTGCTCAACGCCACTTCCATTCTTTTTCTGATGTTTTGAGTTTAGGTCTTTTACTCCTCTGTTCCCCCAAAGTCCCTTATTAATGGAGCTCGTTTTGTTTCCTTTGGGCATCTTTGAGTGAGGGTATGTTGTTAGACGCATTTGGAAAATTCTTAAGCACTTCAGTTTTCCCTTCTGACTCCCTTCCCTAAATCCTCTCAACCAGAACTATCCAGGAGCCGCAAGCAGCCAGGGCGGGCCACCCAGCGCCCAGGCCAGCCCCGTCTGGCTGCCGCGTGGAAAGCCACATGCCTTCTGCCTCCAGGCTGGCCACTGAACCGCGTGGGGAGCCATGTGCTGCTGGTCACCAGGGAGGGGCAGCCCGACGGGAGCGCCGGCTTGGAAGCCACCAAGACCTAACTATAGAGACTTTTCAGAGGCCCTAGGGAGGGGAAGAAAGTGGGCAGGGCTGGCTAGGCGGAGCCGGGGAGGGGGGGGGATAAGAGCTTGCAGCTAGGATGCCTGGGTAATTTATTATTGCTTGAGAGTGTCTGCAGCAAGCAGCCCTGATTGAGGTCCAGACATGGCAAATCTTTCCAAGGGAAAAGAGGTTGTAACCACAAAAACACAGAACATTTCGTTCTGAGTGGGAGGGAGACAGCTGGGCAGGGCCAATGGAAAGGCCCCCAGCCAGCCGTGCTTTGAAAGTGTTTATGCCATCTCCCAGATGTTTTTGTCAACACAGGGTCTTTCTTATTTTCTCTGTCGACTGCTTGTTTTCTCCAGGAAGACGATATTTAGGTTTTTTCCCTTTCTCTTTTGCCTTGTCCCTTTTCCTGGGGAGCTGCTTCGAAAGTGGTTAATGGGAGTCTACTGGAAGGTGCAGTAACAGCCGAGGAAGGAGGGCTTGGTTGCAGAAGGGGTCCTAATTGACTTAACAGTAGGGATAGTTTCACACCTACTTTTGATCACTCCTCTGAAGTGCCAAACCCTAGTGTAAAGTTTGGAGAGCAAGCAAGCACCTCCACCCAAGTCCCTTCTCTGTTCAAGACTAGCTTTGTCCCTTGCCTTTTTTCAGAGTTTGGTGCGAATTGGGCCACATGGGTGCCTGCAGGAAGCTTTGCAGGGTGGCAGAATATGTGGAGGTCTACTGAGGGTGGTGAGCTTTGCGTTCCTTTTTCCTTTCACACCAGGAGCCAAGGAGCTTGCTGGAGAGGAACTGTGACAACCCGCTTCCCCCCCTCCCCGCCCCTCCCCCCCAGCAGCCCAACTTCAGACAGGGGCAGGGTTGAACATTCTCAGAAAGTTCTAGTCCTTCAGCGGCTGTCTTCCCACAAGGAAAAAAAAAATTGCTGACAGGACAAAGTTGGCACCTCTGCTGCCCCACCCAGCCTTGCCAGCTTGCTCTTGGCCCCTGCCCTTTGCCTTCTGGCTCTGGCTCCTTCTGTGCCACATGGGAGGAAAGGCAAAATGCAGAGGTATACATATACAGGGCAAGTGGTTCTGAGTTAGGTAGGATAAAAGGCCCCAGGAGAGCCACCATCTGTAGAACAAGAACTGGGAGCCCCACAGAAGAATTTGGGGGGGGGGGAAGGTTGTAGCCTGGTACTGGTGGCCAACAGGGGTTGGTCTGAGTTGGGACCTTGGGAAATAGAATTCAATGAAGGATTAAAGGGGGATAATTTTAATAGCTAACACTTATTAAAGGCTTATTACGTGTCAGATGCAAGGCCAGATGCTTAACACAAATGATCTCATTTAATTCTCTTAAGTGTCTTTATTATCACCATGTTATTCTTCAGGGTAGTGGAAATTCTGGCTCAGAGAGGTTGGGTAGCTTGTCTAAGGGGGAATGAAGCCTAGAAACACATGTGTTCAGAGCCAGCATTTGGAAACACAACATGAGGCAGCCTCTGCACTGCATGGTTTAAGAGGTTTCAAGGGAGGTGCTAGCAACTCTGTTACAGGTTTTGAGAAGGACCACTGGATGCAACAGATCCCAGAGAAATGCACAGACAATCTTGGGAAAGAGTCCTACTTCACCTCTGCAGTGGATGGGGGAAAGCCTTTCCTGCTCTAAGCCTCCTCTCTCTGCCAAAGCCATATGCAGGTATGTTGTTATGCAACACAGAGGATCATGGGATAGGGATAGGTCTTGCGGGTAGTTGGAACACCTGTCTAGAGCTCAATAAGTCAATGCACAGATGTTTCTGCCTTCCTGACTTTCATATCCTCAAAGACTATGCAGTTGGAGCTAGAAGGGTTTTCTAGGGACTACTGACAGATAGGGCTGGGATAGGGCATCATTTTACGAACTGTGCTGGAAGGCCCCCTAGAAAAGGCCAGCAGTGTTTTAACACCTGTTGTTTTCTCCTGTGCAAACCTTTCTATTCTGATTGCCACATGAAGCCTTCGGAGTGTTCTTTGAGATTGCCTTGTCTCTTGGTCTGGCCTTTCTGGCCAGGGTCAGTGATTCACCCAACCCAGTAAGATCGCATCTGCTCAGAACACTGTGTGCTCTGGATTGGTGCCGGGGCCCAAGGGAAAAGGGAAGTGTACAGGACCAACAGGCCAAGAGAGAAACTGGGAGGGGTTCTGCCAAGACAGCTGCTTAAACACTTCCACCTAAGCCTGGCCTTCTTCCTTTGGGCAGCAGGAAGCCATGGGGACCGTCACTGGGTGCTTCTCTTCTGGAGGCTGCTAGGCAGCAGGCAATCCTTATGCCTTTGGCTCCTGACATGAAATTCACTCTAAGGTTGCCTTAGATTTAATTTTAAATGCATCACCTCTGTATCCTGCATCCCTGTCTATGTCCACTGCCTCTACCATAATTCACTCTCCCATCCTCTTCCCCTGAACCATTTCCACAGCATCCAGCTTTCCTCCACAAAGCTTTATAGCCCCCTCAATACTACCTGAGCCATCTGTTTTCCCAGTGGAAACCTTTTAGTTTCTTCTTCACCACCCCAGGGCACAAGGTGGATATTGGGGTGCTCAGAACTTTCACAGTTCATCCGGAGCTTACTTTCCACCACTGTTGAAGAGGCCAGGTTTCTTTAGTGTCAATATGTCCCTTTCGTCATATCCCATGTTGCTCCTCGCTGACTCCTGAACTGTACCTCCCTGGTAGAATGGGAGCTAAAGGGTAACATTCCATCTCTGTCTTGGATGACAACATTAGCATCCAAATTGACTTTAGAGCCCCCCAGACTCACTCAATCCTCCAAAGCATTAGTATTAGTGACTTTTGTCACTATTGTGGCCACATGCCTGACAAGAAGCAAGTTAGTAAAGGAAGAACTTGGTTTGGATGATGGTTTAAAAGAAGAGAGACCATCATGGCAGGGAAAGCACAGCAGTGATGACATGAGGTGACTAGTCATGTTGTGTCCTCAGTCAGGAAATAAAGATAATTGCTTCCTCCTTTTCCTGTCCCATGGCCCAGGCCCAGGGCCTGACCCTGGCCCATGGAATGATGCTCTGTACATTCAGAGTAGGTCTTACTTGTCAATTAAATCTTCTTGAAAATACTCTCACAGACATACCCGGATGTCTATTTCCATAATGGTTCTCAAATCTAGTTGAACTGAGAATAAAGAGTAATCATCTCACACACACCATGCTTCCCTCCCTCTATCCTGAGATGCTCCTTAGGCCAGTGTTGCATAGTGTATTTCCCAGTCTTGTGCACATTCTCCCTACCTCTCCCCACCCCCACCCCAGCTGCTCCTGCATTATGCTATCTGGAGGCATTTGAATGACAGTTACTCGCTTTCCTCTTTTCCTGGAATGTCGACACTTCAGGCATTCCACCTGACATCACTTGATCATGTAGCGTTTTTGCATTCCAGCCTGTGGGTCCGTGTGTCTTCTTGATTAGATTGCAAGCTCCCGGAGGACCGAAGCCCTGCTTTATCTTTTTCATTTCCTCCTCCTGGCATTGCATAAGAGAACTTCAGTCGATGTAGCTTGCTTGATAGTTTGTTTTTCCTCTCATAAGACTGTGAACTTCCTTTAGGGAAGTTTCTGGACTGAGTCTTCTGAGTCCGGGGCTCGTTAGGTCACTGGAGTGTATGGGTGCTTATGATGTAGTGTGACAGGGGTGTGGCGTGTACTTGGCCGGGGCAAAGGACCTGTGGAAAATGGAAGCGGTGGACAGATCTGTGTGCACGTGGGTTATTGTTTCCGTCCTTCCACTGGAAGTCCTGCCAGGCTAGAAGGTGGCCTCCTCAGTCTCCACGCCCCACCCCCACCCTGGCTGCTAAGAGTCTCAGCTAGAGTCCTGTTGCCGGTCTCCAACTTGTCACAGAGGACTCCCATTTTGTTTCCCTTCTCTCTCCATGCCCTCTCACCTCTCCCCCCTCCACACCTGATCCCCACCCTGGCTCCCCTCCCCACACACTCTCTCACACAGTTCCCTCTCTTTATCTATTCTATTTCCTCTTCTGAGTGAGATTCTAGCATTCTCCCTTTGGCCATATAGTACAGGATAACCATACTACAATTCACAGACCCAAAGAAGCTAATTAATTAAATTTTTTAAAGATAGGAAGAGGAAACATAATAAAATAAAATAAAAAATAATGGTAATTAAAAAAAAAAAAAGAATAGGCCGGGCAGTGGTGGCAAATGCTTCTAATCCCAGCACTCTGGAGGCAGAGGCAGGTGGACCTCTGTGAGTTTGAGGCCAGCCTGGTCTACAAAGCAAGTTTAGGACAGCCAGGGCTAAACAGAGAAACCCTGTCTTGAAAAAAAAAAAAGAAAGAAGGAAAGAAAGAAAGAAAAAAGGAATCGGAAAGTCAAATGCAAAAGAAGACATTTTAAAATTCCATTTATATGAAATTTCCAGAAAAGGTAGCTCTGTGGAGTAGAAAAGTTGCCTAGGGTTTTCCAGTGGCTCAGAGTGGCAAAAAAAAGAACCACTTCCAGTGAAAATGTGGGACTTCTGTGGAGCGATTTGTTTTGTTTTGTTTTGCTTTTGTGGTGCTGGGGATTAAACCCAGGGCATCAGACTTGACAAATAAATTTACAACTGAATTAAGGGCTGGAGGGATTGCTCAGTGGTTAAGAGTGCTTGCTGCACAAGCATGAGGGTCTGAGTTCAGATCCCAGAATCCAAGTACGAGGCTGCTCATGGCCTTACACACAGCAGCAACCTTAGCACTGGGAGTGGGGACTAGGGGAGAAGAGTTGCTGGGGTGTGCTGATTTCCAGTGCTAGGGTCAAGGAGATCCTGACTTAAAGAAATAAAGCAGCAAGTGATTGAAGCCACTACCTTCCTTCCTATGTCTTCCCCAGTGGCAAGAGTGCACATGTACAGAGGCCTGCATGCACACGCATACACACACACACACACACACACACACACACACACACACACACACACACTAAAAATTCAAATAAACACATTTTTTTGTTTGTTTGTTTTTCGAGACAGGGTTTCTCTGTGTAGCCCTGGCTGTCCTGCATTCACTCTGTAGACCAGGCTGGCCTTGAACTCACAGCGATCTGCCTGCCTCTGCCTCCCGAGTGCTGGGATTAAAGGCGTGCGCCACCACGCCCGGCCAAATAAATCAAATTTAATCAGTGATAGTCACACAACTTTGTGAATATACTAAAAGTGATTAAACTCTACACTTAGATGGATCAGTTACAGAAGATATATGTGAAGTATACTGCAATAAAATTCTTTACATATAAGAAAGAAGATGAGTCTCAGCAATTGAGTTCAATGTGTACTCTTACATAGGAACCAGATTCCATTCCCAGCATTCACATGGGATTTAGCAGCCGTCTATAATTCCACTTCCTGGGGATCTGTGCCCTCTTATAATCTCTGCAGGCACCAGACACAAACATGGCACACATACATATAGGCAAGCAAAGCACACAAAGAAACTAAAATAATAAATCTACTTCTACTGGCTGCTTCTGTGTGTCAGCTTGACACAAGCTAGAGCCATCAGAGAGGAAGGTGCTTCAGTTGAGGGAATGCCTCCATGAGATCCAGCTGTAAGGCATTTTCTCAATTAGTGATCAGTATAGGAGGGCACAGCCCATTGTGGGTGGTGCCATGCTTGGGATGGTGGTCCTGGGTTTTATGAGAAAGCAAGCTGAGAAAGCCATGGGAAACAAGCCAGTAAGCAGCACCCCTCCATGGCCTCTGCATCAGCTCCTGCCTCCAGGTTCCTGTCCTGCTTGAGTTCCTGTCCTGACCTCCTTTCAATAATGAACAGCAATATGGAAATGTAAGCCAGATAACCCTTTTTCTCCCCAACTTGCTATTTGGTCATGGTGTTTCGTTGCAGCAATAGAAAACCCTAACTAAGACACTAGTAAAGGCTAAGGTGTGGTGGCACATGCCTTTGATCCCAGCAGTCAGTAGTCAGAGGCAGGTGGATTTTTGTGAGTTGGTGGCCAGCCTGGTCTACAAAGTGACTCCAAGACATCCAGGGCTATTACCCAGGGCAACTCTGTCTTGAAAAACCAAAAAGAGCCAGGCGTGGTGGCACACACCTTTAATTGCAGCACTCTAGGAGACAAAGGCAGGTGGATCTCTGTGGGTTCAAGGCCAGCCTGGTCTACAAAGCAAGTTTAGAACAGCCAAGGCTCCACAAAGAAACCCTGTCTCCAAAACCAAAAACAAACAAACAAACCAAAAAGAGACACTAGTAAAGAAAAAAAATTAAAGGAAAACCAGTGGTGCACGCCTGTAATCCCAGCTTTTTGTTTTGTTTTGTTTTGTTTTGTTTTTCTACTCAGCCACACACAGCATCAATCTGTGACGCAATGGAAATTCTCCTAGGCTTTCACTGGTCCCCACATAGATCAGTCACCTGCCAACACACATCAGTGGGTCTCTAAGTGCTCTCTTTAGACCATTTGTCTCTAAACCATGAGGAGGGGAGCTAGGTAACACATGCAGATGGTGAGCCCCATAACTGAACCTTGAAAGAAGAATCTGGGGGAGAGGAAGGCATGGTGTTTACATGTTTCCCAGGCTTTCTGGGGGGAGATTCTGGTGCCCGCTAATGTAGGATCTGTTCTGGTGTATTAAGGGCACTTGCGGTTCGGACACTCAAGCACACAGGTCCTGCTGGCTACTGGTGGGCAGAGTGCTTGTCCTGAAATGCTCCCCCAGCACAGGCATCTTTTCCTGCTGCTCATCTTTCTGTCCGGAAATACACCCCTGCCCAGCTACTAATCAGATTACCCTCTTGCACAAGTTGCTGCCCCTCCTTCTTCCCCTGTTAAATTTCCATAGGCCAGTCAGTTCTCAGCTGCTCTTTGTCTCTGTATTCCTGGGCACTCTTCTCACACTCTGTCTCGTTTAGGAACTGCTTGTTGATATGTGAATGCTGGAGCTGCTTAGAAGTCTGGGAGGACTAAAGCGGCTGGCCTAGCAGCCTCTAGGTCAGAGCCAGGCCCACCATAGGTAGCCAGTAAATACTGAATGATTGAACCATTCATGAAGTCAGCATGGTGTGGGAATAATATAGATCACACAGGCCAATGCACTTTGCTTCTCGAGTCTCTTGCAAGGTGAAATAGATCCTCCTAGCTTGCCTGACGCCATGGCTTCATAGGCCCAGAGAGGTGGGAACATAATGACCCTGCTACAACCAAAGCATGAACTGTGAGGCTGGCACAGTGGGCTACCGGAGTTGACAAGGTTCATCACTCATTATTTCATTCGCTATACCAGTCCATTAATTTTTTAGTGTGTTTGTCTTATGTGCCTGGCACTACATGAGATACCAAAGATAAATAGGTGACAATGAGCTAAGTTCGGTGACCCATGCCTGTACTCCCAGCTCGTAGAAGGCGGAGGCAGGTAGTTCAGGCCTTCAAGGCCAGTTTTGGCTATAGGATGGATTTGAGGCCAACCTAGATTATGTGAGACCCTGTTCAGGGGCCAAATCTGCCCCGACCCTCAGACCTTGTCAAAACACATGAACATAACATATGTGACTCATGTACTCACACAGCTTACAGTTTAGCCAAAGAGACAGATGTTAAACAACTGCACTTGTGACTAGTGCTCTGAACGTGCACATTAACAGGAAGGCTTTGCCTTGGGGCAGTAGAGAGGGACTACTGGAAGGGTTTATCAAAGGATCTAAGGAAGTGACTTAGAGCTGAGACCTCAAGGCACGATAAGGAGCAGAGCCGAAGAGTCACCGGGACCGTAGGCAGCTGCAAGCTTGACCCTAGCATAGCTGCAAGCCTGACCCTTGGGTAAAACCTGCAAAGAAACTGGTGTAGCTGAACGTAGGAACCGAATCATTCTGCAAGAACGTACGAGGTCAAAGTCTTTTTTACACGTAGTTGAGAATGACTGTGTCCTGAGTTGTTTCAACGCCAGATATACACCTCCCCCCCCCCTCCACACACAATGCCTAGCTTTCCTGACAGCAAGGGCGTAAGAAGCCAGAGGTGACAGTAGGCAGCCCACTAGAGGCAAGAGTCCATAAGATGTTGTGGATCGGGCCAGGGACTTGGGTTTTTCAAATTGCTGAATGGGAGAATTTTTAATTGGGAGTAGGGCAGTGCAATAAAGCTTGGCTGCTGTCTTGGTTGGTACTGGATTGATGGGAGCCAAGCATGGAAGCAGACAGATATGACAGGAGGTTATGCCGGTGACCTATACCAAGTTGGTAACTATTGAAACCAGACTGAGAGTTCAGCCCACACGGTTTGCAGATGAAGAAAGTGAGGCTCAAAAACAGGGAGTGACTCGCCCAAGGTTATCTCACTTCTGGTCCCAGTCTCCCCTTAAGAGAGTTTAGCACAGAACTAAAGCGGGGTGGGGTGGGGTGGAAGCGAAGTGGGTTGTGGTAGAATAAATTCACTAGTGCATTGTGGGAAATATGGAGTTCTGGACGCAGAGATGTCCTGATAGGGAAGAAAAAGAGACTCTGGTAATATACTCCTCAAAGTGTTTTGTCCTTCCACGGCCTAGAGGAGCAGTGAAGTCAGCCAGCACTAGCCCTCGGTTATATCCCAACCCTGTTTAGTCTGGCGGTTGCTCAGACAGGAGCTGCGTTCTTAAGGGCGGGCCAGTTCCTTCCTGCCTGGGGAGTCTGACGAAGTGCTGAGCTGGGCAGAACTCCCAGTGCTCCCTGGGTCCCAAAGCAAGCAAACAGAAACCTCATGCAGGGCCACGTGAGGTCAGGTGGGGCGGGGCACGGAAGCCCGGGCTGCCGTGGATTGGCTGCTGTTTGACACACCACTTCGAGAGCCCGCCTGCCACAGGAGGCGCAGCGTCAGGGTAGTTTCCTCAGGGCCCCCTCCCTCACTTGTCTTTGTGGGTTGTTGTTGTTGGGGAAATCGCCTCGGAACTTGCCTTCACTATGTGAGGGAAGTTTCTGTCCTCCTCCAGCTGCACCTGGTCTAAATAACTTGGCAGAGATGTGACTGCTCACCACTCACATACTGCTAATTGTCTAAGAAGGATGAACCTTAGGGGAAGACCAGGCTAAGAGCAATTAGGGTGAAAACATACTGTTTCAAGCAAAGCTTTAGCTGAAATCATCTTGGTTGTGCATAACCCCCCAAATGACCTTAGGAACATTTCTCTTGTGAGGCTTGAGGTTTCGCCTTTAAGAGGGCATCACTATCCATTAATAACTGCACCAGACAAACCAGCTATTGTCAGCTCTCCAACCTAGGCTCCATTACTTCAAGGTCCTGCCTCACAACCTGTCTGCTTTTTGGCCCATCTCCTCCTTGGTGTGGAGGCAAATATGGTGGATTGTAGATGGTGGAGAAATCTTGTTACTATTCTATATCTAAAAAAAATGTGAAGATCAGAGGAAATACTTTCTGTAGCCACTTTCAGGTGTGATATACTAACGGTCTGTGCACTAATATCAGGCTTAAAACTTTACAGTGTTTGTTTGTTTTTGTCATGGTGGGGAATCAAACTCAGGACCTTGGACATCCAGACTACTTCTCTACCACTGAGCTACATCCGAGTTCCACATCTTATTTTTTTTTAAATCTTTTTGTGCCAGGCACGGTGGCGTACTCCTATAATCCTAGCACATAGGGACCCAGAGGCAGGCCTATCTCTGTGAGTTCTAAGCTATCCTGGTTTACACAGTGAGTCTAGGATAGCCAAGGCTACACAGAGAAACCCTATCTCAAAAAACTGAAAACCAACCAATCGACCAAACAAACAAAATAACTAAAACAAAAAGATCTAGGGCCTGGAGTCAGTTCTGTCTAATCCTTCATACCCTATAGTTGCAATTTCTTTCCTAGGCAGTGTCTTCGGAGACAGGGTTTCTCTGTGTAGCCTTGGCTGCCCTGGACTCCCTTTGTAGAGCAGACTGGCCTCGAACTCACAACGACCCGCCTGCCTCTGCCTCTGCCTCTGCCTCCCGAGCGCTGGGATTAAAGGCATGCGCTACCACTGCTCGGCCCTAAACAGTGTCGTTAGAGGTTGTATAGCATCCACAGTATTCTTATATCATGATGAGGTGGTCCTGTCTGACTAGAGAAAATGGCCTCCTGTCTCTCTGGTTCATTGGAGTTCTAGAGGTGCCTATGAGTGGAAAGAGGTGGACACATCAATGGCATGACCTGAAATGTCACGGGAAGGCTTCTTTCAAAGCTCTCTTACTTGTGGTGATCTCCTGCCAGGCTGGTGAGGGCAGGGGGTTAGGCATCTAGAAAGAAGCAGGGACAACTGGGAAGCTGGCAAAAAGAAAAAAAAATGTCCTGTGATGTCTCGTTAGGTTCTTCAATGCCTGACAGATCTTGGATGGATTCTTGTTTCTCTTCTCTAAAGATATTAACGAGGGCAGGGGAGCCTAGTGAATATTTAATAGACAAGTATAAAACATTTCACAGACTCTGTCTACATAAAGTCCTTTTGAAGGCCCACACAAAGCCATAAGGGCCTCTTGGAACTCTCAATCCAAGGAAATGATTAACTTTCCTCATTTCTGGAGAACGATGCAATCTGTTTATGAAATGCCTAAATTAATGGGAGAGGATCCAGTGCAGTTGGGGGTTTTCCACCATCATTCATCCGAGGCTCCTGGTCAGGGAAATGTGAGCCTGGGGCCCACTTGGCTTCCTGACCACTTCCTGCTCCCCAGCCTCCTCCAACAGTGTGCCTTTAATAAGTCCAGGTTGTTTCCAGTTCAGCGGTAGTTAACCCTTTGAAGTCTGGGTAGACATATCACAGTTAAAACCCACGAGCCATTTAATAGACATCAAAGATTGGCCAGCAACTCAGTTGTTCCTATGTTGATGTTTCCACTGTTGGGATCAAATGAGATAATATGTGTGTGAAAGCACTGTGTAATCCTTGAAGCACAGTAAATGACTTTATTCTATTTCTCAATAGAATGGCTTATTTATTTATAAGATGGCTGCTCAATCTTATGAGGGCCCTTTGAACAAACCAAAGTGTTACTTGTTGAGTGTGGAAAAGCAGTAAATTCCTCCTTGTACTTCTTTCCATGTTTCTTCATGGACTTGGGATGGTTGCCTTCTGCTTGAGTGATAGACTTCCTAACTTCAAGTCACTATAATTTGCTTTCTCTTTGTTTTTCTCCAACAAGGAATGTAAAAGACAAACTATACAGAAGTATTTCTAGAAATTTAGGAGCTTGGTTTTGTCCCTGGCTCCTGTGAAACGCTAGAGGTGAGTGCTCAAGGGGGCAGGGCTGTGCCCACAGAGGCTCTCTGGGCCTCTCCTGTAGACCAGTTGTAAAGAGAGGGCAGCCTCAGAACTGGAGCTGGTTGATGTTCTGAGAAAACATCTTTGCAAAAGATCTGAGGTGATTCTCCTGTGGTTCTGGGGGAGAAAAGAAAATTCATTCAGCCCTTTGGAGGGGAACTTGACAACATCTCACAATATCATATGTGCGTGTAGCTTTTGACTCACCACCTCCATTTCTAGGAATCTATCTTCAGTAGTCTGAAAATGCATATGTACAAAGGTATTTGTTTCAGTGTTGCTTATGATCGCAAAATATTAGAACCAGGGGACTGGAGATGTAGTTTCTCTTGCTAGAGTGCTTTGCTTGAATTCCTAAGGCCCTGGGTTCCATTCCAAATACTATACAATAAATTAGAAACAGCCCAAATATCATACTGTACAGACTACAGCATGTTCACAGCAGAATATTATGTGAAAATAATGCAGATACTCCCTATGAACTGATAGGGACTGATTTATAGGCTTGTTCCTTAATTGTTTAATGAATTAATTTTGAAATAAGTTTTTGCTAGATAGCCCAAGCCTGAATTTGCAATCCTCCTGCCTCAGCCTGTCAAGTGCCTGGATTATAGGTGGGAACCACTACACTCAGGACATACATACATACATACATACATACACAGACACACAAACATACACACACATACACACACATACACACACACACACACACACACACACACACACACACACACACACGAGACATGGTTTCTCTGTGTAGACCTGACTGTCCTGGAACTTGCTTGTAGAGCAAGCTGGACTTGAACTTACAGATATTTGCCTGCCTCTGCCTCCCAACTGCTGGCATTAAAGATGTGCACCACCACCGCCCCATAGCTATATTGTTAATAATATAACATGTATGGTCCTGGATGAAACTCAGTGGTAGAGTACTTGCTTAGCCTATGTGTGAGGCCCTGGATTCTATAGCCAATACCACAAAAACAAAGACAAGTGCAAAAAGTATGTCTGTGCTACATTCCTTTCTGACTATGAAAAAGAAGTACAAAAGATATAAAGTTTGGGTTTTTTGGGGGGAGTTGTTTATTTGTTTGTTTGTTTTGTTTTGTTTTTCAAGACAAGGTTTCTCTTGTGTTAGTCCTGGTTGTCCTGGACTTGCTTTGTAGACCAGGCTGGCCTCGAACTCACAGCAATCCACCTGACTCTGCCTCCTTAGTGCTGGGATTAAAAGTGTGCACCACTACGCCCGGCTTTCAGGAAAGTTTTCTTTTCTTTTCTTTTTTTTGGTTTTTCAACACAGGGTTTCTCTGTGTAGCCTTGGCTATCCTGGACTCACTCTGTAGTCTAAACTGACCTTGAACTCACAGCGATCCACCTGCCTCTGCCTCCCTAGTGCTGGGATTAAAGGCGTGCGCCACCACGCCCAGCCTCGGGAAAGTTTTCAATTGCTGCCTTAAAAGATGAATACACTATTACCAGGTTGGCTGACCTTAATGGAGAGATTATTACTGGCAGGTGGAACAGTTATGAACAAACGCCCAGAAGTGGAACAGCTTGGCATGTAAGGTGACCCAGGCATTGCGTGGGAAGGGGCTTTTGTGGGAAAAGTCACTGGAGGAGACAGACAGGACTGAGACCTGATCATTCTGTGAGGCAATGGTCCAGAGTGTAAAATTCACTGGAGATGGAAGCCATAGGAGTATTTTGAGAAGAGGCAATCCAAGCCAGCTAGTGTTGCAGCACTTCCGCTGCTGAGGAGTGTGTGAAGTGGATTACAGAGGGTGAGGGAATGGCGGAGAGGTTCCTTAGGAGCTACTATGACCACTGAGGTCAGCCAGGAAAGGATGGTTGGTGGCTTGCACCTTGAGCATAAGTAAAAATGTCCTGGGTCATTGTAGATTCCAGAATGAGTGGAAGAGAAGATGTTGTTGTTTAAAACAGTTGAAAAAGGGTCACATAAATTGCCTAAACTGACTTTAAATTTACTCTGTAGTCCATCAGGTCTTGAACTTTCTTTTTTTTCTTTTTCTTTTTTTTTTTTTTGGTTTTCTGAGACAGGGTTTCTCTTTGTAGCCTTGGCTGTCCTGGACTTGCTTTGTAGACCAGGCTGGCCTCGAACTCACAGCAATCCGCCTGCTTCTGCCTCCCAAGTGCTGAGATTACAGGCGTGCACCACCACCGCCCTGCAGGTCTTGAACTTTTGACCCTTTAATGTGCCATAAGATCTGACCCTAGGAAAGATTTTAAATATCCCATCACAAAGAAATGATAAGTATATGATCTGATAAGTTATGAAGATAGTAATATATATTGTGGTGCGACACTGTTCTCCACACACAGGTAGAATTATTATATGTTAATTTCAATATTTTAAGGAACTGAGTGGATTGGCTTAGATCTATAACTCCAGTATTTGGAAAGTAGAAGCAGGAGGAGTCAATGGTCCAAGCAAACATGTGACGACAGCAGCAGCAGAAAAAACAAAGCAAGACAAAATAAAAACAAAAACAAACAAAACGAAACAAACAAAAAAACCCTTCAAATCTTACACTCAACAACTACCTAATGTCCTGCCCTGCCCTGCCCTTCAGCCAAGAGCAGGAGGACAGGCAGAGAACAGGCTTCAGGGAAAGGCCTTAGGCGGCGCCTTTCCTGGCTCTTGCCTCTGAGGCTGCCTCTAGCCCTAAAGGTTTAGAAGAACTTGAGGCTGAAATTAGACCTGGTATTCCCAACAGCTTGAATTTTGTGGCTTGTTGTTTGCTTGGGGATTTGCTTTGTTTTATTTTTGAGACTCTCTCTCTCTCTCTCTCTCTCTCTCTCTCTCTCTCTCTCTCTCCCTCTCCCTTCCCCTCCCCCTCCCCTCCCTCCCTCCCTCTTTCTCTCCCCCTTTCCCTCTCTCTCTTCCCCCTCCCCTCCCCTCCCCCTCTCCTCCCTCCTTCTCCCTCTCTCTCCTTCTCTCTCTCTCCCCCTCCCCTCCCCCTCCCCTCCCTCCCTCCCTCCCTCCCTGTCTCTCCCCTCTCTCTTCTCTCTCTCTCTCTCTCTCTCTCTCTCTCTCTCTCTCTCTCTCTCTCTCTCTCTCTCTCTCTCTCTCCTTGAACCCTAGATCATCTCCCCTCAATCTTTCAAGTGCCAGTATCACATACAGGTGTTGGCTACAAAGCCTGGCATGATTGTTCTGCCATTTTCCTTCATACGCGCAAACACTAATCACTGTTTAACAGAAAACAATGGAGCGATTCTTGGTTTGTGGCCATGTGACACATAGAACAGAGAGGCAATATGTGCGGTTTTAACCCTCGCTCTGCGTCAAACTCGCTGTGTTTGTTTGGGGCAAGTTCCTCCCACTTCCTAAGCTTCGGCTGCTGTATGCACCAAACAAGTAAAGTAGGCAGATCATCTCTAGGTGCCTGAAGACTCCAACCTCCTGTATTTCTGGATAAAGGTAATGACCTTATATTCCATTTTACAGCAGTTTTAGGTTCACAGTAAAGTTGATCTGAGAGTACAGGAAGTCATCCTACATCCCCTGTCCTCGCTCACAGGTGCATGGCTTCCCTCCGTGACTGCCTGTTGACATTCCCTACCAGAGTGGAAAACGCATTAAAGTTGATGAGCCTGCACTGATGATGCACTCTCCTCACCCAAAGGCCACAGCTTGTCTTCCAAGCTTGGTGTGTGTGCCCTATGGGTTTTAGCAAATGTTGAGCTACGTGTGTTCCATCACAACATTACACTGAATAGTTTCAGTGCCCCACAAATCCTCTGTCTCATACCTGTTTTCTCCTTCCTACCAACTCCTAGCAGTACTAGAGATTTTCACTACCCCTGAGGTTTTGAGGTAGCCATAGTATCCCATAATTAAGCCCATATAGTTTGTAGTCTTTTCACTTTGGCTTCTTTCACAGAATGCACTTAAAGTTCCTCTATAGTATTGGTTCCCAACCTTTCTAATGCTGCAACTCTTTAATACAGTTCCCTATGTTGTGGTGAATCCCCCCTAACACACACACACCATAAAATTATGTTGTTGCTACTTCAAAACTGTAATTTTGCTGCTGTTATGAATAATAACTATAATAACTATCTGATATACAACTTATCTGATATGGTACCCTGGTGAAAGGGGTATCTAACCTCCAAAGGGGCCCTGACCGTGGGTGAAGAACTGCTGCTCTATGTTGTTTTTGTGGTTCCAGCAGTTTCTTTTTAGACCTGAAAAATAAAAACCAGTAACAGAATTTATCATTTATTTATCCATTCACCTACTCAAGAACATCCTGGTTGCTTCCAGGTTTGGGCCCTGATGAATAAAGCTGTTACAGTGGCCATGATGGTGCAAGCCTTTTATCCCAGCACGGATCTTCCTAAGTTCAAGGCCAGCCTGGTCTACAAAGTAAATCCAGGACAGCCAGAGCTCCATAGAGAAATCCTGTCTTGAAGAACAAAACAAAGCAAGCAAACAAACAAAAAGCTGTTACAAGCTTTTCTGGTCTTCTAGGCAAATACTAAACAGTATTTATTATCATTGGATCATTCTTTTTTAAATTACCTAACTTTGTGTGGCATTCTGTGTCTTGTGCTCATATTCTCTGCCCCCCCCCTCTGTCTCTCTCTCTATCTGCTTCTGTCTCTCTCCCTCAGCATCCCTCCCACTTCTCCCTCCTTTCTTTCCTTCTTCCTCCACCCTGCACCTCCATCCAATGTTTAAGACAAGTTTTTACGATGCATTTGAAATTGACTCAGAAGTCACTCAGTGTCCTAGGCTGTCCTTGAATTTGTGGTACTTCTGCCTCAGCCTCTCCAGTTCTGAGGAGACAGGCATGTACCAGCATGCCTGGAAGTTTTTAATTTAATGACGTTTAGTTTATCAATTACTCCCATCACATATCATGCATTTGGTGTTTTATTTGAAAAGTCATCACCATACCCAATCTGCACAGGTAGTGATGGCTATAGATATAGCCCAACCCAAAAGTCATACTCTTTTTTGTTTGTTTGTTTGTTTGTTTGTTTTTTGAGACAAGGTTCCTCTGTGTAGCCTTGACTGTTCTGGACTCGCTTTGTAGACTAGACTGGCCTCGAACCACAAAGATCCACCTAACTCTGCCACTCAAGTGCTGGGATTAAAGGCATGCGCCACCACTGTCCGGCTATCATACTCTTACTTAAAGAAAAAGTAGGTTTATTTTGTCCTGTCAGTAGTTATGTAACTCTACTGCAGTTTTTGAGTGAGAGCTCGATGATAAAATGTCACGCCGGGCAGTGGTGGCACAGCTTGGTGGTGGTGACCCATGCCTTTAATCCCAGCACTTGGGAGGCAGAAGCAGGCAGATCGCTGTGAGTTCGAGGCCAGCCTGGTCTACAAAGTGAGTCCAGGACAGCCAAAGCTACACAAGAGACTCTGTCTTGTAAAAAAAAAAAAATGCTGTCATAATGTCAAGACATTGGATATACCTTGAAGGTGTTCTCGATGGTGTCCCACAGGTTTTTGTAGTTCGTATTTGAGCTACTTTGTGATGAATGTAAGGTATGTGTCCAGATCCATTTTTGTACACATTTTTAAAAAGATTTATTTATTTATTATGAATACAGATCTTGTTATAGATGGTTGTGAGCCAACATGTAGTTGCTGGGAATTGAACTCATGACCTTTGGAAGAGCAGTCAGTGCTCTTAACCTCTGAGCCATCTCTCCAGCCCTTTGTACACATTTTTTGTTTGGTTTTTCAAGACAGGGTCTTTCTGTGCAGCCTCAGCTAACCTGGACTCGCTTTGTAGACCAGACTGGCCTCGACCTCATGGTGATCTGCCTGCCTCTGCCTCCTGGGACTACAGGTGTGTGCCACCACTGCCGCCACCACCACCACTGGGCTCAAATATTTTTTTATAATAGGTCCCTCAAACAGTGTGAACTTATTAGCCAAATAAAGAGTCTGATTTCTCTTTGGCAGACCATGCCTAATTCATCCAAGTTGGGGTCCTAGACTTGTTCTCTATTCTCTTTTCTCCCTTCACTCCCTCCCACGTACAACCTTTTCTTCTCTTTCAAATCCCTGGCCATTTTTCCATTAATCACTGTTACATAGTATATGTATATACATTTGTAATCCTAAATACATAAGCATAGCCTGCTCGGTCTGCGTACTGTTACCAGGATACATGTTTACAGGGCTGAGCACTTGGTATTGGAGAACCAGCTGGTGTGCTCTTCCCTGGGGAAGGCTGTTTCTCCTGCTCTCGGCATCCCTTTGTTGCCTGTACAATGGGTAGAGATGAGGCCTCATGGGCTTTCCCTGTCCACTTTACCATGTCCCTCGTTATTGTCCTTGTTCAGCTCATGCTTAGGGAGCTACGGTGGTGAGACTTTAAGGGCGTGGCTTCTGCCATCCCTAGGAGAAACAATCTCACGGCAAAGCCCTGTCCCTCTGGCTCTTACTGTCTTACCACACTCTCTTCTGTAGTGGCCCTTGACCTTAGGTTCAAGAGTTGTGCTGTAGATTTGACTTTCCCCAGTGTCTCTCAATCCCTTTGCCCCTTTAGCAAGGCAGGATGGCTAGAAGAGGCTGGGGCTAGCATCTCCTCAATCCCCGTTCTACCCACCCACTTACCTACAGCCCTCCCCACACTCACTCACACACACAAACACAGACACACTTTTACACACACATTCACTCTCACACACACTCACACACACATCCTATACACACAGTCACTCACACACACATCTTACACACTCACATACACACACAGTCACTCACACACACATCCTACACACACATACACACACAGTCACTCACACACACATCCTACACACACTCACATACACACACAGTCACTCACACACACATCATACACACACATACACACACAGTCACTCACACACACATCATACACACACAGTCACTCACACACACATCCTACACACACTCACATACACACACAGTCACTCACACACACATCCTATACACACACACATACACACACATTATCATCATCATCATCATCATCATCATCATCATCATCTGTATGGGAGGCTCCAGAGTGCTGGAGTTGACTATGTCATTCCCCAAAGTTGGTTAGTCTCTGCTGTCATGTCAGCAGGTTAAGTTCTAGTAAAAATTGTTTTTCCTGGGGCCTTTAAAAGAAGAACAGAATGCTCTGGCATATTTCAGAATGTTTTCTTTGCTCCTCCCCCGCCCTTCCAGAAGCCAGGGTGGAGTGTTTCTGATATTGGCTGTGAGCTGCTAGAGCTCCTGGAGGTAAAACAAATGCCTTTTGCTACCCCAGGGAGGGTTACGCGGAGCATTTGGAATTCTCAAGCTTGTCCACAGCCTCCAGCAATTTGTCAATTACAGTCTGCGATTTTCTGACCGGGCACTGGCCACTGCAAAGGGGTTTTTGTTCTGAAAAGTTTTCATTCTTTATACGTTTGGAGGTGGTGGATTTGAAAAGTTCTGTAGACTAACTAGGCTAGGGACACATGCCTGCCAATACCACTACTCACTGGAAGAGCAAGAGTTCAAGGTTCAAAAAAAAAAAAAAAAAGAGTTCAAGGTTCTATTTAGGTACAAAACAGAGTTTGAGTTTACCCTGGGCTATGCGGGGTCCTGTCTCAAAAAGGAGCAGGAGATTGTTAAAGTTTTCATTTATTTTTATTTTTATTTTTTACAGCCTTTCATTTGTTATGACTATATGGAGGCTGTGTGTCCACCCTGGGAGCAGGGTGTGCACACACATGCATGCACCTCCAGAAACCAGAAGAGAATCTCAGACGTCTTGCTCTATCACCTTCCAACTTGTTCCCTGGAGACAGGCTCTCTCACTAAACCTGGATCTTGCTGTTTTGTTTTGATTGTTTGTTTTTCACTAAACTGACTGGCGAAGCACCAATGATTTTCTTGCCTTTGCACCCTACAGAGTTAGGCTTACCTGAGGGTATGTGGCCATGTCATGCTTTTTTTTATATGATTTCTGGGGACCCAAACTTACTCACTGAGCCATCTAACCTCCTGTGCCACACCGGAAGCCCTCTGTGTGTGTGTGTGTGTGTGTGTGTGTGTGTGTGTGTGTGTGTGTGTATGTGTGTGTGTGTGTGTGAGTGTGAGTGTTTGTATGTGTGCCTGTGTGCGAGTGTGTGTATATGAGTGTGTATGCATGTGTTTGTGTGTGTTTATTCAATTGGCCTCCATGATTATATTACAGTTCTGCAAGAACAGAAATATTTATCTTTAAACAAAACAAAACAGGGTCTCACTATGTGGTCTTGGGTAGCCTAGAACTCCAATCTTCCTGCTTCGGCCTTTTTTGTGTCGTAATCACAGCTGTGCAGCACCAAACCTGGCTCATTAACTGTCCTACTCACTTTCTGCCTTCAGGGCCTGGTGTTAAATGTTCAAAACATAGTATATGTTCAGTGACAAAAAAAAAAAAAAGGACACTGGACATCACACGGTCTGGCCTGTGTAATCTAAGGCAGGCCTCTTCCTCCCTCCCAGTCCTGATGCTGGTCTTTCCTTCTTTTTTTTCTCTCTTCCTTTCAAGCATGTAAGTTCAGGAGTCTTAGCTGTCTGGATACAAGAGGTTCTCTCTAAGGATTTGTTCACTGAACAAATGCATGCTGGAACGGCTGACTCTACAGAAGGAGAGCTTCGCCCTTGATGCTTTGATGGCAGATTCTGGTAAGTTTTCCCTGCCCATCCCACAAAGAGGTGCCTGTCCAGGCGAGTTGTGACTACTCCTAAGGGCTTAATACCCTTCTAGGGGGAGGAGAGCGCAACTAGGTCACATGGGTTAACCTGGACTGAAGTGTGTGGAAAAACAAGCCAGCCCCCTTTGGAACTCAGCAGCTTGCCTTCGTGTTCTCTGGGAGAGTAGGGGCTATGCTCCAACATGTGTGGGACAACAATTTGAAGCTTGATGTTCAGCCCGTCAAAACCAGACTTATGTAACATGACCCAGTTCCTTGATTTTGTAAGGAAGGCGGGGGAGGGGTGCAACTGGGAGAAGAGAATGTAGTTATTTACCAGTTTCTTCCTAAGGGCAAAAAAACAGAATGTTCAGCATTCAAGGGAGGGGCAGGAGTTGGGTTCTGCCTGAGTAATTCTTGCTCACTGGAAAGACAGGGTCAGGTGACAAACTTCCATAGCAAGGTCTGGCACCAGAAAGGGCCCTGCCCAGAGGCAAGGCAAATGCCTTCTTGAAAGCCTGGTTTCCCCAGACCTTTGTAACATTGCCCTGGTATCCCATTTCCTAGGCTGGGGGTGGGGGGTGGGGATTAAACAAGCCTAAGCTTTAGGCCCTGCAGGGAAAAATTGGAGGTGGAAGAGGTCAGTTGGGAGCCCTTGAGACCAAGTGCAGAAGAGCCCTGACCAGAAGACACACACACACACACACACACACACACACACACACACACACACACACTCATGCACACTCTCACACACACATGCACACTCTCACACACTCATGCATACACACACATACACACACCCTGCTCTCTCTGAGGCTGTACAATCCAGGCTAGCCTAGAATCCACCATCCAACCTCCTTGAGTGCTAAGATTACAAGGCTTTCATTACTGCATGACCCTTGCCTTTTTACCCACTTCTCCCTTCTCTCACTCCTCCCCTTTTTTGGGGGACAAAGCCTCCCTATGTAGCCCAAGCAGGCCTCAAACTCACCATGTAGCAACCCACCCCCAACCCCCGTTCTAGCTGGCTTGGAACTCATAGTGATTCTCCTGCCTCCACTTTCCAAGGCCTGTAATAACAGCTGTGCACTGTCACTTTCGGGCTCCTTGCCTTTTTCTAAAGGTGAAAGAAATGCATGCCTCTACCTGGCTTGCAGGCTTGAAGCTTCTGAGATCATGCGGAGGTTTCTGCAGGGAAGACACAAGGAAATTATAGGGAGCAATGAGGCCCTTCTATAACACCACGTTTTCTTTTCTTTTCTTTTTTTTTTTTTTGCTGTTATAAACATCTTATATTTGAAGCCAAAACAAAAGCATACCATTAGCCAATTATCACATAAAATACACATTCTTAATTCTAAACACAAGAAAGTAGTTCTTCATTATTTTTATTTTCATATGTAAATACCTAACTTTAATCGATAGAATACCTTTAAGTGACTCGTGGCTTAAAGAAAGTTACAATAAGTTTTATATTCTATGATGCCTTTGCTGGTGAGAAAAATTAATGTGTTAATTAATTCTTTTTTTTTAACTCCTTTCAAATTTCTTTTTTTTAATTAATTTATTCATATTACATCTCAGTTGTTAGCCCATCCCATGTATCCTCCCATTCCTCCCTTCCTCCCACTTCCCCCCCTACTCCTCTCCCCTATGAGAAGCCTGGGAGAAAGAGGAAATAGAAGGATCCAGCAGGTCCTGGAAAACTACAGGCGAGTCTGGGCCCTGGGGTCCTCCGCAAACTATGGCAACAGCCAAGGAAAAAATAGGCAGTAAACCTCGAACCCCTACCCAGACTAGCCGATGGACAGGACATTCTCCACTGTTCAGTGGAGAAGGAGATCTAACTTTCACACAAAACTCTGGTGCCCCATATTTGAACATGTCCCTTGGATGGAGATGCCTGGTGGCACTCAGAGGAAAGATAATAGGTCACCAAGGAGAGACTTGATACCCTATGAGCATAAACACCACGTTTTCTATGCCGTCTTCTGTATGGTAGTGAGTGCTCTTCATCAAGGTCGAAAACTGTTGAAATGAATCTGTACTCCTAGGTTTGGAGAACTGGGTGTCATTGCATACTGATTTTATCCACACACAAAGAAAACCCTTAAGATCCGAGCAAAAGCTACATTACTTCGGGGCATGTGCCTCGTACGGTAGCCTTTGCCTGTCATCCCAACAGTTGAGAAAATGAGGAAAGAGAGTGCCACATTCAAAGTAGTCTGGGCTCCATAGCAAGATCTCATCTGAAAAATCAACGCGCAAACATTTTAGATGGGCTACACTCTCAGAACAGAGCATCTGTGCAGAAGCCGTGTATTCGAGGCAGGGGCAGGAGATTGCAGGAGTGGAAAGGTGTGAGGGGTGGGAAGAAATAGGGTGGGATGTCTCTCCACTCCTCTTCTTCCAGCCTTAACATGAAGAGGCTTTTTTTTCCTCTGAAGCTCCTACTTTTCATTTCATTTATTTATTTATTTTTGGTTTTATGAGACAGGGTTTCTCTGTGTAGCCTTGGCTGTCCTGGACTTGTTCTGTAGACCAGGCTGGCCTCAGATTTACAGAGATCTGCCTGCCTCTGCCTCCCTCAAGGGCTGGGGTTACGGGTGTGTGCCACCATGCCCGGCTGGAACTCCTGCTTGAAACAACGCGTCCCCAGCTTTGGGCTGTGAGTTGACTATTTTAAAGATGTCTATCCTCTGCCTGCAGAAAGACGTTGAACAGGATAGTCTGGGTTCCCTGTTTCTGGAGATCCTCTGATCGCCTGCTGAGGTCCCCTTACAGGAGTCATTCCTGGAAACCTATTTCCACAGCAGAAGGGAGAGACAGCATTTGTCCCAGGAGTCTATTCTGCATACTGTGTTGCCCAGGCATACAGCCATGCCTTATAGCCAACTGTGGCCCACCAAGGCAGGCACTGTGGCATTTAGTGGTTCCAGACCATCCTGGGAAACTTTTCTCTATGTTCTCGTCCTCTTCCTTCTCCCTTCCCTCATTATGTTCGGAGTACCTAAATGTCTGAAGGCGGAAATGCTTGCTGCCTCTCCAGCGTCTGCATTGTCTGGTGCAAATGTGAATTTGTTCACTGGTGAAAAAAAGCAAGCTTTTCTTATAAAGAAGGATGAGCAGACCACATTCTGGACAGTGAGACGTAAGCAGAAGTGCTGTGCAGTGTGTCTAGGGAGAGTTCTCAGAAGCGAGGTGTGATTTTTCCTTGCTCTTTCTGCTACCTTTGCGGTGGGTAGATTTGCCAGAGCATGCACAGCCAGCTATCTTGGACAATAAAACAATTAAGCTAACTGGTGGGTAGCAACTTGGGAGGGTTTTGAGTCACTGGTGACTTTAGAGATGCTGTATCCACCCTTGTAGGCTGCCTACCTTCAGACTCCTAGTATGAGAGAAATAAGTCAACTATCACTTAAAAGCAATTGTGGCTGCTGGTTTTCTTAGAACAGGCAGAGCCAATTCTACTAACTAGGACCCTTTCTTCGAGAGAGATGTTGCTTGACCACCGCTTGCAGACAGCAGCATTTGTCTAGGTTAAAACATGGAGATGGGGGGAAACAGGCATCTAGAGTAGTATTTAGGATATCAGCAGGGACATCTACAGCCTCCCTTTGCAGTAACCCCTTAAGAAGCCTCCTCCATATCTCTTAGGTTGACAACAGCATATTCCTGGTGCTGAGCTTGCTGTCTGACAGAAACATAGAACCAGCTCAATTAAAAATTGTTGACTGAACAAGCAGTTCGTTGTTTTCACAATTGGCTTGGCCAATGGACCACTTTACGTGTGCTATTTGAAAGGCTTTGAGACATATCTGCTACCCTGCCTACATCAAAAAGCCTCTGGACCTACCTTCCATCACTGGCTACAGGATCTAAAACACCCAGAATTTTTTTTTTTTAATCCATTGGCATGTGTTGCATAGTATGTTTAGCTCTGTAGAAGAGGTACTCTGACCTGGGAGGCAGATGTAGGTGCATCGCTGTGAGTTCGAGGCCAGACTGGTCTACAAAGCGAGTACAAGACAGCCAAGACTACACAGGGAAAC
Organism: Acomys minous; assembly: GCF_964271855.1. NCBI lineage: Eukaryota > Metazoa > Chordata > Mammalia > Rodentia > Muridae > Acomys > Acomys minous. Next base: position 44,577,412 of record NC_140488.1, on the reverse strand, counting down.
CCTGTCTCAAAAAAAAAAAAACAAAACAAAACAGCAAAACAAAACAAAAAGAAAGAAAGAAGGGGTACCCTGACCTAAGAAAGCTTCCAGAGTCATGAGGCACAAATGAAAGAATAAATCAAGCAATTCTGATAAGTGTCGTGAAAGAAATGACAATGGGGGACATTTCTTTGGAGAGAGTAGTGAGCAAATATCTGAGAGAGTGCACACCAAGAGACAGGATGGAGTAACCGTGGGATAAGCAGGGTAGGCTGCCAGGCTGCTGGATAATTTTGTGCAAAGAAGCACATATCCAAAGTGTGTGAGGAGTTGCTGGAGGGGGGAGGGAGCTCAGTGGGGGCCGGACTTTGGCCAGAACAACAAAGTAGCACATGGAAAGTCTAGAGAGGTCAGCGGAGGCTAGGGAGGCTAGATCATGCAGTGCTTGTGTGCCCTGGGAAGGAGTTTGGACTTTAGTCTAAGTGTGATGATAAGCCATTGATAAGCTTAAGTCAAGGGAATGCCATGATCTGATTTGGCCTTAAGAAGGTCGCTGTAGCTGCTCTGTGGCATGGACAGAGTCCAGCGTGGAAGCAGGGAGCCCCAGTGTGTGAGGGTAGCTTAGGCTATGGTGCTAGAGAGAAGAGCTTCCCTCCCCCTCCATATATTTGTGTGAACAACTGTGTGCTTGAAGATCTACAACTGTGAAGGTTGAGAGTCAAGGCTTCCATTTGGTCATATAAATACCGTTGTCCTTCTGAAATGCCTGAAAGGAATTAAGAAGGAAAGCTTTGAAAACCTGTTCCCAAAAGTTTAGGGGACTAAGTAAAACTAGACATAGAGATTTTGGATCCACTGATAAGGTAATGGTACTTAAGACCCTGAGAATAGCTGGGTGTGGTTGTGGTGGTGCATGCCTTTAATCCTAGCACTGAGGAGGTAGAGGTTGAGTCATGTAATAGAGTCTTTTTTTTTTTTTTTTTTTTTTGGTTTTTCAAGACAGGGTTTCTCTGTGCAGCCTTGGCTGTTCTAGACTCACTTTGTAGACCAGGCTGGCCTTGAATTTACAGTGATCCGCCTGCCTCTGACTCCCGAGTACTGGGATTACAGGCATGTGCCACCACGCCCGGCAATAGAGTCTTTTTGTTATTGCTTTGTTTGGTTTTGAGACAGAGTCTGGTTGTATAACTCTGCTAGTTTAGAGCCTACTGTGTAGCCCGTGCTTGCTTTGCATAGACTGTCCTCCCTTCTCAGCCTCGCAAGTCCTAGGATGACAGGTGTGCAACACCCTGCTTGGTGGTGTGATGTGTAAGTCATTAAAGTATATTTATCCTGAACTCTCCCCCAAACAGTCTTCACTGCTCCCTGTAGTCTAGAGCCTGGTCTATCAATCGATTCAAGTACAAAGTTAATCTAACTACTATCTCTAGGCATTAACAATTGCTCTGAGAGCTGTCGTTCCTGCGATCAGAAAATATCAAATGGCTGAGAAACACTTAAAGAAATGCTCAGTCTCGTTAGTCATCAGAGAAATGCAAATCAAAATGACACTGAGATTCCATCTTACACCCATCAGAATGACTAAGGTCAAAAACTCAAGTGACACCACATGCTGGCGAGGATGTGGAGAGAGAGGAACACTCCTTCATTGCTGATGGGAATGCAAACTAGTACAACTACTTTGGAAACCTATCTGGCGCTTTCTCAGAAAAATGGGAATAGGGCTTCCTCAAGACCCAGCTATTCCACTCCTTGGAATATACCCAGAAAATGCTCTACCACACAACAGGGACATATGTTCAATCATGTTTATAGCTGCCTTATTCATAATAGCCAGAACCTGGAAACAGCCTAAGTGTCCCTCAGTAGAAGAATGGATAAAGAAATTGTGGTACATTTACACTATGGAATACTACTCAGCTATTAAAAACAAGGAATTCCCGAAATTCGTCGACAAATGGATTGAACTAGAAATTATCATAATGAGTGAGTTCACCCAGAAGCAAAAAGAGACAAATGGCACACTAGCCCAAGGGGCATGTCCCATGAAAGACTTTACTTACCAGGAAAGTGGGTCAGAGGGGAGGACATCCTACTGGGACTCTAGGTGAGAGAAGCATGGGAGAATGGGAAAATAGAAGGATTCAGAGGGTCCTGGAAACCTACAAGAAGAACATTATGATGGGCAGATCTGGGTCCTGGGGGTCCTGCTCAAACTATGGCACCAGCCAAGGACAATATAGGCAGTAAACTTCGAACCCCTACCCAGACCTAGCCAATGGACAGGACATTCTCCACTGTTGAGTGGAGAGTGAGGTCTGACTTTCATACAAACTCTGGTGCCCCACTTTTGACCACGTCCCCTTGATGGGGAGGCCTGGTGGCACTCAGAGGAAGGATAACAAGCTACCAAGAAGAGACTTGATATCCTAGGAGCATATACAGGGGGAGGAGGTCCTGCTCAGTCACAGACATAGGAGAGGGGAGTAAGGGGGAAGAAGAAAGGAGGGAGGAATGGAAGGATACAAGGGATGGGCTAACAATTGAGATGTAATATGAATAAATTAATAAAATATTAAAAAATAAGTAAAATTTAAAATTAAAAAAAAAAAGAAAATACAGTGAGGAGCCCTAGTGTGCATGAAATCTTGGGTTTGATCTCCAACACGACATAAGCCAGATATGCTGAATCACACCTGAGATTCCAGCAGTCTGGAGGCAGAGACAGGAGAATCAGAATTTCAAGACTATCCTCAGCTACATAGCCTGAGGTTAAAAAAAAAAACAAGCAAATGAAAAGAAAGAATAATGTAGCAGGAAGGTGGCATACAACTCTAAAGCGATCTCAATGGAGCAACTTTATAACTTGACAGGATGAATAAAAAATAGAGGCTGGAAGGGAAACTGAGCTCCCTAGAGCAAAGAGGTAATCCGTGCAAATTTTACAGCCAGGCATCTCCTCTGTCTTTGGGCTTCGAAAGTGATAAGCATTCTTCCACCAACAAAATGAGCCAATTCAAGCCAGATTAGAGTTGGTAAATTCAGGTTTATTAGGGGCAGCTCTGGGCAGGTTCACCAGTCCCAAGGAAACAGGAGGGGGCCTGGCAGAGGGGAAAGAAAGTGTGTGGCAAAGAGAGAGAGGGAGTGGGGTGGGAGTAGTGCAGACTTGGGGACGGTGGACACAGGGGGCAACCAAAATGCCTGGATTATATAGCGAAGTGCAGTCCCTGGGCTGGAAAGTTCAGGGTAGAGGGCGGGCTATGCCAGCCAAGCTCTGTAACAGATAGGGACTGAGACTGAGGGATGCTGGGAGAACCTGGAGGCCAAGTCCGGATTTTTTTTTTTCCAGCTTGTGAAACAGAGGTCTGGAGAAGCCAATACAAAGCCACAGTCGAGGAAAGACAAGGAAAGAAGCAGCTCAGAACCCCTGGATGCCTTCTGGAATACCTCAGTCACTTCAGTCTTCCTCAAAGTGGCCTTTAGGGGTGCATTAAATGTTATAGGATGGCAGGGCTTATAAAATAAGGTCTCTGAAGAAGAAACGTCAGAAAGAATGGACCAAAGGGTAAAAATGAAAGGCGGTCAACAAACATTAGTGTCCTCCCCAGCTCTTGCATTACAGCCAGCCTAGTTCCCTGCTGGGCTTTCTGTCTTCTGTTGATCATCCTCTGCAGCCATTACTTGCAGAGGTGATGACTTCTGTCTATTCACATGACTTCAACATTTCAGCTCCAACAGACTTGCAGGCACGGGCAGCTCATGTGCTCCAGCCCTGGACTTCACATTTTCTGTCCACACAGTTGATCATAGGATCTTCCCATATGCAAATATACTTAGCTCAGCCGGAAATACAAATTGTAATTCACTTTCTTTCTGAAAAGCCCTCTCTTTTTAAAAATTATTTTATTTTTGTACATATACATTTATATTATTACACATATATACAATAGATTACCTATGGCGAGGAGAACCGTGACACAATCAGGATGTTACATTCTTTTTCTTAATTTTAATTTTATTAATTTGTTCAGATTACAACTCAATTATTATCCCATCACTTGTATCCTCCCATTCCTCCCTCCCTCCTGCTTTCACCCTATTCCCCTCCCCTAGGTCTAAGACTGAAGCGGACCTCCTCCCCCACTATATGGTCATAGGCTATCAAGTCTCATCTTAGTAGCCTGCTTATTCTTTCCTTGAGTGCCACCAGGTCTCCCCACCAAGAGGAGGTGGTCAAATATGGAGCACCAGAGTTCATGTCAGAGTCAGTCCCTGCTCTCCACATAACTGTGGAGAATGTCCTGTCCATTGGCTAGATCAGAGTAGGGGTTCAATGTTTACTACTTGTATTGTCCTTGGTGAGTGCAATAGTTTGAGCAGACCCCCCTGGGCCCCGATCCACCCATCAAGATGTTCTTCTTGTAGGTTTCTAGGACACTCTAGGTCCTTCTGTTTCCCCATCTCCTATATTTCTTTTACCTAGAGTCTCAGTAGGATGTCCTCACATCGATCCCAATCTCCTGGTAAGTGAAGACTTTCGTGGGACATCCCTTTCGGGCTAGTGCCCAATTATAAGTGAGTATATACTATGTGAGTCTTTCTGCTTCTGGGTTAACTCACTCAGTATGATCATTTCTAGTTCCATGCATTTGTCCACAAATTTTGGGATTTCCTTTGAAAAGCCCTTTCAATCTGCCAGACACAGCACTTTCATGGCAGGGGTGGGAGTAAGGTGGAGGGAATGTTTCCTGGGGACACGGTGCCAATTTAAGGTATTGACCACATTCTGGAGATGTGTGAGTGATCGTTGCACACCAATCTGGACATTCTTAGCACCGGGGCTTGCTACTTGCCAAACTGGTTAAAATGAAGTAAGGCCTGCTTGCTCAGACATGTAATCTCAGTCACTTTAGAGTCTGAGGCAGGAGAATGACTTGAATCTAGGAGTATTAGGAAGGTCCTCATCTAAAAAGAAAGGTGCTTATGGGACCAGAGAGGTGGCACAGCCGCAAGAATACTGGCTGTTCCTCCAGCAGATCCAGGCTCAATTTCCAGCACTGACATTGCAGCTCATAGCTGTTTGTAACTCTACTTTTCCAGAACCCAGCACTCTCTTCTTGCCTCCTTGGGCACAAGGCATGCATGTGGTATACAGACATACATGCAGGCAAGTACCCATATGCATAAAATGAATAAAAAATTTTAATTGATTAAAACTGGGTATGCTTTTGCAGATCTGTGATCTTAGCATTCAGAAAATGGAAGCAGAGACCTCTTGATTGACCGTGGTCATCTTGAGTTATATAGTAAAAAACACTGGTTGAACTGGCAAATTATTTTATGTATGCAAACCACACAAAATCAATATCCATGTCATCTTTAAGTTAGACTACTTTGGTACCGCCTCCCTACATGACTCATTTTGCCACTAGGCCATGCTAACTTATCACCTGGTAGAAGATCCTCAAAGTTTCCCATGGTGGAGCATCACCAGCAACATGGACTCTTGTGGGAGATACAGGCTCTGCATTCTGCAAGCTGCATTTTGAATTTCCGGGAAAACCTGGATGGGGTGGATTACAGACCACACTTGAGAAGTAGCTACCTTGTATTGGCTTTGTCCTTTCCTTTTTGTGACCTCTGTTCTCACCCTTCCCTGGGCTGGCCCTTATCACCTCACACTTGGATTATACCAGCAGCTGGCCCACTAATTAGTCTTTCCCTGGTCTAGTCTCTCTAGCTGCCAGAACCCATCGTCTATAAATAATTCTTGCCTCACATCACTTTCCTACTCAGAAGCTTTCCTGAGACCTCTTAGATGCTATCTAAAGGCGTTTGGCTTGGGGCCAGCCAAGCCAGCTTCCACCCTCCCCTTTCCTTCTTCTCTCTTCACCCTCATCGTTCCCTGATGCCTGAGTCCAAGCCCCAAAGAGGAGGCATGGAGTCCACAAGGGAATGTGATTTGTGATGTCAAAATCCTGGAACTTTTTCTTTCCTGAGACAGGGTTTCTCTGTGTAGCCTTGGCTGTTCTGGACTCACTTTGTAGACCAGGCTGGCCTCGAACTCACAGCGATCCGCCTGCCTCTGCCTCCCGAGTGCTGGGATTAAAGGCGTGCGCCACCACCTTTGTCAAGCAGCAATAGTCTTCATGTGGTCCACACCACCTAACTCACTGGTCTTTATTTTATTTTATTTTTTAATGGTAGCTTCTGCTAGTTTGGACTGGCCTCCTTTCCTTTCCGCCTTTCTACATTGTTTCCATTATCCATCGGAAAGGGAAGCATTACACTACATGAGAAATTAAGAAAACTATTGAAGTTGGTTATCCCATTTCTTTAGGTATCCATCTCACCTCCACATCCAAGCTTTGTGTTGCACTAGCTGTATGACTGTGCCCAAGGGACTTAATTTCTCTGTACTTTATTTTAGTGTGCTCATTTTCTCATTGGTAAAGTGAGAATGTTTATTATTGATGGGTTTGCGGCTGGAGATTAAGCCTGGGGCCTTCCTTATTTGTACTGGGTGTGCTCTCTACCACTGAGCTAAACTGTCTCTAAACAGGGATCTTCAAAGGATAAACCTCATAGGTTTGTGGAAAAGATTTAAGAAGTCAATAGAAAAAAAAAAAAAAGGAAAAAAGCCAATAGCTATAAGATGAACATAATGGTATGCGGCATAAAACTTCAGTGTCTGGGCCTGAGTGGGTTTCTCTGCAAACCACTGCTCCCAGGGACTGGGTGTCTCTCAAGCTGTAATTGGCCCATCGATTGCTTCTTAGGCTGCTAGGAGAAGAGGTAATATTTGAAAGTAAGAGTTTCCTGAGTAAGTAGGATGATGTTCAAAACACCGGAACTAGTGGGACTCCTCACTTTCTTTCCCCGTGAGCATTCTCCTGTCTTCCTATACCCCATGTGCAAGTGGCCTTCCACTCAGTCTCCAGGAGGCCTCCCTCCCAGTGAGTAGCCTCTGAGTTCCAGTGTGTCTCTCTGTCTGTCTGTCTGTCTGTCTGTCTCTCTCTCTCTGTGTGTAGGTAAACCTAGTTAGCATATGCATTACTTTTTTGGTATTCAAATGGATGTCTTAAAAAAAAACAAAAACAAATGGATGTCTTTACTTTTGTGACAAATACAAGCAATTCTTTTAAAAGCCACATTGAATTCAATAATTTTGTTACTTTTTGCTCCTCCTTTCCTTTTTTCTCTTCCTCTTAGTAAAGATTCAATGTTTAACTATCATGGAATTGAGAGGTTCTGAAAGTATTTTTGACATTTGGACGTGGCGGGAAGCCACTGTCTCATGAGACCTGTGGGAACTCTGGGAGCTGCACAGAGCTCTCTGGCTCTCAGTCTTCTTCTGGTTAGTGGAACGAAACCCTAACTGCAGGAAACACAGTTTTGTCTTTAATAGGGTTACAGAGCAGTTGCCTTTGTGATCTTTTTGCCTGTGCCAGTAGGACTGCCAGAATCGATTAGACAGTAGATCATAGGTCACCTCGCAAGGTGGCATGCCCAGAACAGAAAGGAGGGTTACTGCTGCAGCTCTCGGTGTGGGGGGGTGTTGTTGTTGTTGTTGTTGTTTTGTTTGTTTCCTTGTTCTGGGTCTAATGGGACCAGCTGAGCCCAGAATGCAAGCCACGAAAGTTCACAACAATATGTTTTTCTGCCTTTTTCTATCCTAGCTGGTTTTCTGTGGAGTAACAATAACAAAGAGTTGCTCCTGTGTGTGAATAACAAACCTCTGAAGTTCCTCTTATCTGGTCTAGTAACCGCCATGGCCTCAGAAGTTGCAGTGTTTGTTTCTGTTTAGGCGGGGTTACCTAGGGAACAAAGTTGTTCTCTTTACCACTAAGGACTGTGGGACAAGTTTTCCCCCCTTTTTTGTACAGAACATAAAGTGCTTGTTGATCAGAGGCTTTGATGGGCTACTTTCTGCCCCTCCACCTCCCCTCCCAGCCCCCCCTCACCCTCAGACCTATTCCTCTCCTCATGCCCCCTCCCTTTTTTGAGACAAGGTCTCCTGTATCCCAGCATGTCTTTGAACTTATCTTCTTGCCTCAGCCTCTCAAGTGTTGAGATTATAACAGATGTATACTGCCAGAGTAAGACCACTTGTGCCCCTTCCCCCAATCTTTGGCACTAAGGATCAAACCTTTTGTTATTTTTCAGGTAAAAAACAGGTGTGTAGTCTATTGATAAGTGTCCTGAATAGTCCAAAAGTCCCTTGGCTTGTTTTAAAGGAAAGGGCTTGAGAACAAGGAGAAAGCCAGGTCAGATGAGGGATGGCTGCTTGGCGGCTGACACAGCAGTAGCCCTCAATTTGTATCTATGCCAGCAGCTGAGTATTCTGCACACCATAACCAAATTAACAGCTGTACAGAATGAATTTGACATCCTGAGTAGCAAGATTGAAATAGGTAGGGAAATTGGGGCCCAGGAAGCCAGCAAACAGGGATGTATTGCTAGGAAGTTACGAGAATTGGAAAAGAATAGGCCATTATGTGTGAATTTGACAAAGAAGGAAGCACATTGTTTTGATTTAACTTGGGTAGTAATTGGGCCAAGTCATTTTGGTCACCTTGAGGTTTATGGCTTAAGAAAAATAAAATTCTGTTCAATTGCATGTGTCCAAATGATAGCTGTATGTTCTACTAGAAGCCCAGAGTAAATGAAATAACTGACATGGGGTGACATCCCTGGGAACACAGTAGGCTCAGAATTGGGGGTAGTGCATGTCCAGTTGAAAGTGCATCAGAGACACAGAGAAATTTGGATAGGGAAGGTAGTAATAAGTAGTCCCTACAGGGTGCAGAGGGAGGCCGGAATAGACTTTGCACAAAGCTGGTGAAAGAAGTCTCAGGACTACCGGAAGTATTGAAGGCATCTTTGGGTGGGGTTGGAAAAGCAGACTAAAAGAATATAGCTTTGCCACCTCACAGTGTCTCCTTTTTCTCATCAAACCACTTTTAGTTTCTTTGTCAAGCTCAAGGGCTCCAAGTGGATAATTAAGATGCAGTCTGTGGTGACTGTCCCAGAAGTGGGAAGAGGCCCACCTGTGTTAATTTGGTTGCCCTGTGTTCCTTCACAAGGATATCTTGCCTGTTTCTTTGGAGCACTCTTTGGGGTATCTTTCCAAATCTATCCTCAAGCTAAAGTTGGGTGTTAATAGCCATTCATTCTGTAGCTTTCATGTAAAAGAGTAGGACAGAGTAGGAAGGCTGCCAAATTAAGTCCAAATTTTCGTAAGAGCTGTGTGACTTTGGACAAGTTACTTGCTAACTCTCACCTTCCTTAAGTGGACAGTGAGGTATATGAGCACAAGCATGTTCTTCATGTAGGGACTATGTTGATGACACACCATCATGGATGCAACATAGGTCTGGCCCTTACAAGGTATTCAAAAAATATTGGACAGACTAGCAAAACACCCTGCCTCTACTAGGTGCTCACCCAGTCCATTTATATAGTCAGACACCAAGTTTATTTTTTGAAAAAAGAGCAAAGTTTATTGAAATTTCAAGCTACATCTGAAAAATCCAAATCCAAATCCTGGAGACATACAGCAGGATAAGGTGTCAGAAAGTGGAAAGTGTTCACTGTCACAGAACCTCCTTACACACACTTCCTGGGGATATTTCCCAGGTCCCCCAAGGGATTAGAACCATTTACTTCTCTTGTCCACCACAGGACTCCATCCATCCTTTGATTAGCCCTAAAGTTTCCCATAAGAACTAAAAACATAACAAAACAAAACAAAACCGAAAAATGTGAAGTCCAAACTGATCTTCTTTCAACCCCATTCTATGTAGTCAGCACCAATGAATGGTGGGTTTGGCATTCAAAAGAGGACTTCATGTCTCTTCAGTGGACAGATTGGGGAGGGTTGAAGCAGCAAGGCATCTGTGGCCATGTTGTGAGGCTGGTCCCCCTCTTCCTCCCTTATATCTCAAGTCTTATTTACTCTAAAGGACAATTTGGTAAATTAGCACAGTCAAAACTTTAGCTTTAAGAGATAAGGGACCAGTCAGTACTCCCAAAGCTGGTTAGGCCCTTCAACATGTAGGTGTATGTGTATATGTATACATCACTACACTAAGATAGAGATCTAGCCCTATGGGTATATATATGCACTTATGGCTATATAGAAAAACTATGCCAATACTAACCAAAACAGAACTTTATAAGCGGTCATCCCAAAGCTGTAATCCCACACTGGGCTGTGCACAAAGCCATGCATATACCATATTAACCAACAGAAGGCTGACTTGGCTCAATCTCTCCCATCCCTGCCCTTGCCTGGGCAAGACAGAGGACAAGAGAGAGGTTGCCTCTGCTTAAAACACAAGTGGCTTCTTCATAGGAACAGTCGTTGTCAGGTGAAGCTGTGGAAGATGTCCATGAAAATGAGAAAACAGACCCCTTATACTTTCTGGAGCACACTGGCATTACATCTCAAAACTACTTTCTCCTTTGCCAGCTGTAACTAAGTTGCCCAGGCCCTGAAAGCCCCTGGGGCCCGGTGGCATGACAGGCTCACTGGCTTGGGGTTATTAGGCCCCATGCAACTCAGTCTCCAGATTCCTGCTCTTTGTCAGGGGTCTGTCACTGGAGTGGACCCAGATGGCCATGTCCTTGGGACATCTCTTGGCACCAGCTATGTTAGGTATAGAGTTCTCCACATGAGATGACGCTTGGGGAGCCAAAAAACAAACTGGAAAGAACTAGGTAGAACAAGTTGTGGCTCTGCCCACCCTGAGGACAGAGCCACTTACACCGCAGAACCATCAGGGGCTTCTGGGGTTTCCGGGGTTTCTGGGGCTTCAGGTGCTGGCTCTTCAGAGCTCAGCTGGGACTGGAACTTTTCCAGCTGCTCTGGGCTTGCCAGGGTCTTCAGGAGGGTGTTCTCACGCTCCAGCTGGGTGTTCTTCTCCACGAGCTCACGAATCTGTTCCTTTAGGACCTCCACCTCCTCTCTCACAGCATACATCAGATGATTTTTCACTAGATCCTGTCATGGAACAAAGCTATTCATTAGCCATCTTGGCTCCTCCACAGCACCGTCACCCTGTTAATCGGCTGCACTGGCCTTTATGGCACCATCATGCAGCCTTTCCACAGCGTTCTTGTGCCTGAAGCTCAATTCTTCACACCCTCTTTCTGAAGCGTTTAAGACTCTTATTCAGAGGAGAGTTGCAGGATTTGGGCCATACCAGGATTGGGAGGACAGCTTTGGTCCAGGCAGGTTCCCTCTAAATTACTAATGATTTTCAAGTCTGACTAGGGTAAGAGCTCTCTTAGTTTGTCCTGATGCTGGCAGAAATCTGGGGTATGCTTACAGTGCACCCTATATTGTTGGTCTGCTTTACAAATATTCTCCAAGAATATGGAATTGTTTTCTCCTAAAAATGCCATCTATTTGGCATTTCCTTCTCTGCACGTAACTCAGAGTCACAGTTGCCTTGCAGACTCAGATAGGACAGAGGAACCTTGCTCTGGGGAAGGTACAGGGCTTTCTATACTCTTTGGATTTACTGAGGGATAGGGAACTGTGACATTAAGCTTCACAGCACAGCTTCTCACGGCAAGAAGTCTCAAGCTTCTGCAGCATTTTGGCTGCTTGGTGAAGGATAACCTCTACCTAGTTAAAGAAGCAGGCCAGCAAAAGGGTGGGGTGCTTTGCTTTCTGTTTCCTCTGGACTCCTGACCCCAGCCCAGGTTCTGCAGAGGCACTGCAGTGCAACTGTATCCAATGAGCTCTGGTCCCTGCCACTGCAGGAGACAGACAAATGCAAGAGTAGCAGCTCTCACCTTGCACCATTCGGGAAGGAGCCAGAGGCTGCTGCAAAGCCCTGGGGCGGAGGATGAATTAAATAGGAGGCAGTGGAACAAGGGCACACTGGGAATGCCCTAAAAGGTATCCCACTAATTGTACTCCAGCTTTGGGAAGCTGGCCGCTGTTTTCCTTGGGGTACTGGCTAAGTAAGCACTTTTGCATCCATCCCTCAGACCTGTCCAGAATTACATAAGCTGCAGCTAAGTCAAAGGTAATGACGCAGTGATGCCACTCACCATGGCCTGCTCAATCTTGTTGTCTAGGGCCACCACGCTGGCTCCGGAGGCACTGCCAAGACAAAAAGCAAAGCCACCCATTACACACTCCTAAGTACAAGGCAACTGGGGCCAAAGTCCTCCATCTGCCTAAGGTCTTCCTCTCTCCTGCCTCCCTGGCCTGAGTTCCAGGCACTTTAGTCTTTAGGTCCCTCTCCAGCTCCTGCTTCGCTTCTCTAACCCCTTTATCTTTGCTTAGAGGCCACACTGAGTTCCAAGCGATTGGAGCCCTGCGCTGTTTCTGAGGAGCCCAGGCCTCTGTGGCCTGCTTTTGGGCGATTTGCAAACAATGGAGCGCGCGTCTGTGGGAAGCCCCCATTGTAGGCCTGTGGGAAGCCCCCATTGTGGGCCCCAATGGTCCAGGGCAAACCTACCGAACTCCAAACCTAGCTAGGAATGCCTTCTCGATTCAGAAGCTTCCGGTCTTCTCCCAGGCGGTGGAGAGCTTGCCCCAGCCCTGCCTGGCCTGCTGGCCCTCGCTTTTGCAGCTGCAGCTGCTAGTTCTCACCGCGCAGCAGCCGCAGGACGCTCCCGCGGTGGATCCTAGCGCGGTGACACCCCTTCCCCCCTTCCAGCGTCTCCTACCCCCGCCCCTTCCCAGGATGCTACACCGCGGGGAACAAGGACCAGCGCTAGGCTAGCTAACTAGCTCTGAAATCCAATTTGGAGCCCAGCGCCCTCGCCACCCCCCCGCAGGCTCCCTGGCTTGCTTCAGCGCGCAAGCTAGGGCCGGTGGTTACCTGTTATCCAGTTTAACGGAAACCACATCCCCTCCAAGCAGAGAAGAGAAGAAGGAGATGGAGAAATTGTGAAGTTGATAGACCGCCACCTCCATGGGGGTCTGATACATTTCGGTGTTCATGATTCGGGCTGCGGGGGAGCTGTGGCTCGTTTGGGTGGCGCAGTTATGGGATTGGCTCTGGCGCCGCAATCCAGCCCTGGAGCTAGGAGTGGGAAGAAGGCTGCAGTGCAGACCCTGAGCCAGGCAGGCACGTCCAAGCTGGAGTGGAAGGGAAGTGGCTCCAGGGGTGTCTCCTAGTGTGTCACAAACTCCACAGCCGCCAGTCCAACCCAGACTCAGAGATAATTTCGGCTCCCGCTTCTTTATATAGGAGGAGCCGGCTGCGTCACATGGCGTCAGGGGCCATGCAAATGAGTCCTGTACTGAGCTTTGTGGCCTAGTTAAACCACATCCCCTCCCTGAACCTTAGTCAGGAACTGTAAACAGTTCAGCACTTTCTTGTGCCAATTGGCATCTCCAAAGAGAACTTTGGAGGCTGGTAAAACCCAAACTGAAGCTGATTTCTAGAGAAAGAAATGCTCCATAATAGGAGGTAGAAAACATTCAGTAGAGGGTGGTACTGTTATTTAAAAGCTTTTCGGGTGCCAGTCATCTTGTTCTAACTGGCTTTTGCAATGCTCTCCTGTTACTCTCTGAATGCCTATTCCCCCATCATTACAAGTATCACTTTCTGCAGCTGACTGGCCCCTCAGTCAGTCTCTTTCCTTGGACACAGACTTTCCTTCTGCATGTTTACTCACTGAGCAAAGCAACTGTCATCTCATCCAGCCAGATGCTTACCCAGCCTGGTCCAAACTCCAGAACCCACTCAGTTCATCTGTTCCTTGAGAAGTACAGGTATGGGAATAATCAGGGGTCTGCATGTAATATGGGATGGACACAGAGGAGGGGGCACTAGGTGGGTGACTGACAGAGGATGTTGAAAGCAGACAAGGTACTGGAGTTAGCAATGGAGTGACAACAGATGCCAGTCCTTTTGTCTTTGGTCTCTACATGCTACTCTGCAAAGAAATTATACTCAATGCCATTACCTGAGAGCACATGTCACTATTTTTATTTTATGTGTATGGGTGTTCTGCTGGTATGTATGACTGTGCACCACATGAGTGCCTGGATGGATCCTCTGAGACCGGAGTTACAGAAAGTTGTGAGCCACCATGTGCATGCTGCCAATCGACCTGATCCTCTGGAAGAGCAGCCAGTGCTCTTTCTCCTGAGCAACCTCTCCAACCCTTCCTTTTTCCTCCCTTCCTTCTGTCCTGGGCAGGGTCTGCCTATGTGGCTCAGGCTGGCCTCCAATCACACTAAATGCTGGGATTATAGGCCACATCAACATGATTTGGCTATTTTTTAAAAACAAAAAAATTGCTACTTTCTTATAATCAACAAGCTGAAGAGAAAACTACAAACCAAAGTGACATATAAACTGCCTCAGAAAAATACCTTCCTGTGATGATGTAACAGTATAGACAGGAACCTTAGGAAAAGAAGATTTAGGATTTCTCCAGGTGTCCCCAAGCAGAGAACCCTGAAGCATCAACACCAAGGGGTATATGCCTCCCAGGAATCTCAAACTGCTCATAACAGTTCCACCTTCATGTGCATATTTCCTAGTTTTTTAAAAAAACCTTTTGTTTCATTATTCTTATAAGATATGAAATGATGAATGATACAGGGAATCCCAAGAGAAACTCTACCCCTGGGGGTATTCTGCCAAACTATGGGTAAACTCACTTTTCTTTACCAACTTCTGTTTTCTTTAAAATATAAAGACAACTCAGATGATATATTATGGACCTTACTGTCTAATAGTAATTTGTCCAAATATATACCATTGAAGAGTGCTTAATGATGCCATAAGGAATTAAATTATTTTTGTCTGATGAAAATTACACATGTTTGCATCATTCTTTTTGGCATTAAAAAAAAGAAAGAAGGAAAGAAAAAGAATGAAAAAGAAGGTGGCACCTTAGCCTTGAGGTTCTTTCCTCCTGCTTCTTTCTAAGAGATGCCACCTCGTGGACAAAATTTGAACTGCAAACATAAGGAACAACATGGGCAGTGAAAGGAATAAGTGATGCAATCACCAATATCGTTTACACCAACTCACGACTAGAGGAACATTAGGTTCCATCAACATATACAATGGTTTGCATGATCTTAAGGTAAGTACCTATAAATCAGTGCTCCACAAGCTAAGGTCCAGTGAAATATTCTAGTGTAACCATGCTATTGGAAAAGTACTGGGACCTCTTATCAGCAAAGGAGGTAATTATTTGCTTCAGGATATTTCTCTTAAACAGGTACCTAGTACAGACATCCTGGACAAGGCCCCAGCCAAGCGCAATCAGAAGGCCTTGACTTCCTCCTGGCTTGTAGTGCATTTATGCCACCGAACGGTCACTGTTTTCAGCTTTGAAACGGGGATCCATTAATAGTATCACAATCAATGCTCCCTGCAGTTGCAAAGAACTGACCAATGAACTCTCCAAGCATACCTTTTGATAAGCCCATTTCATATCATGTTAGGTGAGAGATAATGCCAACTTCAGGGCATTTTAAACTTCAGCCTCTCTGAATCTGGCATTTGCAACTAAGCGGTGTGTAGCAGACAGAACAAAGTATAGATAGTATTTATAGGTCATCAAGAACGTTATCTAAAGAAGAAAAAAAAATTCCTTGCCCCGAAGTGGTGGCACATGCCTTTAATCCCAGCACTCGGGATGCAAGGAGCAGGGATCTCTGAGTTCAAGGCCAGCCTGACCTACAGAGTGAGTCCCAGGATAGCCATGGTTACACAGAGAAACCCAGTCTCAAAAAAAAAACAAAAACAAAAACAAAAACAAAACTCAACCCAATTCAATTCAACCCAACCCAACCTAACCAACCAACCAAAAGCCCTTTTAAATTAACAGCTTAGCTGCTCTTGGAGTTCTCTATGAATCCGCTCTCTGCTGCTTAGAGCTTTCTTGGTCTGACAGAGCCTCTGGGTTGATTTCTTTTTATTCCTTTCTTAGTTTTTCCTAAACTACTGCTACTCACCCCAAGCTTCCAAGGGAGATGGTGAGAAGACAGTGGGAGGTATGGATGAGGCAGGTAGCTAGAAGCAAAATACCACCCAGAAAATGGGATATCGAACAGAAGTAAAACCACCATTTTGGTGGCAGAGAAATCCAGGTAGTTTGAGGAGAAAAGAGGAAATAGGGGTTGCTCACAAGGTTGCATTGAATTGCTCATTAATTACACTTTAATTAAAAAACAAGCTGAGTTTGAGGCTCACTGACTCTAATAGTTAGCATTAACGGTGCACTAGCTATTGGGTGACACTATGCTACTGCACCACAAACCCTGCATTATATAGGCACTACCCTTTACAAGTGAAGAAACTGAGGGTCTGGCTACTTTGCCCAAGATGGTGAATACATTGCAGAGCTAGGATTCTAGCCAAATCTACTGACCTATAAACCAGGTTTGTTTTCTACTATACTAGCTATTTGATAATTGTGGGTCAATAAGTAGGTTTACTGAAAACAAGTAGATGTTACTGAAGTTGGAGAGATGAATTGGAGGTGTCAGAGAAGGGAAAAGGGGAAGGGAAAATGCCTCTAGAATGGCAGCAACATTGGTGGTATTGAAGAGGTTCTAAGACCAACTTTCAGTTTTAAGCATAGCCAGCTTTTCTGACATTTTGGAGATGGAGAAAATATTTAAACTGTCCTTAAGAACTTTAGAAGAGAGCCGGATGTTGTGGCGCACGCCTTTAATCCCAGCAACTCGGGAGGCAGAGGCAGGTGGATTGCTGTGAGTTTGAGCCCAGCCTGGGTGACAAAGGGAGTCCAGGATAGCCAAGGCTACACAGAGAAACCCTGTCTCGAAAAACAAAACAAAACAAAACAAAAACAAAAACAAAACCCAAGAACTTTAGAAGAGGGCCATGTTCATTCAGATCGGTTCAAAACACTGTTGAGAAGTCCTCAAAGTCATGTCAGTTTAAGAAATGGGAGCCACTAATCTAATCTAGCAGTTCCAGAAAGGCATGAATATATGGTTCTAGAGCACACACTATTCCAAATAAAGCGTGTAGTCTTGGAACAACAATTACAATCTAGTCAAACCTCAAGTTTTTGGGCTCCAACTTACCGCCATCCTTAATTAAATTTTCCCATTTTTGGTGGTGCACGCCTTTAATCCCAGCACTCAAGGAGGCAGAGGCAGCCAGATCTCTGTGAGTTTGAGGCCAGCCTGGTTTACTGAGTCCGGGGCAGCCAAGAAAACACAGAGAAACCCTGTCTCGGGGGAAAAAAAATCCCCATTTTTTTCTTACTGTAGAATGAGGTTAGTAAGAAAAACAAACTTTGCTGGGCATTGTGGCACATGCTTTTAATCCTGAGAGTTGGAGGCAGAGGCAGGAAGATTTCTGTGAGTTCAAGGCCAGCCTGGTATACATAGTGAGTACCAGGCTAGCCAGGGCTACACAGAAAACTCTTGTCAAAGAGAAAGAAAGGAAGGAAGGAAAGGAGTGAGGAAGAGAGGGAGGGAGGATGGAAGGAAGGATGGAAGGAAGGAAAGAAGGAGCTTATACTAAGAACTTAGTCTTTTTCCCCCTGACTGAGCGACTATCCTGTGGATTGAGCCCACACTTAGACCAACCCCTCTTCCTGTATATGCCCATACTTCTGTTGTGTGAAAAGTAGGCTTTATCTCAGTTTCCAAAGAATGACAGGATCCCAGGGTCAGATGAAAGAAAACAATTGAACAACTCTATACAAAGATTTTCTAGTAACAAGGACAAGGGAAATTAGAGATGCAGGAGAACCTAAATGGTTAGTTTTCTGGTTAAGCCTCATAGCATCAGAAAAGTCCTCTTCTCAAAACAGTTGCACCAAACTCTGAAGTGAGTGGAAGATTGTACAGTATATTATATCCATGATCTGGTCTCATACTACTGAGTAAAGTGCTGATATTATCCCTGTGTCTTGCACAAGTAGACTCCATAAGGAACTAGTAACCTAAGGCTTCAACATCCCAGTAAAATCAACATTCAGAAATATTTCTAAGCCTCTTATACCCATAACTTATGAACATAGCCTAGATCTAGAGCCAGCATACCAGAAGCATTTGCTGATGAGCTAGGCCCTTCACTGCCTTTCATTTTTAGGCCTAATCACAGTACTTCACAATGAAACAGCCATAACTTGCCCTACCTCTCTCAGGGGTGACCTCCTAAAGGAGAGTGTTGTAATGAGGATGGAACCAACTCTCTTCATTTAAGGAGGCCTTGGAAGGTAGTTTATTGATTGAGATGGGAGAATGTGACATATTCCCATTGGTCTGTTCTACTTTAAAAGCCAAAGTCATCAGGACAAGGGCTCCTGCTACTTGGGGGCTCCCACAGGCCAGAAGCCTCACATTGGATCTCAGCATGCTGCAAAAGGGTGGAGAGTAGGCTCGGGTGGGTGTGGCAGGTTGGAGGAGGCAGTGAGGGAGAACATCTTACTTCCCTTTTTGTCACACTTGAAGCATTGTGTACCACACAGCCAGAAGGAAACTATTTATAGGCAAGTCTTCCGTATTTTCTACAGGGAATGTTCCACCCAAGGATTCAGCAATATTGCCAGCAAAACACAGGGTCCTATGTCAGGAGAAGCGGAAAAGGACATGATGCGAGAGGTTTGGGACCAGCCACAAAAACAAACACTGGGTTAGGAGCTAGAAAGGGAAATACAAAAAGGATATTGAATGCCTGGGCATTAGTACAGCGTTAACATGGTGGATCAAAACTCCTTCACCACTTACTCCTCCACCACAGCCCCCTCCTATTGGAGGCTCTATCTAGTTCTGACTACTTAATTGTTCCTTTTCTGAAGAGGCTGGGGAAAAAAGGAGGCTGAAATGCCATGGTATAATCTGTCCTCGTTTCTTTTTTATCTTTTCTCTTCCCCTCTGGTTCCACTCCAATGTGGGAGACTATAGACAGGAAGTCCACTGCCACTTACACAGTTATTTTGACTTCATGGAAAATCCCCAAAGTCCAAAAGGAGAGAAGCAAGAAGAAAAGACGGGTGACAGAGAACGTGCCTTGTTCTCTGTAGATCATGTAGATTGCCTTGCGTGGTCAGGGCCCAGAGCCCTAACTTTGTTGGTCAGGAAAGTGGGGAAGATGTAGATACAAATGCAGAAGGCAATGCTGTTGGAGGGGGACAAGGAGAATCCTGGTAGAAAGATGGATACTCTCTTGGAGAAGCAGCTCTAGCAAGTTATTTGGGGTACATCCTAATATTGGGATGATGGTAAGAGCAATGAATTGTTCCTTTCAGCACCCTCTTGGACAGCGTCCCAAGTGAGCTTCACAATCTCTATGTGACACTAGGGATGGCAGGCAGAACTGAACTCCATTTAAATGACGCATTCTGTTCTCTCCTCGCCCTCATTCACAGACATAAAAACTGCTCTTGTCAAACCATCTTTTTCACCCCAACTCTGATAGCTAACTATTGGGAGGTCTTGGATTAAGAATGTCAGCAAGACTGGAAATAATAATAATTTACTCAGGAATGCAGTTTAACCTCAGTGGACCTTAAATTTCATGAACCTTGTATCAGTATTTATGCCCGTGTCCTTTCCCTTTATGCCTTGTGGCTGGTACAATCAGCCTCCAATTTTTCCATGCCCTCTTCTCATTTTCACCCTTACCAATATCTATCTGTAAACTTCCTGAAAAATAAGTTTGTAAAATAAACCTAAGTGAAAGAATACTGGTAACATAAGACATAAAATATGCTTCCTTCTAGAATATCTTGTTTGAAGCATGTTCAGAAGTTTTCACTACTGTTAAACCTTTGTAAAGGTTTATTTAAACAAAATGTAACAATGCAAGAACTAGGGTTTGTCATAGGAATGTAGCTTGGATTTTATGGGGATCATAGCACTCCTACTTCTGAGCCTAACTTCACTCCTCAATGAGGGCTGAGTTTTTCTTATTCCATCCCCCCTGTCCTCTTTGGCCATTGCTTACGTGGAGCTGGTAATAAAGCAGCCACAAAATATGAAGATTTTGTAGGCCCTATGTTTTTTCCTGATACTGGAGCTGACAGTGCCAAGAAGGGTTTGTAATTTAAAGCCAATATGGAGTTGGTTCCCTTTACCCTGCCATATGCTTTCCCTTTCTCCCTTGGCCAGAATGATACTCATTCTATATCATTTATGAAGCAGGTAATGAGGTTGTTTGCACCTCCAGGCCAAGAGACATGTTCACAAAGGCAAATAACTATTCTCTAAAAATCTTGGTGCACTGTTGTCTTACAAGGTCTGGGGAAAACAAGAGTATAATATGGCAGACAAGAATATTTGTTAATCTGTCTCAGCTTATTCAGGCCAAAGAGACACTAGCAGGGCCTTCTTTTTGTCCTCGTTGCTCTTTAAAGCCATCGTGAGAGCCAAAATTCCAAATCATTTTTCCCTAGCAGTTGCCAAGGTTACTTTGATTGGTACATCAAGGGGCTACTAAAAATGCTTAGGAGACAAAAACCAAGACGACTCTGTTAGAGTGGCATAGCCAGCAGACGAGGGGCTTGCAAATAAGGCAGAGGACCTTGTTAGGGAGGCAGAGCTAGCAGGCAAGGAGTTTGTGAAGAGGGCAGAATTTCTAAGGTTGAACAGTGGGCTCCACTGTGTGTCCCACAATAGAGGATGTGACTTTTGGAGTGATACAAGGTCTCTAAGAAATATATGGATGGTTAATAATGCCAGCCTCTTCAGGGCTTTGAAGCTACAACTGGTTTTACATTGTGCTCAGTAAAGCCTCTTTTACATCACCAAACACTCACGGGAGGTGGATCCTTGGGCCTCTTTTGTGGGACTCTTCAACTTGTGGAGAGAGGCTATGCAGATTTCAAAGGGTCTGGTCTGTCCATATCCTACCCTGTGGCTTCCTGGATGGTTAGAAGGCAGCCCAGATTGAATAGGAGACAGTGATGGGAATACAGAAAATGCTTGGGAAACAGGGGGTACATTTCTCTTAAGACAGAAAGAGAAATAGATCTAATTATTCCTTGGGCAGTGCCCCCCCAACCATGGAAACAGTGCCAGAGAACACTCAAGGAGTGATGGAAGCGGTTAAGGAAAGCCTATCAACTGTTTCAGAAATTCTGATAAGAAACACACACACCTAAGGAAGAAAGAGAGAGAGAGAGAAAAAAACCACTCTCTCACATTCTCTCTTTCTCATGCAAATACCTTCCTCAGCCTTTCATATAGTCCTATTTCCAGAGACAGGAAAAGAAGGCCATTCCTTCTACAGTCTCTTTCTCCCTCCCTCCCTCCCTCCCTTTGCTCTTCTTCTGCTATTTTCACATTCCCTATGTCCTCAGAGAGAAGATAAGATCTGACAAGAGGAAATAAACTCTAGAGTTTAAGTCAGTATTTAAAAAGTCATGGCCTCTATTCTGACATTCAGAGCTAGCTATGTGTTGTATAGAAGTCACAGGTGACAGGATCTTAGAAGAAACTTGGAGTGGCATTCAGATAGTCACTGAGAAACCAGCTTTAAGCATTGCACACTGGGAACAGGAAATCCTTGGCACTGCCAGGACTACAGTTTTTAAAGTTGTCAGTCATACATTATAATAGAGTCTTTCAAATAAATGAGAACTAAAGACATGTGCCATCTGTGCACAATATAGATCATATAGGATGCCTAAGAAATGACTCCACAGCCTCTTCCTAAGGATAGTTAGGTCCAGTCCTGGCATAAGTACCTTCTGTGACCAGCTACCTCTCCAGCTACCTCTGCGTGTGATTTGAAGGGCAGAGGAAAAAATCATCTTAGTTGTTATCCATACTTGCAACTGTGGTGCCTATAAAGACTATCGTTATGGTCATGACTCCGGGTCTCAGTGGTATCTTCTGGAGTTACACTTTGAGGAACTAGAAAAGTTCCTTTACCAATGGAAAGCAACCCTAAAGAAGTGCCACATGCAGCCTCTAATATTTCAAGTGTTACAGTAATTTCTGTAGTCAGTGAACAATCTACTTAAGAACATAATTTAGATTCATAGAAAGTAAATCTTAACATAGAGAGAAAGTGATGGGCCACTCCAGTGAGCTGTTCTGGCTCTAACTTTGTCAGGAGAAGGGGAAGGTTATTTTTTAGGTGATTTGGATACAACTCTTCTACACTAGTTCAAGGAACTGTTTTTAAGTGCTGCTGACAATTCACAAATCTATTAGAAAGAGAAACACTAAGCACACATATACACAGTTATGCAAATACCTCCTCCAGTCTTTCACACAGTCTGATTCCTAAAGATAGGCAGGCAAAGAGGGGCCTCATCTCCCTTTCTCCTAGGTTACCAGCTTCCCTATCACTCTCAGTAAGGTAAGAAGGCCACAGCATGTGGCAATATAGCAAGACAGGACACTTTAAATCAAGTCAGTGATCAAATCATGGCCAGCTACCTAATTTTCCATGCTTCTCACTCTTAGAAACTTGATCAAACCACAAGAAAGCTACTATTAGGGAAATAATCTCAAACCTACTCCTTTTTTAAGGGGGCCAGAGGTGTTGAGACAGGGTCCTGCTATACAGCCTTGACTGGCCTTGAATTTGCTTTGTAGCCCATGTTGACCTTGAATTTGTGGAGATCATCCTGCTTCAGCCCTCTCAGTGCTGGGATTACATGGATGTGTCACCATGGCTAGCCTTCATGAAGTACTTTGATTTTTATCTAAATATTGGAGAACTTTACCTCTTTGGGAATTCTTAGCCTGTGAAGCGGAGGAGGTTGGAAATAGGACACTACATTAGGGAAGAGAGAACTCAGGCCAGAGAATAGGAAGGGTATGATTTTTCGGAACATCACAGTCTGGTCAATGAACAAGCTTTAACTTCATATGTAGAAGCTAGCTCTACTGAAGGTCCATTCTTGACATCTACCCAGTCAAATGTGGGCTGAGTAGTTTCCCAAATTTGCTGTAGGGCTATGACGACTCATTCCCCATAAGCAATTTGCTAGGGATGACTACAAAAGACTAGTTGGGGATTGTTTGCTACACATTTTTTTCTTTTTTCTTTCTTTCTTTTTTTTTTTTCTGAGACAGGGTCTCTATGTGTAGCCTTGACTGTCCTGAACTCACTTTGTAGACAGGCTGGCCTTGAACTCACAGCAATCCGCCTGCCTCTGCCTCCCAAGTGCTGGGATCAAGGCGTGAGCTACCACTACCCAGCCCCTTGTTTGCTACACATATGGCCATCCCTACCCTGATCCAAGGCTGAAAACTTACCTCTCTCATCACTATCACCCTGTGCTATGATTTATGAGCCTGCCCTGTATCAAGGGGTAGCAGTAGGGAAATTCATTGCTCTCTGTGATATGAATCAGATCTGTGGCCTGTATTTGGGCATTCTGTTTCTTTTTTCTTTTATTTCTTTTTTTGGCTTTTTGAGACAAGGTTTCTCTGTGTAGACCTGGCTGTCATAGAATTCATGCTGTAGATGAGGGCAGCCTCAAACTCACAGAGATCCACTTGCCTCTGCCTCGTGAGTGCTGGGATTAAAGGTGTGGGGATTGACAGGTGTGCATCAACATGCCTGGCTTTGTATTTCTTTTCTTTTTCTTTCTTTCTTTCTTTTTTTTTTTTTTGGCTGCTATGTTTTGGAGCTTAGAAATAAGCAAAGGCTATGCTTTTCCCCAAGGCCTGGACTTCCTGGTTGCCTGCCAGCAACAGAGTGCTTTTATTAACCTTTTCTCTTCTGTTGCTCATTGAAACAGTGTTGTGGATAAGGCTTTAAAAGAAAGATACTTTGTGTCAAAAACTTTGAAAATCTTGGTGCCAGCCAAAAACACCAGTTATTATGGTTTGACTATGAATTTACCCCAACAGACTCATGTGTTGACTGTTTGGTCCCTAACTGGTGACGCTATTTTAGGAGGAGTTTGGGCCTATCTGGAAAGAAGCAGGTCCATGTTAGCCTGCCCTCTGAAGATTATACCCATTCCCCATGCCTTTCTTTCACTGTTTCCTGTCCACCACTAGGTGAGTAGCCTCTGCCACATGCTCCTGCCACCATACTGTTCTGACTAACCACAGGTCTAGAATCAATGAAACCAAAGACAATGGACTTGTAGTTGTTCTCAGGTATTTTGTCAGATAGTGATGAAAAAGCATTATTAGCTCTCAGGCCTTCCTGACATGCATATGAAGTAGTGAAATCACCTTATCAAGTACAGACTTACTTGAAAGGCCACAAGAAGACTGTATGGGGCCGGGGGTGGTGTTGGTGCACGCCTTTAATCCCAGCACTTGGGAGGCAGAGGCAGGCGGATCTCTGTGAGTTCCAGGACAGCCTGATCTACAAAATGAGTTCAGGACAGCCAAGGCTACACAGAGAAACCCTGTCTTGAAAAAACAAAACAAAACAAAACAAAACAAAAAAACAAAAAAGAAGAAGAAGAAGAAGAGTGTATGGATAAAGCACAGAAACAAAAAATTCAAAGTGCCAGCATAGATTTTTTTTGAACAACTTACAGCTGTGTTTGTGCCAATAAATAAAGGCAGATGTGCCTGGGTCACTGTGGGTGGAGATATTGTGGGCATAAGAAGCCTTTAAGACCCCAGACATCAGAGTTGGTGGGCCTGACCAGGAAAATCTTGCCAAAGTTCATACATCTTGAAAACAAGAACACTAGCTCCTGTATCCTGGGATAGAGCTCTAACAGCAACCTAATGAATCCTGGTCAATAATTCTGACATCCTGTTATTTGTTGAAACTAATAATACCATGGGGTTTGTTGACAGAGTTGCAAGAGAAATAAAATAAATATGGAAAATGAGGACTATCCAAGTATAGGTAGCTATTACATCTATGGCTAAGAAGAGATTTTAAAAGGTACTCCCTGAACTTCTTGGGAAGCCAGGGCCTGAGCAGAGTTAGGAGATAACTTAGAAGGTTATCTGTCATGTTATCAGTGATTGCTCTATAGACAGTTACAATAATAGATTTGGCACATTTAAGAGATACTGGGCCCTAAGACAGATGGTAATGACAGAAGAGTAAGAGGTATTCCCTTAATGTATTTTTGACGGATACAGATATTCTAATATCCACCCTAAACAAACTTTGTCAAACAGGAAAAAAATTTTTGTCAGTTGACCAGAATAATTTTTTCTCATTGGCTACTGGCTAGCTGGAAGATAGCATGGATGGCTTCTAAACCCCTTATGTTGCTAGAGCCTCATCCATAAAAATGGAACTGTGTCCTTCCCCTTGTTAGCATCTGGAAGCCCCTGTAGCTTGTCTCTAGGTTGCTTAGCAACCTCTGATGTCATCACCTGCCACCGGCCACCAGGTGTGTGCCAGAGGCACCAGATACAAAAGAACCAACTAGGCCACCTCTCTCTCACTCTTGTGCTCCATCTGTCTCTCTGTCTCTCTGGGGCATCCCTCCCCTCTTCTTTCTCTCCCTATGCTTCTACAATAAATCTCTCCATATCAGATCTGTTGCACCTCACTCTATTTTTAATAGTAACACCCCTCATACAACTTTTTGTTTGTTTGTTTTTCGAGACAGAGTTTCTCTGTATAGCTCTGGCTATCCTGGAACTTGTTCTGCACACCAGGCTGACCTTGAACTCATAGAGATCTGCCTGTCTCTGCCTCCCAAGTGGTGGGATTAAAGGCGTGTGCCACCACCACCTGGCTACCTCATAATAACCATCATGCCTCATAGACCTATGTTATGAACACCTTCAGGTCTGGAAACAGATAATTCTGCTTTACTTTTAACAGAACAAAGATGCTGTAGATGATTGGGGGGGGAGGTCATATTTCTTAATTTGTTGGAGAGTTAAAAGGGTGAATATGATATACTCCATGATCCTAAAAACATGGCTAGAAAAATGGCTAATTGTGAAAGCCTTTCAGTGCTGTTTCAAACTTTCTGTCCAGTTTTTATTTTTGATCTTATGGTTTCAGCAGTTGTTTATACTGCTTATGTGGAGGGAGGTGGTTTGAGGAATTAATATGAAAATGGCATCAATATGTAAATTAGAATGCATAACCAACCAAGATCACACAATATCAGAAGAACCCCACCATGCATGTTCTCATTTATAATGCAGAATGTAGCGAACAATATATATGTAAACAAATATGCACGTGGAAAAGTGTAACATGAAGAAAAGAGAACAAGAAAGGCGTAAAAACAAGGGGACAAGAAAGGGCTGAATGCAGGTGAACCACAAACTTTGAAAGAGGATGTAAAGCTAGTTGTTTTCCTAGTTCTAACTGTGTCATGGATTTTCCGATTTTGTTGGTATATAAGTGCATAATATATATTCAATACTAAAAGTGTAAAATCAAAGGTGAAGTTTCACAGCTTCAATTCCAAATGAGTATTCTAACTGCATAGAAATGCAAAGCTAGAACTTTGTTAATAGCTTCAGTGAGGAAGAACTATAGGCGAATTAATGTATTGGCCTTTCATTAACACTTAAAACTTTGGAATACTCCATGTCTGAGAGTAATTTTACAGTTAACACATGAAAGATCTTTGAAAACTCAAACATTCATTGCAAACCAAGATACAGTCTAACTGAGTAAGTGGCCACTGATAACTTGTAAGCAAGTCCCAACCACTTAAATAAAAGGGACACTTTGCCTGAGTATGTACTCTTGTTTCTTTGGTCAGTTTCCATCTTTAGCTAGAGGGGCTGAGTCAGTTTGGAGCAGGTTACCCACAGGGAGCACTAGAGGGGGATAAAAGTCCAGGAGCAGGGCAGCCAAATCTCAACTGGCACCGATATCAAAGAAGGATTTAGGGCTAGCAGGCCTGAGTGACAGTGGTATAACTTGAATGGTGGAACGGGAGGGAGAGACAAAAGCCTTCTAGATAAAAATATCCTAACATCCACTAAGATAAAGGAAATTCTCTGTCAATGTCACCCTTGGGTTTGAAACCTTCAGACATTCTATTAAAATGAAAAGTCTTTCAAAGAGAAAACCCTTTGGTTTTTAATCAAGGAAGGTGATAATCTTAGACTGGCCTGAATTGGAAAGAATACTGCTTACCTGGTGGCCTAGGAACATTCAAAGTGAGCCAAAGTATTCAAGACCAGCTGTCAAGAAACCAAACTACATGCAAGGGGCAGCTGTAAAAGCAATACAATTTGTGGTCTTTGAGCCCAACTTGGAGATAACTCAGAAGACACCAGATCCAGATGGAGCTGCTGAAGGTGGCAAGGGAATAGTCTGGGTGTTCTCCCACCCCAGGGGCCCTGTTGTGAGGTGTTGACAGCTGGGAGAGGACCTGAAACCAGTTAGCCTGGGGCTTCCAGCCAGCAGTGTATTTTCATCTTGTTTTGACTGGGACTGTCCTCCCCTGCATAAACACATCTACCTCAGGGGTAGAAAATGTAGAACAGCTTAAAATAGGTGAGTGGAATGTTTCTCACCCTTGAATCACCAGCAAAGAGATGTGGGCCTTGTTTAAAGCAAATGGATACAAGAAAACAGCAGGAGTAAAGATCTGTAAGGCCTTGACCTAATGAGAGATCCCAAAGCCCCACCTGGCCAAACCATAAAAGCAACAACTCTCAAATCCTGATTACCTCTGCTAAAAGCAGTTTCTACTTTTGGTTTTGTTTTTCTTTTATCCCTTCAGCATTTTGAGTCTTATGATCTTAGGTCTACTGTATGGATGGGAGTCAGAGATGTTAAACCATTAAATAACTTTTCTGGAATTGCAAAGCTAGTGTCACAGGCCAGATAAGACTCATCGACCTTCTATTCCAAAGCATTGGCTTGCCTCTAACTGTGCACTGTGAGTTTTGGTGGTGGCTTGTTTAGTTTTTTGTTTTGTTTTTTGTTTTTAGAGACAGGGTTTCTTTGTGTAGCCTTGGCTGTCCTGGACTCACTTTGTAGACCAGGCTGGCCTTAAACTCACAGCAATCCTCCTGCCTCTGCTTCCTGAGCGCTGGTAATAAAGGTGTGTGCCACCACACCCAGTGGTAGTGGCTTGTTTGAAGTGAAGTACTGCATCAGTAACATATATACTTCTAGTCCCTTGTATCTTTTTTTTTTTAGTTGTGCTCAGGAACAGTTGTATTCTTGGAAGTGACTGTAACTTACACCTGATGTCACTTCTTGGGGAATTTCTTTCCTCTCGGCTGCATGGGAATTGGGAAGGAGTCCTTAACAAGTTCAAGGAGGAATCCCAAAGCATCAAACTCCCAGGACAAGTGAGGCCCTCTAGGGTGTTAAGATGGAATAACTGCATTTCAATGCATTGACTGGCCCCCCCCTTTTTAAAAGATTTATTTATTATTATGTATACGGTGCTCTGCTTACATGTACACCTGCGTACCAGAAGAGGGCATCATATCACATTAAAAATGGTTGTGAGCCACCAATGTGGCTGCTAGGAATTGAACTCAGGACCTTTGGAAGAGCAGACAGTGCTCTTAACCTCTGAGCCATCTCTCCAGGCCCCATGACTGGCCCCTTTGTACTGGAAACAGGTGTAAACTACCCAATGGGCCCTAATAGAGAAGGGACAAAAGATTGAGTATAATGCAGTATAAGGAAAGAGCAAAGGTAAATATGTACTTTGAAACAAACTGTCACCCATTACAGTGTCTTTGCAGGGCTGCAACCCCCCCCCCAAACCTGAAGTAGAAGCCTGTATTTAGAACTTTCCTGCTTCCTTTTCAGGTGCCTTCCTGTTGCTTTTATCCTCAGGTGACCTGTGTCCTTGCGCTCACACTACCTGGGAGTTTCAGGGTTGGTTGGGCACTGGCTTCTCCATGGCAATGCTGTCTTTCAGGAAAACTCCAGGTCTATCGTCCATAAAAGAAATGTATCTAGCATTTAGGCTAGCCCTAAAGAACAAATTAGTTTGTTTACATTTTCCTTGGTCAGATGGCAGGTGCTTTAACCCAAAGAGGTT
Source organism: Acomys minous (assembly GCF_964271855.1). Lineage (NCBI taxonomy): Eukaryota > Metazoa > Chordata > Mammalia > Rodentia > Muridae > Acomys > Acomys minous. The sequence continues at coordinate 44,548,582 of NC_140488.1, read as the reverse complement.
AAGTCAATGGTGTAATTTTTTTCCCAGACAGGGTTTCTCTGTGTAGCCTTGACTGTCCTGGACTAGCTTTGTAGATGAGGCTGGCCTCAAACTCACAGAGATCTGCCTGCCTCTACCTCCCAAGCGCTGGGATTAAAGGCATGCACCACTACCGCCCAGCTAGTCAATGATATAATTTAGGTGAAGAAAGTAATGGTAGAGACTGCAAATGAGTGGGTTTTTAAAAAATATTTCCAAGAAGGCCATGGCATGCTCTCACAGAAGGTCATTCTGAGTGTATGTATAGGGATAAATACTACTCTCTTATAGCTGTATTGTATTCCTTCCAGATCACAGAAAAATAGTGCTGGAATAGTAGTGAGGAAAGCCGAGTTGGGCTTGGTTGTCTCTGGCTACCAAAATAACTTTGAAAAGTCCTATAACCATTTCAGGTCCAAATTCCTTTTAACTATAAGATGAGAGGGCCAGGGTTGCAAATTTATACAGTTTGGGTGCTTCTTTAACAAACAACACACTTATGTAGACTGAGATCCATAAACTCAGGCATAATATCCTCAGTACCCACAGCAGCATCTGTCACATAGTATATGCTCAACAAACAGTGATCAAGTAAATAGTAAAACCAACTTTTATATTTGACACCAGCTCTAATATTTTCTGCAATGACCTCAGATGCAGTGATTTTTAGGTATACCTTCGAGTCAAGAGTCCCAAAACCAGGTCAGGCTCTTGCTTGCAGAACTAGTTATGTCTATACCATTGTGTTCATGGGTAGTCTGTAATGTGCAGAGATGGTTTCTGGGAACCAAAAGAGCAAGAAGTTTGCAGGATGCTGGACTAGGTGTAAGGGGGTGGTATGAGGGTTATAGGAAAGTCAGGGTCAGTCAGGAGGAGAAGCCAGGGGAGTAACTTCTATATGGTTTTCTGTAAAACAGGAAGGCAAGATAACAGAGACCTGATGGGTCTGAGCTGAGGTAGGAAAAGTGCCGAGTTGCATGGTGACTCAAGGTCAGAAGTTGGACTGGGTCCCGGAGCTCTCAAGCCTCTGCTCACCCCCTTGGGACTAGCCTCTGGCTCCAGGCCAGCTCCCTGAATAGCTCCACGACTCTGCCCCTCCATAATTCCAGCTTCTTAGGTCAATCTGCTTCCTTCTCAAGCCACTGTCAAGGTTTTTTTTTTTTCCTTCCCCTTCCCCACACAAAGGCTACATGAACGTCTTTCCCAAACTCCTTTCCAAGGATTTAGTTGGTTGGTACAATCACCTTTTAGGGCTGTCTGAGATCAGCCTTGCTTCTGGACAGACTTGCTCCCTCCCAGTACGGCTTGAATTTACTCAGACACAACTCCTCCACTCTTTATGCAAATGGGGTGAGGCTCACCAGCCACTACCAGCTCCTTCCCTCCCTATATACCCCCTGCCCTACTCCACCAGAGCCATAGCTCAGGCCCACTCCTAGGAACACTCCCAGATTCTGAGGTGTTGAGACATTCTCCCTTGCCCTCTCTACTTTTGCCTTCACTAGCCTCTTTCATTTCTAATGAGCTACAGTTTAAATCCAAATAGAAGGAGTGTCTAGGAGTCTTGAAACAATACTCTGAAGGAGGCCACTCATTAGACAAATCTTACCTTCACTATAACCAAAGTTATGATCCCATGTCTGCCATTAAAATGGCCTGTGTTAATTGTTTTAATCCGTATCTCATTTCTTCGTCTGTGAAATGGAGATAATTAACTCTGACCTATCCACTTTGGCAAGGATATAATGAAAATTAAGATTCGTTGGGGGGAGGGGCACAGCAGCCAAAGAACAAGTGATCCAGAGACTTTTTAAAGGGCAAGGACTTGGATGAGTTATCAGATATGCTGCCTCCCCCCTACCCATGGTCTATGATTGTAATTTAAACAAACAAATCAACACCAAAAACTACCCACATGTTCTAGGCCTATCTTCTTCCCTCTCTCCTAACTTTTCTCTCTCCTCCGGAGCCTGGCCCTTAGCACACTGGATATCCTGTGCACCTCCACCCTATTTAATAGCTTCTCCTGCCTGACCTTCATACCCCTTCCCACCTATCCTGTCCCTTCAGGCTTTCTTTCACCATGTGACAGCTTCTTGCCATGTTCTCCACTTTAGTCTGTGGCCCTGCTTTCCTAGCACTGAGCTAAGGCTCTCCCCACCAAAGCATTAAAGAGGAAGGGACTCAAGGAGGGCAATGACTGGACTAGACTGGTAAAATCATGTGCTCAAGAAACTCATCATTGGCTGGGTGTGGTGACACACACTTTTAATCCCACGAGGCAGAGGCAGGCATATTATGAGTTCGAGGCCAGCCTGGTCTACAAAGGGAATCCAGGACAGCCAAGGCTACATAGAGAAACCCTGTCTCAAAAAAACAAAACAAAACAACAAAAACACAAAACAAAAACCAAAACCAACCAAACAAAAAGAAACACATCTGTCTGATTACATGGACTGGGGGACTCCATAGTGTCTGCTTTGGTTTCCCTGAAATCTTGCCCAGCCACAGACAACTGCATTCTTCAAAATTACGCTCTTGCCCATCTGTTTTTCCCACTCATTTTCCCTTCACTTCTCAACCCAGAGAATGGGGCAGTTTATTTAATTTCAAGGACATGTATGCTACAATGTGATTTCAGTTGTTGGTCTAGTGCCAATGATTTTCTCTGGTGACTTCACCTTTCCTCCAGGGATCCGAGAGGCTGAGGAAGTACGGAACACACTCTTGAGTTTCCTCAGCATAAGAAATCAGCTACCTCTGAATAATCATACCCACAAAACTTTCTCATCTGGACCTCTCACCTAGCATTAAGAGCTCCTGGGTTCTGGACTAGGGGTAGGTAGGAGAATGAGTCTCACCACAGCACAAGAGAGACATGCAAGGTAATAGTGCCACCTTGGTCTGAAATGTCTCTCAGACTGGAAAATACTGGAACGAGTTGACCCTATTCTCTTCCTCTCTTGTGGGAACAAAGCCCTTGCTTTTATCTGTGCTCCCTCTGGGCTGCATTTCAACCTTCCTCTCCCCAAAGGAGGAAATTTGAAGCAAAAGGTGACCTTACTAGGCCTTGCCAGAAAATTGATGACAGGATGGCAATGAACGCACACATTTGGTTGTCCCCTGCCACCTGTCTCCAATTGTGACCTTCTTTGGGGGCTTACATGGGCAGGCAGGTTGGGAGGAGGCAAAACACCCTGGGAAGCTGCCTGGGAATAGTGGGAATGCTGGTGTCGTAAAGCAGTTAAGAAGGTCCCAAAAAAAGCAGGGCTTGACTTTTGGACCTGGACAAAGACAGTACTCCAAAGAAAACAAGGGATAAAGTTAGTGGAATGTTGGCAAGGTAGATAATAAACTGTCATATACTGACAGTAGTGGTAGTAGTAACGTAATCCTATAAAGGATGATGATGATTATAACTACTGTTATTGAAAGTTGGTAATGTACCAGGCATTATGCTATACTTTTCACACATTATTTCATTTACTTATAATAACCGAATGAAAAACATTTTAGATGACAGATAAGGAAGCAGAAACCCAAAGAGGTTGCAACTAGCCTAAGATTACAAAGCCAGAGCTTAGGTTTGAAGATCCAGTTAACTGTAGTCTCCTATTCTTCCCCCTCATCTAGCCTTTATTGCCTGTGCCAGGCTCTACAACCAAACACAAAATTAAACAAAACATCAAGTTCCCAGCTTTGTAGATTGGCCTAAGGACCTAGGAGACCAGTTACATGGAATTACTGAGTTTTCATTTACTGGTTTTTCGCTAGTAGGCTAACATTTCAGTTTGGTGCTTGTTTAAGAACACCTAGGTGATGAAAGAGGAATAACACACAGAAACTCCAACAACTTTTGCTCCTGGTTCTGCCATGAAACTGTTATAAGGTTCATGATAGCTTGAATCCATAGTCACATAGACTTTGTCTCTATAGGGAGTTCTTGCCTACCATGCACGATGCTCTGGCTTCAACCTCTAGCACTGTATAAATGGGATGTGAAAGCAGGAGGGTCAGAAAGAAGTTTAGTCTTATCTTCAGCTACATATCTGAGTTCAATTAAGACCCTGCCTCAAAAAAAAAAAAACCCAAAATAATAAACAAATTATCAAGGAAAATAAAATCTGAAAGTGTCAAATACTTGATGAACTGTGGTAAAGATTAAGCTTTGTCACAGGTGGAAGCAATCTTGGTGGGCTTTACCCTTGGGGCACCCCATGAATACCTTGTGATAGACTTAGTAGAGCCATCCTGGGCCTGGAATTCAGGAAGTAGACCTGGGAACCCCACCTGGGCTATTGTTTTCCTAATTGACCCTCAACGGGAGAAGGAGACCGCCCTTTCCATGTGACTGAGGGAGGTGGGGAGGAGAGAACAACAAGTTGAGCCCAGGCGAGAGCGTGTGGAGAGCAGCAACCAGGCCGGACCAGCACTCAGGCCAGAGAGACACCTAAGGACCTGTCCCATGGAATGGATACCAGAAGGTTCACTCTTTTGTCCCTTTAACCTTTTTTTCCTTCTTGTGTATGCTAGTTGGGTTGTATAATAAAGTTTAATTGTTAAGAAACAGAGCCAACAATGAACAACCCTTGACCACGTTCTGCACTACCTCACCTTGTCATGGAAGAAAGCTCCCAATCTGGAAGTGTTCCACATCCCCTCTTTTTCAATCGAGGTTCACTTTTGGTGAATCTGCTGTAGCACTCACCACCCTCTTCAACATCTGATTCTGGAACCCATTTCATCTCTATCCCAGCTGATGGCTTCTCACCAACATGTCTTCTAACCAAGTCTCTTGATAAACATGCAGTAATATCTTTTCCAACAATTTTTGACCCTACCTTTCTGTATATTTCCCCTTCCTCCAACTTTTGCTTTGAAAATACCATGATACATCTTCTGCCATAAATGATTCACAGTGGCTGACTGCTTCCTTGAATGCACAATGCTTGCCTTTGGTTTAGTTGGCATCTTCTGGCTTCTCTTTATTATGTTATGTTTCTTACATATTCAGAGAGATTAAAGGAGCCTTCAAGGTCAGCTAGGTTAATTTCTTCCATTTATGGATGAAGGAATTTAAATTTGGGCAGAGAAATGACTTGTTTCAAGTCACACAGTCCTGTGTGTCAGATTTTAGTCCCAAATCCACCATCAAACAGTGCCTCTCATCTTCAAATGTACACCACTGACCATTGATTCTATTTCTTGTTCTTGTTGTTGTTGTTTGGGGGGGGGTGTTGAGACAGGGTCTCTCTGTGTAGCCTTGGCTGTTCTGGACTGGCTTTGTAGACCAGGCTGGCCTCGAACTCAGCAATCTGCCTGCCTCTGCCTCCCGAATACTGGGATTAAAGACGTGCGCCATCACACCCGGAGATTCTATTTCTTAAATGTTACACACACACTTTCCCCCTTAACAACAAAATGGTCTGAGTTGTAGGAACTAAAGGCATGAAAGACATCTCTGTTTCTTCCTGTTTTGCCTTTTCTGTACCGTCCTAAAATTTTTCAATCTGAATCCTTCTTTATACTTTTTTTTCCTTCCTAAGGTTGTGTTTTCTTTTCACAAGCCTATAGGATTTTACAGCTGGAAAGAATCTCTTTACCTAGTCATTAACAGATTTAAAAAAAAAAAAAGACAAAGAGGGGAGAAGCTAACTGCCTAAATTCAGAAGGTTAATTCTGTGGCATAGCAGGGACACAGTCACCAATTCAAGCCTTATGCTCTTTCAGACATCCTTCTGCTGTGTCAACATCATTTTTCTATTCCTTCACGCTTGAAAAGCCTCCTTTCACTGATAAGAGCTGAGAGCATGTGGGCCTAGGTTTATATGACATCTCTGGGGAAACAGGAAGCAGTAGGGAAAGTCTAGAATCACACACATACTATATCCCAACATGGGAGGTGCAACTTGGCCTTGTAGAGAGTGGTGAACACCAACTGTGTTGAAATATGGTCACAGTCTCCTGTGATTCTTAGGTTATGGCCTAGAAAGTGGTGTCAAGGCCCAACCTGGCTGCAAAACGAGATCAGTTTACTGTCCTCCCAATGGAAAAATCTTGTAAAATCAATAGCACAAAAGACCTGGAGCTCTTTCATGTGTGTGTGTGTGTTTCCTTCTTTTTGGGTCACTCTCACCTATCACTTTGTGAAGGTACAGACAGCACAGAAATCTGCAAATGCCAAAACCACAGCTCTCAGAGTTCCTGCAGCAATAAAGACAAAGACTACGTTGTTTGTTATCAGTAACTGGTGAAGAGCCTGACTCTAACCCTTTCTGATTCCCCCAGGAAGTGGTTCCCAACTCCAAGGTACTTCCTGGCAACTGGTATCTGGTTAGAAATAATAATATTGCCCAAAGCACTTAAAATCTCAGCTTTGACAAAGCTTTGTCACACTGGAATTTCAATTCACTGAGAGATCCCAAAAGCCAACTAGATATCACCATGGTGGCCTTCCTTGATATGAAGTCTCACAGACTCTCAAGATGCAGTGAGTCCTTTGCCCAGACATCCTTCCCACCATACCATAGTTATTTATATCTTACTTTCCCATTATCTACATAGAGAGTGAGTACCTCCATACTATTTTCTGGCAGTTTTTTTTCTTACCACCTTTACCTCCCACCCTCAAACTAGTCTTGCCATGGAAAGAAGTCTGTCTGCCTGGAATGTGTACCAATAGATGCAACCTTTCTATATGAGAGTATTATGTATTTATTCTAGGCGGTAATCACTTGAAAAAATATGTGCTTAGCACCTACTAATTGTCAGGCACTGATATCCTCTATCAAATGTGTTTTGTGCAGTTGAGTACTAGCGCACCCCCTACATTCATTGCCACTAAACACTCACAGGACTTGATAAATAGCAGATATGTTGTTTGAGAGGAAACTTGAGATGAGATGTAAAATAGGCCCTGGGACTAAGTATGTGCCATGCTGTAGATCCCTGAGTTTTGGGACAGAGGCACCTGAAGTGGTGCTCCTCGTATATAAACGCCTAGCACCAGGCACAAGCTCACTATCCCAGAGAAGTTGTCCTGTGTGGTTGTGAGTGTGGGAGTTAGGATAATATCAAAGAGTTGCATGGCTAAAGAGAAACTATTCTATCTGTCCTAAGTTCTGGCAGCATAGATCTCTGCCTGTTGACTTCCAAAGAAAATCCAAGGACAAGCATTTGGAAAGAAGTTACCCTGTTTTTCTGATATGTCCTCTGGGCATACAAGCTTCCTTCTGTTAATGGTAAAAATGTATCCAAGTTACTTAAAGGCATTGAAGTAGCCGGATAAAACTTCCTGATTAAACACCTAACCTCCACCTCTCAGATCTATGAACAAGGTTTTGCAGCTCATCTTCTCCTAGGCAAAGGCTTTGGCCCTGTGCCTATTACCCCAACCCTGCCCTCTGGGTGATCTTGCTCAAGGACACCAAGGGAGTTGGTGGCAAAGGCTGGGAGCACAGCCCAGGCTTCCTGGATCCTGGCCTAGCACTGTTGCCACCAGACCCCATTGCTGCTCTCTTTCCTTTCTTGCCCTTTATGCTCAGTCTGCATCCTCTGGAGGCACATATCGCACACCCTTTTGCTGGGTGAGATATTTCTGTCCAACACCAGTCCAGCCATATGGGGCATAGTGAGTCTGTCTGGCTGCTACCCATGGAGCCAAGCCTGGGACAGGATGAAGAAGGACCAGCCACATTGCTTGTCTAAGACTAGCAGATCTGGAAGTCATTTTTATTTGAGGCACTAAGTGTGGCCCCTGAGCTTGGCTTCCCAGAGCTATGGCCAGGTCCCTGCGGGTACTCTACTCCCAGCCTTGTTGCTATGACACATGGCTCTACAAGTGCTGAGTGGCATTGTTGGGGCCGGATGCAAACAGCACGCAGCAGGGTCTAGCAGTGAGCCAGTTGGCCAGCTGACATTTCAGGGTCCAAAGAGCTTGTGTGTACTGGACAAGCTGTTTATTGTGGTATTGGCACTGCCCAGCCCTTCAGACAGCAAAAAATGCTCTCAAATTGGGAAAGGAGAGGAAATAAGGAATCAGTGGTAGCCAATGCAGACCTGAAATCTCTCCCCTTTTGCCATTTGCTCCCCACAGCTGACATGCTGCTGGTGCCAAGTATTGAGGAAGTACTCTTTGAGGGAGCTGGAGGAGTCAAGCCCCTCAAAGTTCCATAAGTGAAGACCTAGATCACAAATCATGTGAATTTCATGTCAGCCTCCTCCTGACTGTCCAGCACTCCAGAGACCACTGCTAACTGGCAGATTAAACAATCTGTAGTTGAGCTAGGAACAAGAAATCTTGCTGTCACAATGTTTACCACTGGCACTCCAAGGTTGTAAACACACACTCACACCCTCAGGAGATAGTCATAAGCCAGCAGTGATGGAAGTAGTGGTCCTTTAAAGTCCTGATCTTGGTATTTTAAGATGCATTTAAGCTTGGACCACACACTGGGAAATATATGGCAAGGGATGTGTATTATTAGTACATAGGGAAGGGTGGAGAGTTGAAACAGGTGAGACCTCAAATGAAGGAAATAAGGATGCCAGATTAGACATGTTGTGGGGAAGGTAGAACTTCCCAGAAGACATGAGACCCCCTAACTCGGAAGCTGGTGTAGTCTATGTGGCCCAAGGGGAAATTACTTGGGACAGACATAATCAGGCAGGCACTGAACTAAGCCTTAGGCCCTTGTTTTGTTTTGTTGCACCTTGCTTCATTCAAAATTGTAGTTGCTAGGGCTGGACAAATGAAATTACTGAAAAGTCTTCAGTGTCCTAGTAACGGTCTCCGTTTTTTCATAAAGTCAGGTGTAACAGCCCATCAGTGTGGGACAAACACCTCCACCATTACACAAACACAGGAATAATAGTAAAAACAAGCAGCTAATGGTCATTGAGTGTCTGCTTTGTGCCAAATAATGTCCAAAGCACTTCACATACAGTATATATGTAATCACAATTAGACCTCCCCAAAGTAATGGGGTTACTACTATCTGTATCATTTTTAGTCCACCCAGAGAAAAGCTGAGGCTCAGAGAGGCGAATAACTAATTCAAACTTACATCAGGATTAAGAAGTGACTAAGGATTCAGGTCTGGCCTTGAAGTGTATGCTCATTATGTTTCAGAGCCATTTGTGATTAAGTGTAAGAATGCCTTCATTTGTAGAAGAAACTTCATGTAAGGAGGAAGTGAAGACTGAGAAGAAGATTCTCAGGATAGAAGAACAACAAAGTTAAGTGAAAGACAGGGATGATAGGCAGCAGAATACCTATGAGATGGCAGCAAAACTTGGCTAAAAAACAAAGTAGTCTAACACAGTAACTTTGAGCAACATACACAGACCAAGTTATTGATTCCCACTGATTCAGATCCAAGCTTTAAAGTGAATGTCTCCAGTAGTTAGGTCATTGATTACTTAAGCAGCTAGCGAATGGCAACCACTTGGGGATTGAGAGATGAACATAACAGGGATTGTGTTCTTGGGGCATGTCCAGGTGTGTATCAGCCATTTGCAGGGTCAACTGAGGAAAGAGGTGCAGGTTGTGTGATCAGAGAATAGAACAAATCCTCTAGGCCTCCCCGAGGCTGTGGCTGTCACCTTCAGCACATAGAGATGAATACTGTCTCTGAACTTAGCAGTCTCAGAGGATTTCATTTTCATGAGGTTGTATCCACAAGTGTATCTCAATTTATACCTTTTGGTGCTGGCCACTTCAGCTGCCAAACCCAAAGTCTGAAGTGGATGCAGGCTGGGAAAGGAAGCGAAGTCACAGGAAATACCCCCTACCCTTCTTTTCTTAGTATCTGGTGGTAGTTCTGCTACCCCCAGAAAAAGAACACCTTTCTTCTGAGCTGTCCCTCTGTCCACCATCGTTGTTTCTTCTCCTGGTGGGAAGCTTAAGCCCAGAGAAATGAATCCAAGTAATTAACTAATTCATGAATATGGATGGTAAAGTTGCTGAGGTTGCTGAAAAACATCCTATTACTGCCAGCACACACAGTCTGGCTAGGCACCTACTTCCTACTGTGGGTTGACAGGGAGGCTAAGGAAAGACTACTGGATTGTATCTCCTGAAGACTCAAGGTGTAGCAAAGAGCTGCTATAGTGGCAGACTCATTGCTCAATTCTTGGAGACCAGCTTCTGGACAACACATTCCCTCTCAAGACAGCCTCTTCTAGACCAGCTGGGGTTGTGATCTGCATAGATACTTAGCATGAGGATTTCTCTCTGGTCCAAGGATGTAAAGTACAAGGCTGTAGGAGAATGGATAGATGGAGATAGGAGAAGAGCAAAAAGAAGGAGACCAAGAGGCACACACAGCTGGCAAGAGACCATCTCCAGCTGTTGGGCAGGCTGCTTCCTTTGATAAAGCACTTGGCAGTACTCCCAGTTCTGTATTTTCTGGCCTGCAAAAGCACACCCAGAGCACGAGCCGGCCTGTGGGAGGACTTCAGCCTTTCTTTTGTTTTCTTTTCTTTCTTCTTTACTTTTTTTAAATACTAGAAAATGTCACTCCCCTCCCCAAAACTTGCCCCTCCTTAACACCTGTCCAAAGTGAAATTCTACCTGTAGCTGTTGTTGCTTGGGTCACTGGCATCTTTACAGAAAATCAGTGTGATGGGACCATGTTCTGGATCTGGAATGAGTCTCCAATAATGCCTCTGTATATATTTGTTGGCATGTGTATTTAAGTGTGTACATGTGTATAGTAGGAAAATGTTTGTAAATATGATTGTGTATTAGTCTGGGAAGCTGTGCTTATTTGTTGAAGATGACAGTGCTTTCTGTGTGGCACTGTATCACTGTTCTCCCTGCCTAGTTTCCTTTCAATTCACTAGTGCCTTCATCAAAGGGACTATGAAATAGTCTTAGTGTCACCAAGTGATCATACAGAAAAAAATCTTCCCTCCCTTCAGCCCTCAGCCTTGTGGCTTTATGGAGGCCTTTCTTCCTTCCTCTACCCAGTTCCCAAAATATGAAAATCCAGGCTAGAAGGCCTGGCTTCAAGGTCCCCTGGAGAAACAGTGTTGCATGGCTCCTGCTCACTCTCATTTGTAGTTTACTGGCAATACTTCTCCCCAGGCTCACAGTCTGCCTTTCTCAGGGCCTCCATGCAAGTTTTCCAGATTCTTGACATGAATCTGATCCCATTCTGGGATCAGCATGGGATCTTCATATATTCTAGAGAAATACTCATTTTTCAGGAACCCTGAAAACAGCTCTTGGTCCCATAGGCAGCTAGCCTCACAATGTCGCCTGCCTGCACATCTGAGGTTTCAGGTCACCTCACTGGTCGGTGGCAACTTCTGAGATAAGGAGCTCTGGCAACTGATCTCAATAGAGATCACAGTATTTTTCTGCTAGCCCATGCTTCCAGAGTGACCCTGAACCACTGGCCGAGTGGACCTACTGCCCTACCTCACCCACCTGCAGCCCAAGCAAGAGTGGCCCTTCGTCCTTAGCAGTGGGAAAACAGTTGGGAAGAAACAAACATGACACAAAACAAACCCATCCCGAGAACTTTGCTCCAGCTTCCAAACTGGAAGTTCTCAAACATCCCTTGCCCCCCCCCCCCGAAATGTTTACCTCATGAAAACAAAGAGAGCATTTAAACAAACAGGACAGACGTCAGAGCTAGAAGGCCACCTTAGGGATAATGTAGTCCAACCTTTGCATCTTCCATATGGGGAGACTGAGGCTCATAATGGAAATGAAATTTCTGCTAGTTATCAGAAAAGCTAGAAAGAAAATCTATCAACTTAAGAGCAAGTAGGGATATCAGGACCCAGAAGTATTAGACTAAGTAGACAGTGCAACTTAGTGTGACATGAGGCTGGCTAGAATGGTATTGTGGAGCTGGTCCACTCTATCCCCCACCTTTTTTGGGGAGAGGGTCAATTGGCATGCTTCACAACACTGTTGGGCCTAATGAGAAATGTATTTGGACTCAAAATCAAATGGGCTGAATGGGATTGGAGACTTTGTTCTTTCTTTCTTTATGTTTCTGGAAGGAGGCAGAAGGCCAGACTTGTTCTTTTGCACTAGTTGGGTAGGGGCAATGTGGAACAAATCCAGTTATGTACCCCTTATCACCTTTTTGGGATTCAGAACCCAATTTGTGCATTCTTACCCTACATATACTTTAGTCGAAACTTGTGTGTGTAGCCTGGAGTAGCGCACAGAAGAGGAAGTAGTTAGGTGGGAGTACCTCCTACCTTTAGGGTGATGAGCTGTGGAGAGTTTTCTAAATGTTGAGTAAGTTCTGGGTCAGATTGCAGGCAGATAGAAAGGTCCACAATGTTGACATTAGTGTGCCTAGGCCAACATTATAATCAAATAGGTCAGTGCTCAAGCCATGAGCAGGGGCTGAAGCAGAGGTTAATCCCTGCTCTGTCCTCTGTGGTATGACCAACTTTCCACTCTTGTTAACTGCCAGCCCTTCACTGTGACCAGTGGAAAAATAGTACACATTGAGTCCTGAGATAAGGTAATCTGGATATCTGCTATACGATCTCTTAAAATAAAGAATTCAGCATGAAAAATAATTGTGCCCACTACTCTGAACACTTAACAAATACTGTGGAACATACCATATAGCAGTTTTAGTGCAACACATGCAGTAGAACAAAGTCCTCTTTGACCTTACACACATCAAGATTGTAAATAATAAGTCAGGTGTGGTGGTGCACGCTTATAATCCCAGCATTCAGGGATACAGAGGCAGGTGGATCTCTGGGAGTTTGAGGCCAGCCTGGTCTACAAAGTGAGCCCAGGAGAGCTAGGGTTACACAAAGAAACCCTGTCTCAAAGCCCCCTACAAAAACCCAACCCCCCAAAATTGTAAATAGTAGTAACTATCACCTAATTTCACCTGATGTAGAGACATCATTTAGTTTGCTCTGTCTTATATCTATGGACAATATATAATTGTTACTACTCCTGAGAGATTTGTATCTGTGTATCTCATGTTAAATACCTAATCTAAAGATTCTGAAAGGGTGGGGAGCAAGTCTTCTGTAGTTTTCTCCCCTCCCCCTCCTCTTGTGGCACCCAGTACAGTGGCATGGGTTAAAGGATGATCTCAGTAGTGATTGTTCAACTCAGCAACAACTGGAGAAGCCAGTATAATTTCTGAATTCATCGGCAAGTGTGTCCAGTGATGACAGAAATCTGCAGCTGGATGTATCCTTACAGCAAAGAAAGAGCTATTCTTGAAGGGAGGGACACCCCAAGCCAGCATTTCAGTTGACTTAATCAGCCCCTCCCCATTTCATCTTCATGAAATAACAAATAAGCAGTTGGGACAAGGGTGCTACCTCATACCAAGCAGCCATTAAGCCCAGGAGCTGGTGGACATTCTGCTTCCTAACACCTATTCTGTTGCATCTATCTCTTGGACAATGAAGTTTTAGGTTGCTTTCTAGAAGCTGTAGCTCCTTTGAATCTACCCATGTGACTTCACTGGTTGCAGAGTGAGTTACAGATAGGAAACTGTTGGAAATGCTTAATACAATTTACTCCTTTTTAAAATTTAAGTATGAGATGGGTTTTGATGACCCTACTTATAGATATGAAAGCTGAGTATTTAGGAATATTTTTTATAAAACACTCTTCAAAGAGGAGCTGTTTTACTTCTCAACTGCTTCAGAAGCAGGAGAGTAAAACAGATTAAATGGATAAACATTTTTTGCCTCTAACAGGAAGAATCTAAAAGTAGTTTAAAGGCCTATGTTATTACTAAAGACTGCAGAGTTTTTGTTTGTTTGTTTGTTTTTTAACGATCTCTAAAGACAGAACTACTCTCTATTAACCAAACCATTAATTAGGGTCATGTTTACACTTAAATTTCCAGCTCCAAACATTTGTTTATTTAAACCCAGGTCACTCTAGTTTATTAAAGTTATAGCCATTAGTGAGATAATGTGCTTAGATTTCACAAGTATGTGTGAATTGCCTACCTCAGCCTTTATTTTCATGGAATGAGAGTTTTCTCGAAGGCACAGAGTCAGACTAAAGATAATAAATGATTTTCCTTCCCAATAGAACTAAAAACAATGTTTTAATTAATTCACCAAAACTCAAGGATTGAATATCTATATTACATTTCTTGACAATGTTAGTCGGTCCAAGGGTGACCCACAGGATCTCCATTGATCCAAGAACAACCTTTAGGCAGACATTTCATTGGCTTGGAAGTTGTTTCTCAATCATTGATTGCCGTCTTTCGCATTGGTAGACTGACTTCCACTTTTTTAGAAGGCTGCAGGTAGCATGGGAGAAGGGTAAAAACAGAAATGTGGGAGGGAGAGACTCCATGATAGGAAACAACTCCCTAAGAAGTAAGAAGCACAGAGAATTTAAGGAGGACTGGGGGAGCATAACAGAAAAAGGAAGAGGAGCCAAGATAGTTCTCAAAGCAGAAGACTTGAGTATTCAGACATATATAACCTCACACCCTCCACCCCACCCCACCCCCCACCACACAGAGAGCTTCTTTATATATACTCTTATCACCCTGACTCTTGAGTTCCATATTCAACAAGAGGCTCACATAGTTACAGAAGTCACACACACATAGGAACACCAGCCCTAGCCAGTGTTAACCTTTCAGCTGTCCTTTATCAAACATAGGTACTCTCCTACATAAATATATCCACCATCTATTTTTCTATACCTTTTTTCTACACAGTGTAAACAGACTCCTTATATACATTTATATTACTTCCAAAGCTACTCGCACAAAGTCAACACACACATACATAGCTACATACATGCATGCACATATGCACATCCTCCTTCCCAACAAAAGTCTAAAAGAGTCTGTGTTAAATAAATTCTTAGTGTTTCCTTCTTCAATGAATAAAATTTAAAACAGTGACTGTACAGTTAGATGAACTGAAGGTTTTTTGGTTTGGTTTGGTTTGGTTTGGTTTTTGACAGTTAATGAATATGATGGAAAAGTCCGTCAAGGACATTTGAAATCGCTCAGAGTTCACTCCCTTGGCCTATAGACAAGACACCAGCAGTAACCTTTAGTGACTGCCAAAAGCTTCTAAGATTCTCTTGGTCCTGCTATGCTAGATGACCTTTGCAAGGAATCCTGGGTATTTTGAACTAGGAACATTTAGTATAAAACAAAACAAAACCAAGAAATCTTTCCCTGACATTTAAGAACAGTATCAAACTGCCTGACTAAACTAACCTGGCAGGCCTGGCCTATGGAGGAAGAACTGATTTTAAATTTCACTGGCCCTATATGTCACTTAGAGATTGCTCATTTTTCTCTCCTCATACATGCACCCAGGCCTTTTTGTTCCCTGCCAAGCATAGTCTATTCAGGCCAAAGAAGCCTAGAACTAGGGAAAAATGCTTTTGGACTCAAATAGAAGGAAATCACAAGCTAGTTTAGAGGGATCAGTGGGTTTGTGCAACCCAAACAATATAGTGCAACATATCTAAGGAAATCAAGCCTCCAGCAAGCCTGCTTCCCCAACCCCTACCCCAAGTTCTACCAGCCTGCCTATTAAAAAGTTCAACTGTGCCTCAGCTGAAAAGCAATCAGATCTGTTATTGACACTGTTTCATTCTGAATAGCACAGAAGACTAAAGGCTTTCTTTACTCAGTTCATTAGTTAGCTAACAAGCATTTTTCAAGCACCTACTGTGCATGGAGCACTGTCCCAGACACTCGGCTGTTGCTGTTGCTGCTCCTGCTATTGAATTTCTGAATACAGACTGTTGCCAGACATCCAATTTTCTGAGTGCTTGCTCTGACAGGGAACAATGACTAATGAACCAAACATCAGGGAGGGCCCTCTGATCTCCAGCACAGAACATGCCCATAAAGGCAAAGCCTAATTTGTTCAGCAAGCAGCTGCCAATTCTTCTGGGATCTTAATTACCTGGAGCAGTTTATATGGGTGAATCCCCTTGGGAGAGAAATCCTGAACCCTGTCTTTCTCACACCCTGTCATACCCCTGGCCCTATAAATGGCTTTAAGCCGGGTTAGTGCATATGTGTACAAGGTCCAGCTACAGCAATTCACCAGACAAGTATTCCCAACATACTGTCCACAGTCATTCTTCATACTCCTGCACGCGCACACACACACACACACACACACACACACACAGAGAGAGAGAGAGAGAGAGAGAGAGAGAGAGAGAGAGAGAGAGAGAGAGAGAGAGAGAGGTGGGGGCAGAGACAAAGACAGACTCACACACACATTTCAATGTATCTCTGTTTGACCTTATTGTATGACTTTGAGTAAACCTTTTTCTGTCTCTGAGATTCTGTTTCTTCTCTTGGAAAAATGAGGGGCTAGTCCTTTCCAGTTCTAGGACTTGAATACTGCTCTAGGACTTTTTAGGTAGGCCAATCCCAAAACCCCACATTGCTTTTGAAATGATTCCCAAATTGGGCTGGTGAATCTGTAGTACTGTTGAGGTTTTTTTTTTTAATCACTTTTGCCTCATTTCCCTTCTTAGCCATTCTTTTCATAACCCTTGTTCCAACTCTTGTTCCCTTTACCTATCCCTTCATCTCATCCTGACTAGTTTCTTCAGTAAAGCCTTCCAGTCTGTAAAATATAAATAATAGCCCCTATCCTAGCAGCACTTATAGGCCTTCCACAGGATCAGTAAGATAAAGTCTGTGAAAGTATTGTGGAAATTGTCAAGTACTATGCAAATGTGAGAGATTATTATTAATGATGGGTGGGGAGGCAGTTACATGAAATGAGAAGCAGAGTGTCAACCTGTCTGTTTACCTCACAACTTTAACTAGGTGAAGGAACTGGCATTTCTAGCAAGTCAGAGACACTGAACACATCTTAGGGTTTATTATTTGATTAGCACTACATCCCTTTTACTGTCTGCTAGCAGAGTTCAGAGACAGAAGGAAAGCAAGGCATAGGTGAACTCTGACATGACAAATGGCTTAGAGCAGTGATTTTAAAAAACTAATCTCTTCTTTCAAACATAGCCTTATACACAAAGCCCTATTTATAAAAATAGGCAAAAGCAAGACTACTTGGGTTGGGGCTAGGGGCAGGACTATGTATGTGGCCTCACTGCCACTGCCTACATCAATTTGTCCCCAAGATCCCTCCAGTAGATCCCTAGGCCTCAGGCTCCAAAGGAGTACTCCTGACAATTGACAGTGTTGCCCCGCGGCATGATGGCACACACCTTTAATTCCAGCACTGGAGAGGCAGAGGCAGGCAGATCAATATGAGTTTAGCTTGGTCTATGAAGAGAGCCCAGGACAACCAAGGCTAACACAGAGAAACCCAGTCTTGAAAACTACCACCACCACCACCACCACCACAACAACAACAACAACAAATACAGTTCCTTTGCATGGGTTTCCAAAGTTGTAATTCCATTCTAGAATAACTGAAAATTTATGAATGAGATTTAGAAAAAGCTGCCTACTTGGCAGAAGATGTTGCACTTAGCCCTGCCTTTCTGCAGCATTCTCTAACCCATCTTTCTGGTGGTCCATATTCCAACTCTTCCAATGTTTAACCTGTCCATTGGATGCCTAGGAGAACCCAGCTTTGGAAACCCATGCAAAGTCTACTAACAATGTAGACCCCAAAATGGATATTTCAAAGCCATGGTCCAGGTGAATTAAGAATTACATACCTGCTTTCTTGTTTAGATTTGGGGAGAAATCAGTTGCCCTTCTAGGATAGATCAGTTGAAGAAACAACTTCCAACTTGTAGCCCTACCACAAACGAGCAACACTGCCAGAGTGAGGAGGAAAAGACCAAGAGGGTTTCTTTAGGTGGGTTCAGTGGCCAGGCAGGCAGATGTCTGCAACCAGCCCTAGGAACTGAGCCAAAAAAGGAGTGGTGGAAGCCCCAAAGTAGCAAAGTGAACAAAAATGCACGCCAAGTGTTATAGGTAAGGGAGTTGGGCCTGATCAGGATGGGGGCCCAGAAACCGGAGACACAGAACAAGTTTAGAGATCTGGAGAGCAGAAGATAGGGAAACTGAGAACAGCTTCCTCCTAGACAGTTTGCTCCATTTTCCCATCCTCCCTACCCAAACAGGCTCAGCAACAGGGCATATCTGACTGACTAGGCAGAAACTGATCAGATATTGCAGGAACAAGTTAGAGGCTCCATGAAGTATAGGGGTATGTGTGCCCAAGATATTCACACAGCTAGAAGATGGGTAGCAGTTCATTTCCCAAGGCAAATGAAAGAGTATCAATGATTTTGGTAAAGTCACTAAACCCAGGGAAGGATATAATAATCATTTAAATATCACCTTAAATTGTGCTGGCATTGTAGAAACATCCGGTGCTGACATTTCTACACTATTAAAGCTGTTTGCAAAGGCCCAACATCTTTCTCTAGAAGATTCTTATTCCACATGTGTCTTCCCCTAATTCCTTTTCCACATGTGGTGGCCTAGAGCTGCTTCTCAAATTACCCTGAGGTAGCTGCTACAGAGACACATTTGCTGTGCCAGGGTTGAGCAGGAAATGGGTAACCCAGAGCAAAGGATCAGCAGCAAAAACCATTTGAGCTTGAAGGAAACGAGAACATTTGGAATTCCGGTGTGCTTGAGCGGAGGGGAAGAGGTCGTTATGTTGACCCAGACAGTCTTTGTCCCTGCTCTTCTAGAAGGACCAGTGGGACCATCTCGGAAAATGTGTTGGATGAGAGAATCACTTGGCTAGGGGTTACTTCCCCTGCGTAAGCTATGTGAGCACAGGCATTGAGAAAGGAGGCAGAGAGAGGCTCTCCTGAGGGTGAGGGGCCTAAAAGGGAACAGAACTCAAAGAGGAAAGAAGAGCAAATGAGCCAAAAATAGCTTCGTAGCAGACCTTTCTGAGGACTATAAACCCTACTTACTTTGTAAGTTGTCAGAGATCCTCCCTTAAGCAAAGGTGGGTTTGCTATTGCAAGTAACTACTTCACTCTTGCATTCTCAGACATTAAAAAAGTCATGTAAAACAGGTACACTGGAAGGGAAGAGTTGTAGTTTCTTGTCTGCATCTCTTAAGAGCCTGGCTGACTGGTGAGAATAAGGACTAGAGACCTAGGCAGAATTTTGCAGGCTCAAGTGGGGACTTTACCTAGCCAAGATTTTTCCAGCTCCTTCTGCTAGGGCCTGCCACTATGGCTATGTAAAGACCATGGCCAAGGATGGCCTTACACACAAATGGAGAGGGTGGCTGCCTGCATAGTTTGATTTGAGAGGATTTGGATTGGACAATGCCCCAAAAGCTGTATACTTGCCCCCTGTTGAGCGTGCATCTCTTATTTGGCTTACCCCCTTGAAAGGCCAGGCTTAATAGAATGTGACCTAGGTAGGACAGCATGTTTGCTGCTTACAGAATACCTGGCATCACTCTATCACATGAACAAGAACAATGGCACCTAGCAAATCTAGAAAGTAATGGATGGTTAAGAGGCCAGGAGATCAGAGAAGGTCTATGACATAGGCTATAACCCTATTGTTGAGAACTTTGAACAGCTGGTGATTGTTTGAAGGATCATTTGCTAGAAGAGAAAAAAAGTTAGAAAGGACAGTATTACAATCAAATCCTACACCATTTGCTGATTTTTGAAAGATGGGTCTGCTTCTTCTACTCCAGGTGAAAATGGTTTCTATTTAGAACAATCAAAAAGGGAAAATCTTTCACACTGAGGAATTTCCCCTCAAATTGTATTCCTTCATCTCTTCCCATGTAATACAGAGAACATGGGCTGGAGAGAAGGGATAGGTCTAGAATCTGAGAGGTGTCTACTTTACAGAAATTCAAGGCTTGTCAAGACCCACTTCATGCTTTTTGAGAGAAGGAGATGGCAACAGTCATTAGGAAACAAGGAACAAGAAATGGATAAACAAAGAGCTGCATCTTGAGGCCTGGTATTTCTTTAGTCTGTCTTAGTAGTGATGGGCCGAATTTTGAGCATGGTAGATGTTTCCCAGACAGCTAGATAGAACTTTTCAGCTGGGACCCCTTTGCATTGAAGATGTTACAAGCCATCAGGGGGGATAAGGGCCCTAAAGATGAGTCCTGCTGCCCAGCTTGGATTCCCATGGACACCACTATTGCCTAATGAGGTTGCCAAGGGAGCCAGTCTGGCAGGCTCACAGCAGGGGAAAGTATGTAAAGCAAAGACTTAGTCCCAGGCTCAGCAGAGAGCCCAAAGGCAATGATATGCATGGCTAGTGAAAATGCAGAAAGCAATTCACAAAGACAGCAAGAATTAAGACCAGATAGAATCCAACTGTGACTGGCTGGTTTCTGTAGGCTATGGGGACTGTCAGGACCCCATTAGTTGCCATTAGTGCCAGCCATAGTGACATGGCACCAGCTGCAAGCCTGCTGTGGCTGACCCAAACATCTTGTGTCTGTCCCCACAGCCTCTAATTGCCACACAAAAAGCAGTCCAAGGCCTTGCTATCCTTTCTTCACCCACTGCTTGGCCAGTGGCAGGGTGCACTTAGCTAGTTCAGTTGCTTTCTTCAGTATGTGCTGAGCCAGAGGGAAGAGAGCAGGGGTTAAAGAAGAGAGCAGGAAGAATGGACTCAAGGAAGGAAGGGAGAAAAGGTTCAGTATGCTGGCCTTCTAAAGTACCACTGATTCCCAATGAATGAACCACTGACTGCTAAAGGTAGCAGTGCTGCCCCTGCCAATTCTTGCACTTTTGGGAGTCATTTCTCAGCTCACACTTCCCTCCCATGACAGATACATAAATCCTTGGCCAAAGAGGCTGCCGTGCCCCTTCCTGTCTCCGACGTGATTTTCCTCAGATGGATTACACCACCTTCTGCAGACTCATGCAGGTCAAATGATCAGGCCAGGCACAGGGATACAGCTACAGGGCTATAATGAGGATGGTTAAGGGAGCTACTGATTTCCTGAGTATTGCTTGGTTCTATCTCCCCAAAGCAAACTAAGTCTCAGTAGATAAGTCCCTTAGATCTTTCTGAACAAATCCATGGTGTAAACAGCAACATAACACATTCAAAAGACAAACAAATTATTTCCATATTCTAGAAAAGCAACTCTCAAGTGTTTCTTGGAGGCCCGTCTACTTTGTGGAAAATGCTTAGTCTCAGCTAGGTTTCTCCTTACACCCAGTCTCTTCTCCTAGTTTTTATGCACTCCAAGGATGCAAACTCAGTTTCCTATAAGCTAAAATAAGTAGAAAGGCACAGCTACTAAAATGTATGTGACCTATACTGTAACGTTAAAGTTTGCTATACATAGCCGGATGTAGTGGTACACACCTTTAGTCCCAGCACTTGGGAGGCAGAGGCAGGCAGATCTCTGAGTTTGAGGCCAGCCTGTCTACAAAGTGAGTCCAGAACAGCCAAAGCTACACAGAGAAACCCTGTCTCAAAAAAAGTTGCTTTTCTTCCATATTAATCCTGTGTCATATATCTTACCTTAGTGATCCTACCATGGGAAATTCAACCATGCTTCAGTTATGGAATTCAAGTGTGTATATTTTTTCTTTCAAAATCAAAGCACATCTAGGTTCCCAGAAACTACCTTGACAGTATGGGAGTGGGCAACCTGAGGCTTTGGGATTGCTATGGATAATTCACAAAATGAATTAAAATGGATAGTATAGATGTGGCTCTACCCATATACAAAGTTGGACACATGGATGGGTAGCTAAAGGCAGAAGTACAATAAAATGCTACTACATGATTTAGTGTTATTACAGGAAAGGGCATGATCCTGGATGATCTCGATATGAAAGTATGTAGAATCTTCAAGGTCATTTTTCTTTCTCTATTCTATGGTCATTAAGCTACTAATAAAACCCCACAGCTCCAGTTTCCAGAAGGACAGTTAGCTGAAGGGCTTAGGGCAGGTGTATCAGCCACAGTCCAGTTACTTTTGGTTCTTTCCAAGCCTGGCATTCCATAAGTGATCAAAAGTGGTATTGAGGTGACTAACTAAAAACAAATGTGTTCACGCTATTTATCAAGCCTTTAAAAAAGATAGAATAAAGCCAGGCGTGGTGGCGTACGCCTTTAATTCCAGAACTAGGGAGGCAGAGGCAGGTGGATCTCTGTGAATTTGAGGCCAGCCTGGTCTACAAAGAGAGTTCCAGGACAGCCAGGGCTATTACACAGAGGAACCCTGTCTCCAAAAACCAAAATAAAATAAAATCTTTACTGGAGAATTTGGAAACTATATAAAGGGTGGAGAAATACAAGCTGGTTAAAGTTATTATTAAAAAAATAGATTTCAGCCAAGCACGGTGGTGCATGCCTGTAATCCCAGCATTCCAGGAGGCAGAGGCAGACAGATCTCTTGATCTATGAAGTGATTCCAGGACAGCCAAGGCTACACAGAGAAACCTTGTCTCAAAAAACAAACAAACAAAAAAAACAAACAAAAAAACAAAAAAGATTTCATGTTATAAATCTATCCAAGAACCAATGCTTGGGAGCTCATGAGCTTCAGGGGTGAAACCCCATTACTATTATTTGGCTAAGTGGATATATCAAATTCATCTTTCTCTACCTATATATTCGTGCAGCTCTCAGATTTCAACAGTGTTTCTTTGTGTAATGGATGGTGGCAAATACAGAAAGTTGTAACTTCTCAAAATGGAGAAAATAAGATTCAGTGGAGTACTCAGGCTTAGAGATCATTGTGGAAGACAGGGGCAGAAAGGCTGCAAGGTCAGAGGTCAGGGATGACTAGACTGTAACACTATCATTTGAACATGACAGGACCACTGCACCCATGAACTCACAGCAGCCATGGTCACCTGCACAAGACTGGTACAAGACTAAGCCGGTCAACACTCTAGCATAGAGTGGTGGCAGGGGAGGGTTCTGTCTTTCCACCTCTAATTGCGTAGCTATCAACGGTTGTCTTCTGGGACTAAGAGTGTCAGTCTTCTTTAAATTTGTGGTTCCTGATAGGTTGACTACACTCCAGTAGATGGCCCTACCCCAGAAGTATATGGGTAGAAGCACAAACTGGAGAGGATAGGGTCCTTTTATTTTCTCCTTTTCTAAAGGACACAAATATGGGGGAAGGGTAAGAAGATAAGGGGGGTCTGGGATGACTTAAGGGGAAAAGTTGGGGTGAATGTGATCAAAATACATTACATGGAACTATCAGAGAATTAATTTAAAATATAGAAATATATTTCACAAATTTATGAAATAAAGCTAACAAAGAACGTAAGTATGATTTAAACACCAAGTGGTATATAAGAGAACTGAAAAACTGTAAAACTAAGAGTAATTATCTCAGAGCAGGGGTAGCTAACAACTAGAATGTATGACCAAAGAAAATGGTAGCCTTTCCTTGCCTGGAGGTATGTGAAGATCAGTCAACTCTACTTGAGCTAGTTCAGGAGACCAGACATAGCCGGGCGTGGTGGCGCACGCCTTTAATCCCAGCACTCGGGAGGCAGAGGCGGGCGGATCACTGTGAGTTCGAGGCCAGCCTGGTCTACAAAGTGAGTCCAGGACAGCCAAGGCTACACAGAGAAACCCTGTCTCGAGAAAAACAAAAACAAAAAAACCCAAAAAACAAACAAACAAACAAACCAAACCAAAACAAAACAAAACAAAAAACCAGAAGACCAGACATACAAAAAAGACACACAGTTCTCCTGAATACAACTTACAACCTAGCCATAAGGAAATATATACCAAATATGGGGGGAATGACCTTCACTGCTTTTGCTCAGGGATAACCCTTATAATCTGCCAGGAGATTATGATTTCTCTAGGAGAAAGCAGGATTAAACACCAGGTTCTGTAACCATCATGTTCTCTGTCTGAGGTCAAGAGAAAGAGGAAGTGAACTAAACTTATGTACACAGAGCCCATTACGGAATCCCAACAGAAGTGAGAAGTCTCTTGTTCAGTTTGACTTTATACACATTTCTCACAAAATCTTGTTCTAATCTGTCCAAAAATCAGTGCAAATCCACACAAAATTGCCTCAGTGACTGATTCTGTCCTCCTGTAGTTCTGCATTCAAAGAAAGACTAATCTCTCATTTTGCTTCCTGGAGATCTGTACCTTAGAGTTGAATGAGCCAGTGAAAAATGCTGAAAGGAAATCAATGGAGGCAGA
The DNA here is from genome assembly GCF_964271855.1 of Acomys minous. Taxonomy (NCBI): domain Eukaryota; kingdom Metazoa; phylum Chordata; class Mammalia; order Rodentia; family Muridae; genus Acomys; species Acomys minous. The sequence continues at coordinate 44,524,466 of NC_140488.1, read as the reverse complement.
TGGGAACAGTCCCGCCAGCTCTCCAATACTTGTTAGCTGATGTTTACTAAAGTGTGGTCAAGACAGTGCTCACCATGAGTGAAAGGGCTACTGCTAATCTGGAGTGCTGAGTGTCATGGGGCAGAGCAGGACACCAAAGATATAAAAATAGCAGGTTGATCTTATGCTTGGAATAAGGTTGTCAGAGGGTGACTTTGAGCCAGGTGCACATGAAAAAGAAGACCTCAGGCCTTACTGTATGGCTCCTGTTTTCCCCTGGGTTTTCTTGCCCCATGTCTGTTAAAGACAGTGTAGTTAAGAAATTTTCTCAAAAAAACCCATGTTTTTAAAATTTTATTTTCGAGACAAGGTTTCTCAACTTTCTCAAAATTAACTTTAAGCACATTAACCTTTTAAAATTGCCTCATTCTTAGAAATACTATTTCTGAAATTAGAGTGTATGTGCTAGGCACATTTACCCATAATACATGTTAGATCAATAAATAGCTATAAAAATAGAAAAAGTTAGTCCTAATACCACCTAAAATCATCTTACACACCACCAGCATTTGTTTACCACACTTGGAGAAAGAGTGCTTTCTGTATCATACATACAGATGGTTCCCATAGCCAACAAACACTGCTTTATTTCTTTCTCCAAATGTAAAGCTGGTGGGGCTTTAGACTGCCTCAAATGGCCAGGATACCATCATGAGCCTGGCTCCCTCCTTCCTTCCTCTCAGAGCTAGTTATTATTTTTCTCTTTTCAGGTGACAGCCCCAGCCAAAGCTGGAGTTTGCAACAGAACACAGGGCCCTTATTCCTGGTCAAGTGTTCCTTCCCTCAAGCTATTTCCCCTGCCCAGAATGCCACACTAGACTTCACTTAACTCAATCAGTACACTCTGTGGAGTGGACTTCCTCCACCTTGGCCCCAGGGGTTGTATGGGCTGGAGTGCCTCAAGCCCACATCAGTGGCTAATCTGCCCACCCATGTGCCATATGTAGTGCTTACTGAGGCCCCATGAAGCACAAAATGCCCCTAGTTGGGAACACTGCAGCTGGCAACACCTCTGGCTGGTAGCCTGCTACCTGGGTGGTAAAGAAACAAAGGAGGCCCGCAGCAGGAACACTACTGGAAGACCAAACTGTTCTGCTTGCAAGAAGGATGTATGCTGATTTGATTTGGGTGAAACAGATAGGCTGCCTAACAAGCAGATCTGATCAACAAGACAATCTACTTGTGCTAGTGCTAGTTGCCTAAGTCAAGGCAGTGTCCCCACTGCTTATAGATGATTTATTTGTAAAAGGTTCTTTTTTGGTTGGAAAGTTAAAGTCCTTTGGTGGTTTACAAGCCTCTTTGTGGTTGCTAAACAATAATCACCCTCCGTTCCTCCCCTACCCCTTAATCTATAAAAACTTCCAAGGTCTCTGGATGCGAGATCCTTAGGGAGAAGACCTATTCTATGGGTGGTTGGGAACTCTGGCCACTTGGTTCCCTTGCTTCCTAGAGCTCCCTAAATGTACCACCCATGTGGTACCTCCACTATGTAGGGAGTGTGAAATTCCTCAGGCAAAGAAAACCAGTTCAGCTGAGGATCAAAGCCCTGCAAGCATTAAAGACATGTGTAGATTCTTATTTGTGACTTTATTTAGATATATAATTTCCACTTAGGGAAAGTGGTAGCACAATTTACCTCTGTTTTTTCTTTGTTCTCAATTTCCTTCTCCCCTTCTCTCCCTCAAATTCATTCTCTTACCCTTAGTAAAAATCATGTCCTTTTCTTTTCCTTCTTCTTCTTCTTCTTACAGTCCCTAAGTAGCCAGAAATGATTTTACATCCTGTAGCTACTTTTTAAGTTGTTCTATGGAAATAAGAAGATCCTTTCCAATCTTAGAAATCTATTAAGATTAATTTAGTGGCCAGAAACCAGCCAAGAAATTATTGAACAGTGAATTCAGGCAGAATTATGGGCAAGTGTAAAGGTGAGGGTGAAGAAAACGAATGTGTGATTAATGTGTGTAGGGATGTGGGCAAGTATCTGGGCAATCACTCCCGTTCTACTACTCACTTGTCTCCACTGCAGTTTCCCCAGCAGTGGAGATGTTGGTGGACATAAGAACAATAGGAGATAATGTAAGTGACTTGCTATATTAGAAACTTCAGATTAGCATGCCTGTCATAATGATGAGCTCTTTGGTCCCTAGTGAAATGTCTCCTCCTATGGCCTACACACACTTGACATATATCCCAGGGAAAGATGACCAGTATTTAAGGAATCTGAACACAGTGCCATGCCCCAAGTACTAGCATACATAAAGCAGATAAAGTTTTTGCAGTTTATCTACACATCATGGAGGGGAGGGAGAGCCCTATATAGAGGGAATCTTCAGATTCTCTAAAGGGTCTGGCTTTGAGTCATGCAGCAGTGAGTCTGGTGGGAGCTGTGAGTTGCCAGGAGTTCTGCATGTGAACAAAGATCTGATATTACCTCCCTCCTATTCAATTGAGAATTCCTCCAAAGCTACATATGAAAAGCACAAGAAACACAATCTGGGCTCGTTATCTGCATTTTAGGATGGATGGTGCCACTGGGAGACATTTGGTTGAGGGATTTTATTAGCAACTATACATCAATGAGACCCCAAACACCCCATTTCCCACTACTTATATGCTCCAGGGCTAATCTCTAAGTTAAAAAAATTAAAACGAATATTCTCCTAAGCCTGTATTTTGTGGGTCACAACTCCCACATTCATCACCTTTTTTCTTTGTCTTACTCATGTGAATCGCTTGTGCCCTTGAAACATTATTCTGACATTAAGGTGTTCAATGTTTTCTGCCACCCAACCCTGCACATAGAAAATTTACAAACATATTCTTCCCAAGTATCTAAATTGGGAGAGACCCTAGAGACCATCTTATTTCTCCCTCCCACATTGTACAATGAGGGTAAGAAGCCCGTAAAAGGGCAGGGAGTTACTTACTCAAGCTCAAGCATCAGATTGGTGGCAAAGTCTGGACTCGAACCCAGATCTTCTGGATCCAAATCTGACCCACTTTCTACCACCTCGAGCTGTAACTCTTCCAGGAACTGTGCCTCCTCCCCAAGCTGTGGGTCTTCCATGAGCTGGGATTCCTCCAGCCTTTCCACCTTCATTTCCCAGTTGTACAGAGAAACTTTGGTTCTCTGTCTCTGTCTCTCTGTGTCTATCTGTCTGTCTCTCCCCTTCCCTCCCTCCCTCCCTCTCTCTCTCTCCCTCTCCCTCCCTCCTCTTGTTCTCTCTCCTCTCACTCTCTTTCATGTAGCTTTCTAGCTAGGGCAGGAGCAAATGGAAACCCTTTAACAGCCTCCAAAGAAAAAGTGTTCAAGGAGCCTCAGGCCAGCCTAGGCTGGCTCTGCTGGGGTGACAGGAAGATGCTCCCTGCCCAGAGTCCTGTGTGGCTCTGAGGGAAGACTGGAGCTCCTGAGGCAAGTGCTGCCCTCAGGATCTTCTGCAGAGGTTGGGCCAGCTTCCTAAACTAACTCCCAGACTAAAGGGGAGGGCCGGATCCTCCTGGAGAACCCAGACAGAGGCTCTGCCAGCCAGGCCCTGTGGTTGGAACTTTCAAAAAGACCAATGTTTCAGCAACTGATTTCTTTTCCAAGCCGAACAGCAAGCTTTTCTGTCCCCTTTGCATGACTGTGGCTGTGGCATGCAGCCCCAGCCTGAACAGAAGTAGGATTCTAGGGCTGGGACTCCCTAACACCCAAACCACTGGTCAATTCCATTAAATAAAATCAAATTTTAAAAACACGTTTTTGGCACTTGGTGGGCCTGAAGCTGGTCTCCTGGCATGGAGATGTTGTGTACCTACTGGGATGGTATACACACAGCCATCTAGAGATTAAAAGTTGGAAGACCATTGGGTCAGAGAATCAGGAGACATGATTTCTTTATCCAGCTGCTCACTAACTGGCTGTTCAGTTTGAGGTGGGTACCCACGCCACTTGGAGCCTCATTTTTTTCCTTTGTAGTGGGAGGGGTCAGACCAGATGATCTGGGAGGGGTCAGACCAGATGATCGAGAGACTCTCTACAGTTCTCAGCCTCTATATTCTGTCCAAGGTACAGAAGATAGTATCAGCCCATCTTGGGGAGGAATCCTCCTTCAGCTCTCAAAGATGCTATACCCAGCCACACAGTGCTCTGAACTCCTTCACAAATTAGCTAGTAATGCAGGAAGGCACCCCTGTGCTTATGTATGTCTTGATGTCTGATAAAAATGTCAAAGCCATGGCTCACTCACCCCCAACCCCGCACCACTACCATAAGGAGGGAAACCAGACGTAGTCTTAGTCCTTCATACCTGAAGGTGAGTGAATGAAGGCAGAGTATAAGCCTTGCTGGAGAGAAAGCTTGCCATATTGGATTTCAGTTGTAGTTCTGGCCAGGAAAGAGCTTGTGGGTGACAGCAGATAGGGATGACCCAGGGAGAGGAGTTAGGGAGAAAGGGAGGCAAGGAGAGCCAGATAATGTTTTGTACTTGTATCACATACAATGTCACTAAAGATAATGAAAGGCTATTGGGAGTGTGCTCTCCCATAATTTTCCTAATCATATTGCCACCAATTTCTATACGACAACAACAAGGTGTTTTAGAAAAACTGGCAAAAGGACAATACGGGCAGTAAACTTCGAACCCCTACCCAGATCTACCCAATGGACAGGGCATTCTCCACAGTTGAGTGGAGAGCGGGGACTGACTTTCACAGGAACTCTGGTGCCCCATATTTGACCAAGTCCCCTGGATGGGGAGGCCTGGTGGCACTCAGAGGAAGGATAGCAGGCTACCAAGAAGAGACTTGATACCCTGTGAGCATATACAGGGGGAGGAGGTCCCCCTTAGTCACAGTCATAGGGGAGGGAAGTAGGGGGTAAGCAGGAGGGAGGGAGGAATGGGTGGACACAAGGGATGGGCTAACAACTGAGATGTAATATGAATAAATGAATAAAATATTTTTTAAAACTTGCAAGCTCAAGTATGTTACCTGGTTATCCATAGTATGGGAAGACCCCACGTCTCATGAACACACAATGCCTGATAACCTCTGAGCCACTTGGTAGTCCACTTTTGAAGGCTGAATAGCAAGCAGTCCATTAGTTTCTCAGACAGGCCAGAACCAATTAGTTTCCAGAGAAAGATAAAAGAACAGCAAAATGGGGCACTACCTCTCTAGGACCTTAGATTCCTAGGACCAAGCTACTTGCTCTTCAGCACTGGATCTTCCCTGCGGCCGAAACAAGGTAATCTTAGCATTAAAAAAAAAAAATGAGGACATAGCATTTTATGGAGACATGGCTATTCCTGGGGGAGGGGCAGTTTCAAGTGCAATTTCTTTCTTTCATTCTCTCATTCTCGTTCTTTCTTATTTGAGACAGTGTCTCATGTAATCCAAGCTATTCTTGAATATATTACATAAATAAATGGGAATGACCTTGAACTCCTGATCTTCAGGCCTCTACCTCTCAAGTACATGTGCCACCATGGCCAGTCTTTAAGTAGACCTTTCATCATGTTAGTTCTTTATTCATTTCATTGATCTTCATCCTGTTCACCTGGCAGGTAATGAACGCTTCAAGGCACAGATTTTCAGTTGACAGCCCATTGTGACACGTGGAGAATCACTCTGTCTAAATCAAGGCTATGTGATCTCAGCAGTGAGAAAATTTCCTTGGGGTGGGTTGCTCTTATTTCACAAGGCTTCAGTGAACTGGAGGAGATTCAAAATCTACTTGTGAAGTCATTAAAGGCAACTAGGCTTACTTTTTTTTTATTTTCTTGATATACTGATTTTTGGGTAAGACACACTCACATCACTGGCAATTGCTAAGGCCTTAAGAAGGGATTATCTTAACCAGGTAGTAGTGGCACACGCCTGTAATCCCAGTACTCGGGAGGCAGAGGCAGGCAGATCGCTATGAGTTCGAGGCCAGCCTGGTCTACAAAGCAAGTCCAGGACAGCCAGGCTGTTACACAGAAAAACAAAACAAAACAAAACAAACAAACAAAAAAAAAAACAAAAAGAAAAAGAAAAAGGAAAAGAAAAATCTTTTTGCCTATTTTCTAGTCCCAGGTGAAGACATTGTATGCTATTTTTCAGCTTCCTGCCTTTTTTCTGTGATCAAGCACAATATTTTCATTGTGTAATTAATACTTGATACCTGTCTATACTACTAAATTTTAAGTTTCCTGTGGCAGGAAATCTGGCATGGTTTGTTCTATCCCCTGCATCTAATCTTTGTCATGTGCATGAGGAAGAAGTCCTTCCCACAAGCACCCAGGATAGCACTCTCATTCCACTTTCTCCAGAATAAAACAAACTCCCAAACTGTTAAGTGTAGGGGATGGGAGTGCCCCACTGATACCAATTTAGCTAGGAGACAAGAAGGCTGGAGGATGCTCAAAGAGGTCCCAAGAGTTCCTTAGTTCTTTCCCATACACTACTCCGTCACACAGAATATATGCTAGCTGTAATGACTTGCCTCTAGTGGAAATATAATTAATAATTTTTTCAAAGATTTATTTGTACTATTTTTAATTATGTACGTATGTGTGAGTGCAGGGGCCTGTGGACCCCAGAAGTGTCAGATCCCCCTGAAACTGTAGATACAGGCCACTGTAAGCTGCCCAATATGGGTGCTGAGAACAGAATTCGGTCCTCTGCAAGAGCAGTAAAAGTTTTTAATGGCCAAATCATCACTCCAGCCGTACATTGTCATTTTTATGATAAAACTGCCATACATTTTCATTTTGTATCATGTGCTTTCCTTTTCTATATAAACTCTTGTTCTTTTCAGGGGAGGGGGGTTGAGACAGGGTCTCTCTGTGTAGCCTTGGCTGTCCTGGAGTCACTTTGTAGACCAGGCTGGCCTCGAACTCACAGCAATCCACCTACCTCTGCCTCCTGAGTGCTGGGATTAAAGGTGGGTGCTACCATGCCTGGTTTAAGCTCTTGTTCTTAACATCTCTGCTTTCCCCAACTCTCTGTCCCCTTCTGCCACGGCTTTTATTAAGGCAGCCCTCTCACTCTTTTATCCAACTATCCACGGATCTAATTACATCTGTCCATACTTTAAAATCATACATAATACTCTTTGGTCATTCTCCTAGCTTCTCTGGATGCTTATAGTCAGCAAGGTCTCTCTTCTATCTAATCTCAGTTGTTCATGCTACGATATAGGCCTATTTCCTCTTATTCTGTCCCTAGTGTGGCTGGGAAACAGCTAGTCAACATATCTGAGCTGTGTCTTTTCTTATATTTGAATACCAGTTTCTATCTTAGTTACCCTTCACTTTTCTGTATTTAAGCTCCTCTTATATCAATGATCTTAGTTTCTTAGCTTTGCCAAACAGGTAGCTCCAGTTCCAGGTTTACCTCTTGCTGGCTGTACAAATCCTATATCCCAATCCTGACCATTCACAATCAGATTTCTCTTGGATCACGTTGACCTTTTGCTGTCACCTGCCTTTCCATTTTGATTAGGTCACTTCTCTCCAAAGAAAGCTACTTGGGGGCCGGGTGTGGGGGCGCATGCCTTTAATCCCAGCACTCAGGAGGCAGACGGATCACTGTGAATTCGAGGCCAGCCTGGTCTACAAAGCGAGTCCAGGACAGCCAAGGCTACACAGATGAACCCTGTCTCAAAAAAACAAATAAAAAACAAAAACAACAATAACAAAAACCCAAATAACGCCCCCCCCAAAAGGAAAGAAAAGTACTTGGGTCCTTTGATCAATTTCTGTGCTCTCCTCAGTACTGTAGTCCCCCTTCTCTTCTACACCCAGGTTATTTGTTTCAGCCTATGCAAATATCTCACATTACCTTGGGCCCTAGAAAGGAGTGAAATCTGAAGTGCTGTACCCAGTTGCCTCTGCACAATTAGAATTATTCATAGTTTAGAAGAAGGCTTTCAAAGGAGGAAAAAACAAACAAGAGAAAATCCCTCAGTTGTTTGTTGTTGTTACTGTTCAGTAAATAATTTACAAAAGCAAATTTTCCTCCCCACAGGCTATACCCACTTTATCACTGGTCCCCAGGGCTAGCTTTTACACACTTCCAAATTGTCATGGCCTATTTTTAGCAAAGGATGGCATGAAATGCTAGTTGCCTCATGGGCTTCAAACTTATCTCTTCTACTTGTTCAGACTGCTGTTATTCCTCCTGCTTTGGACCTGCTGGCCACTCACAGCCTAGACATATTTCTAGGGGTGTGAAGGCTATCTGCATGGTATGACTTGAAGGGTTCCTAGAAAGCCTTTTGTCTGCATATGTCTTCCTTTGGCCTGTGTCTGATAATTAGAACTTCAATATTAGACATTCCTTTCTTTAGCACAGTTACCACTTCCTTGGGGAGTCTCTGTTATACTCTTCCCTCTTGGTATTTTGAAATTTATATATTCATTACCATCACCATATGGGCCGAGCAGTGGTGGCACAGGCCTTTAATTCCAGCACTCAGAAGGCAGACACAGGTGGGTCCCCTGTGAGTTCAAGGCCAGCCTGGTCTACAAAGTGAGTCCAGGACAGCCAAGGCTACACAGAGAAACAAACAAACAAACAAAGCAACAACAACAACCATCACCAATCTGGTTTCTGCCTAACTTTCTCAGATAAGCTCATGTATGCCTTTTGTGTGTTTCCCATTGTATCCTCAGTGTCTACCACTGAACCTAGAACATGAAAGATGTACAAGGAGCATTTATTTCTTGTTGACAGAATCATTTCATGAACTTAAATGTGGATTCTTTAGAGCACTTGTAAGGATTGTGGGCACAGGTGTGCAGGACACTGACTGGGGTAGAGAGCACTAGAAACTAACGATGGAATACTGACCTTAAACAACACCTTCCTTGCTCAGCTGACCTGAAGCTGGTTCTGTTGCTACTCTATCTAGCTCCCTGTCCCTTCATGCCACCTTCCTTAATGCTATCCAAAGGCCTTCATTTAGAGACCATCTGAAAAAGTTTGCTGAGGTGTAAACAAGCCCAAAATAACACTCTAGAGAGCCACCAGCCTCTTTTTCCCAGAAATACTTGGGCCAATTTTAGACACGCACACACTCACACATGCGCACACAAACACAGTAGCACCCTGATACTCCTCTGCTTCTGCTTCTATTATTTACTTCCAAAGGGTCCTTGTTGAGATGGAAGCTGAGATCCAGGTATGAAGCCACACCCCAAGCTCTCTTTCTGGGGCTTACCCTCTACTATATGCCTAAACTCAACCTTCTTGGTTCCAATGATCAAAAGACAGAGGTATCTTCATGCTCCCATTCTCTAGATGCCTCCATCTATGCAGGAATAGCCCAAGTTCCTGAGTAGAGGGTATTGGGGTCTAGCTTGTTCTGAGTCATAAAAGGACAGTGAGGGAGAGTGCCAAAATAAGCCTTCTCTCATGCTCCTGAAGCTTAGTAACTCTGGGTTCCAGCCCAGGAAGAATAAAAAGTGTTCCCACCCCAGGCCAGCCCCTTCCTACAGGATCCCTGCAGGGCTGGCAAGCGGCTCCTCTCCTCTCCCAACCAGAATGTCTTACAGCCAGTCAGCCAGCCACTAAACACCTGCCAAAGCCAACCCATTCGTTAAGGCTCTGCTGGAAGCTGCCGCCATCAAGAGACTCTCCCTTCCTAGTTTGCTTTGGCACAATCCAAGCTTTATTAAGCTTAAGACCTTTCTCTCAAGGAGCATAGCCTCAATTCAGCTTTTAGAGGCCTGCAGCCTGCAATACTTCCTTGCCTGAGTCCTTGGTGGTGGCTGCTCTACTCCCCATGACCATACCTTCAACTCCTAAGATCCTAGCCTTGACCTCTGACATCCCTGTGTCCTTTACCATGCTCAATAAGTAGCAGGCCTCTGGTCAATAAATGATGGATTGTTTAATTGAAGTGGTTGCTCAGTACAAGGCTGAATGAGATGCTGTCATTATTCATTTCTCTGTGCACCTGAGCAGGCAGATTAAGTGGTCTTAAAACTGAGAAGTTCTTATGCTTTCCCCCCTTCTTTTTCATTCATTTCCTTTCCCCACTACAACTAAGAACCAAAAAGGCTGAGGGCAGAGGGAGGAATGATAAGTCAAGTTTAAAATCATGGTAAGGGTTTACGGTTTTCCTTGATTCTAGCCATGATATTTCTTCAGAACTTGGAGTGCCCAGCTCTCAGGAGTCCTGAGATAATGTTCTTGGGCTTGTCCAAGAGCTCATAAGCACAATCTCTGGACATAGACTATGCCTGCTAGTAGCTTCCAAGCCATTTAAAAAAAAAAACTCGTTTCCCTGCTTCTCTCTCTCTCTCTTTTTCTTGGACTACAGAGCATTCTCCTCAGCTAACCTCAGACTGGGAGCCACTTACCTGGTGGCAACATAGTGGAGCAGGCTGGGGCAAACACCAGGGAGGAGTTACTGACTTAGTCACAAACACTGAGCCAACAGAATATTACACTGATGGGGATATGTGTGTTGTTTATAGACTTGTTTAGTAGAGAAGAATGTGAAAATCTAGCAAGTGCAACTTTACTACAAGGGCTCAGTTGTGCCAAGCTGGTAATGTCATTTTCTGAATATGCAAAAAGAAAACCCCAAACAAAACAATAAGCCTAAAAATCATTGTGAATTCAGGGAAGCCTGGGAACTATGAGACTTTAGGAGAAATGGACAGAGAATTGGCATGTGAGGGGCTTTTCTTTAAATGGTTCCTCTAGCTTCAGGGACACCTTTCTGCCTAATGTCTATCAGACTAGGGTATCCAGAAAAGCTTCTGATCTGACAATCGGATAAAGAAAAAGGGAAGAGGATCTATCTGAGACCTGTTCTGACGCCTGTCACACCATCCCTTTAGTAGTACACTATTAGGAAAACATAGCAGTACCCTTCCAAAATGACTTCAGTCCAACCAAACCCATTCCAGCTTGCTTGTCTGTTTATATTTGCTTCTCGGTGTGGGAATAACGCGACTCACACCTTGAAGTCTGGCATTTACCTCTGAGCCAAAATGTTTGCCTCACATAGGGAATAGCAAGCTTTTCCTTGGAAAGTATGAGCTCCATTTAAACCTGAAGCAGGCTTCTGAGTGCCTGGCCCTGGGGGAAGCCCACCACTGAGCAAGCAGAAGCTTGATGTCTCAGTAACCTGGCACTATTACATAAGGCACTGCATGAGATATGAGTCAGGGCCCTGAAGCTGGCATAGGCCCAGCCAAGTTTGGAAAGTGAGGCTAAGCAGCAGTGTAGGAGAGGTGCTAAGGGGCTAAGCCACAATACAGCCACTGGTTCTACATTCCCTCCTCTCACTTCTCACTCCCTTTTCCTCAGGGATAGTCGGAGCCAATTTCTGGCCTACACAGTTCAGAGAAGTAGGAATCCTCACCAGACCCCTACGTTGTAAGCAGCTGCTCTTCATCTCCTCTGAAGGGAAGAGAAAAGAAAGTATTAGATACCCAAGGCTATATTTTGTGTAAATTCTTCCTTCGAGGGAGGTCACTGTGATGCTTTCATAGGCAGGGGCCTGATTTCAGGCATGATCTATCTAAGAAATGTTCCTCCCAGGAAAGGAAGGCAATAATAAGCTTTGGTCAGCACTGACTAAACCTGCTTCCAGCCCTAGTTTTCTCTTGGACTAGTGTCTGTACTCTAGGAAGCTTCTCATTTAGTCTCTTGTATTGGTGGGGACCTTACACCTCTTATAACATTTCCAAAAGTTCAAGAGCTCCTCTGGGAAAGATTCCTAGGCAGAAGGTACAAGTGAACTCACCTTGTCTGCTCATAAAATCATCTCCTTCCTAGCACAGCATTTGGAAAAGCTTGCTTTCTGTCCCTAGTTTATCCTTATTACAACTCCTTAATTACGCTGGATTTCAGCAGGGAAGGCACTAACTTGCAGAAGCCATTTTTCCCAGGCTGACCTCTCACTGGTTGCTAAAGCTGGGATCTAGCCTTCAGTCTTTCATGGAGCTCCCACTAACCTATCTGATTCCATAGAGGAATTCCAAAGCTCTGGCAGAAAATGAAGCCCTTACCCTTGCCCCATTATTGCAGGCATTGGACTGTACAGTATGTCCAGAGTCATCATTACTCTCTTCATCTAAAAAGGAATTTTCATCTTTCTGACCCATGTGGTCATGGAATGCTCTCCCTTGAGTACACTGAGCACACAAAGTGCCCCTCCAAATGAGCCCAAGCTTTGGCCTCTTTCAGCACACTGGTTTCTCAAGGGCTCAAAAGACTATTGCATGACACCAACCAATTTGTTATGTAAACTCAGCCAGCCATGGCAGATTACAGCTTTGCAGTTATCTTGAGGGATGCCTTACATAAGAGGAGAAAGTTCAGGTAGGAGCAGAATCATAATGCAAACACAGCACAATGACTACCACCACATAAAGACACAGACGACCTCATCCTTCTCAAGCAATTCACGGCTGGGGGCTAGTATTTTGTTGTTTTCCATCATTCACAGGGCCCAGAGACCCTAGAAACCTTGGCCAGACACATTCATCTCCATTTATCTAGACGTCTTGGCCTTCAGGAGTGAGTCTGGAAAGAGGCCAACACTACCTGAAATTGAGAGCTTGCCAGCTTATCTGCAAGTAAAAATATAAGCAAAGGTGTTAACTACCTCTTCAGACAGGGAGGGAAAATAAGATCACCCTGGAAGGAGTTATTTTCTAAGGTATGGGCTCATGTAGGTCCTCTCTGGGTTAAACCGACAAGATGATGATATTAATGCCCCATTCTGACCCTCTTTAAGAGCTGAACCTTCCAGGCACACCTCTTGTGCTCTCTTGTTGCTCAGTGCCTCATGTTGTTAACAGCCCACCCAATCTGGCCTTTCATGAATCCAGCACTGTCTCTTCACTTCTATTCTGTAAGCTTGCCTTTCTCATGTCCCATTCACATTGAATTTTACCTCCTATGAGCTGTCACCCTGTCCCCAGAGATGAGAAACAATTCCATACAAGGAAGTAAATGACAAGTAAGGCCTATGAATAAGTGGTCAATTTTTTTTGATGAAAAATAGGTTAAAAATGACATTCCCAGATATAGACCCCCAAATAACTGTAAACAGCTACTGGAGCACATGCTTGTATAGTGTTAACATCAGCATTCCTCATAATGGCCACACAAACTTGAAATGATCCAAGTGTCTGCAGCTGGATGAATGCATAAGCAAAATTTGGTATAGCAATAAAGTGGAATATTATTCAGTCATAAAAGTACAGTTTCATATTACAACATGGACAAATCTTGAAAACATCATGAGAGTGAAAGAAGCCAAACACAAAGGATCATATATTGTGCAATTCCACTTATATAAAATAGCAAGAATAGGCAAATCCAGAGACAGAAAGTACTAGGTTACCAGGAACTGGGGAGAGGAGAGAATGGGGATATTGCCACTTAGTGAGTGCAATGGTTAAAATGGTAAATTTTACACTGCCAATATTGGACCACTATACACATAAAATACATAATGTGTACGTACACAGTATATATAACATAGAGATATTCATGTAATAGTGAGTGGTATTAGGGCACTGAGCTTACTCATGGGGATATGGAGTCGACTCCGTCTACTAGACTGCCAGCACATGCAATTCACATCTGTGCCTTGGCAAAATGACAATTTTTTGTATGGTAGGGCTCTCATGAGGCATCCAAACCCTGCAAGTTAAGTTTTCAAATGCATTTGTATTTTTAATGGAGGCTGTCCCTTAATCCAAGAGTGCCTATTGTTTGTCAGACTACTAGACACTCAGGAAATAGTTATTTTAAATTACTTTGGGCTAAGGAAGGACTTTCGAAGCACGATACCAAAAGCAAAAATCACAAAGGCAAAGAATGACAGGCTTAATCACATAGAAACTCAAAACCTCTCTATGACAAAGAATTCCGTCCTCGAAGAAATCAAATGGTAAATTAATTGACAAAGGGTTACAATCACTAGTTCAGGGTTTCTCACCATGTGGTCTACATACCACTGATGCTATGGGAGAGGAGTTTCTGATGGTACAAGGACCATCAGAATCTTAAATAGTACGGAAATTTTTATGAACAAAACTTGATCTCTAAATCTAACTCTTTCTCCAGCTAGTGTTTAACAGCTCAAAAGACTATCAAATGAATTATCACACATCAAGTTATCAGAAGTATTTATTATTTCTGAAATTTGTGTATGAGAACTCATTGGTGGCAGGTCAGCTTACAGGTACAATCCTAGAAATTTTGGAGCTAAAGGGAATTAAAATTCAGAGTATTTGGGATGACACTGAGCAGATATGCTCTGGGACCAAAGGCAGTTGATTTAGCCAGGTTGATTTAGCTCATACTTGTAATCCCAGCATTTGAGAGGCAGAGGCAAAAGGATTGTGTTGAGTTCAAGAAAAACCTAGGCCATGCTGAGTTTTAGGCCTGCCAAGATCAGTCTAAGTTCCAAGCCATCTTGGTCTGTAGTGAAAGACTCTATATCTCAAATATATATATATATATATATATATATATATATATATATAAATTTGAGGTTATAAAAACATCAATGATAAAACAGAATATTACTAGTTACCATGTCAGTTTGCTACACCTAGAAGTTTAAAGCAATTAAACTCATTCACAATTTTGATTTAAGAAGGTTTTTTGTTGTGTTTTTTTTGGTTTTGTTTTGTTTTGCTTTTTTAAGCCAGGTGCAGTGGTACAGGCCTGTGATCCCAATACTCGGGAAAGCAGAGGCAGAAGTGGACCTCTGTGAGTTTGAGACCAGCCTGGTCTACAAAGTAAGTTCAGGGCAGCCAAGGCTACACAGAGAAACCCTGTCTTGAAAAAACAAAACAAAACAAAAAACAAAAACAAAAAAGAAAAAAAAGTAAAGAAAACCAGTGCTAATAATTGGGTTGGTATAAATATTAAATGAGATTATACATATGCTATTCTTGGTATATATTATAAATAAACAATAATTGTTAGCTATTAATCCTATCTGGTTATTAGTTATATTACACAAGATTGAAGGGATGGTGTTTAAAATATATTTCTTCTCCCAAATAGTACCATTTACATATCAAAAACTGCACTTATTCTCATTGATTCCTATATGTACAAACACTCCACCAGAACTTCTACCATACTATTATTTACCACATGTAATTAAAACTGAAAGAGAAAAAAAATCCACATTTAAACACTATTAAGAGGCTGGGAGTGGTGGTGCATGCCTTTAATCCCAGCACTTGGGAGGCAGAGGCAGGCGGATCGCTGTGAGTTCGAGGCCAGCCTGGTCTACAAAGGGAGTCCAGGACAGCCAAGGCTACACAGAGAAACCCTGTCTCAAAAAACCAAAACCCCCTCCACCCCCCCCACCCCCCCACCCCCCGCAAAAAAAAAAAAAAACACTAGTAAGGATTTTCTAGCACATGATTAAAGTTGTGGGGTTGGGGAGATGGTTCAGTGGTTAAGAGTGTTTGGTTCCTAGCACCCATACCAGCTATGTAATTTCTCTGTGTGTGCACACATGCTCTTTCACACCCCTCAAAACCATTAAAACAAACTTTAAAAATGTAGAGCCTGGCATAGTGGTGCACGCCTTTAATCCCAGCACTTGGGAGGCAGAGGCAGGTGGATTGCTGTGAGTTCAAGACCAGCCAGGTCTCCAAAGCGAGCCCAGGACAACCAAGGCTACACAGAGAAACCCTGTTTTGGAAAAAAAATGTTCAAGTTGAGCCAGGTGTGGTAGCACACATCTATAATTCTCAGCACTCAGGGAGGCAGAGGCAGGCGGATCTCTGTGTGTTTAAGGCCAGCCTGGTCTACAAAGAAAGTCCAGGACAGCCAAGGCTACACAGGGAAACCGGGTCTCAATCCCCTCACAAGTTCAAGTTGTGAAATCTTTACCTCAGAGTACATCAACAATTAAGTAGTTAGCCATAATCACCAGGACCAAACCAAACCCCTTTGCTGAGTATTGGCTGCATAAGTAGAAGCCAAGAAGAAACCAAGTAAAAAGCAAAAAAACAAAAACAAACAAACAAACAAAAACCACAGCCCTACCCTCAGATTGCTTGCACTCTTTGTTCTAAGAAAATCAAGGCCTAAGCTGGCTGATAGGCACAGACCAAAATAGATGAATCAGATACAAATCATGAATGTGCCGTGTCTTCTTCCCAAGAATGTTGGAGGCCTTGACATAGCAGAATGGGCTACAAGATAAGGGGCTGGAAGACTGGCTTCTCTGGTAGATGAGGCCTTGAAAAATTATAATGGAAAACACACTCAAAGAGGGACCTGAAACATCTTATTGCGAATGGAACAGAAGTGAAATTTATGGTTGGATTATACATGTAGAAACCTAGGGAATCGAATGAAGCGAGAAAGAAAATGTTCATATAGCAAGCTGTCCAGCCTAGACACTGGAGAGACCTCATAGCCAGCAACAACAGTCTTCTAGTTTGCAAAGAACATGTCATTCTGTGCAAAGGCTAGACTGAGTTTGGGATCTCCAATACCAGTCATTAAGGAAAGAGAGTGATTTATCCTACTATAATTATTAGGTTGTTACCAAAGGATTCTATCACTACTGAGCTTCAAAGAAGCCTGGTAGCCTTCTAGCTTGTTCTGAGATAGCAGTAGAGAACACTGAGTTGCCTGGGTCCCAGGAGCCACTGTCAGGTGCATATCCCCCTACTTTGTTCTTTTCCCTCATACAGTGTGCCTTTAACATTCCTATTCAGTAGCATTTCCAAGCTTTGCCAAAAACCAGATGCCCCAAAACTGAAGTAGATGGCAAAGGAAGTCTTTCAAGAAACTCAAACAACCAGAATATTCCAGGGCTGTGACACAATGTGAAATCTTTTTGCAAACTCAGCTTCCCACTTCACCCAGGTCAGACCCTCCTAAGGCACAGAGACAGAAATTACCCTGTCACTTCACCAAAGCCCCAGCAGAGCCCATTTTCCCAGTTGAAGCAAAAGTGAGCTAGCAAGTGCTCTCCCTAACCTTTGCCACTCTCCATCTGAGCTATGCCGGTGAGCAGATCATTACAAGCCAGTTAAGGATCATGCTCTACAAGATTTCAGTCTGTGAGCTGAATACACTTCTAGGACTATTTTTACCAGAAATGAAGATTCTCTTGAAACCTGTTCTGTCTATAGCTTGGCTTCATTTTAGACCATGAAATAATTTGAAGCCTAATGTGAAATAAGTGAGGAAATGTTTCAATGGCATTAAGAATGCCTCAGAAATGCAACTTGCTAGGACAACATTAAGTCAGCAGCCTTGCTTGTCCCCACCAGGAATCACTGGGGCTGAGGAGACAGTGGATTTGTCTTTGGACCAAGGAGGTAAACACATTCATGGTGGCTAATGAGTGCCTCCTTCATTTCATAGCTTCTAAGAGGTCCTATTTGGATTTCACTGCCATGCAAGTAATGCATGGGTGCTCAGCATTTCTCATCACTTTGGGCACACAACCAGCCCACAACCCAGAATCTGAGAACTAGAAAGTGCTGCAGAGAGAGCACTGAGGTTGGATCTCTTGCTCAGGCTCATACAAATCGAAGCATAACTTGTACTACCACCCAGATCTCCCATAGCAGAGTTGTCGCTCTTACATAACCTGTGTCATTAAGCAAGAATAAAATCCACCCCAGTCTGCACACATGCACATGCAGGCACATGTTCCTGTGCATGCATACACATACACACACACATACTCTCTCCCCACCCCCTCTCTCTCCTTTAAGAACACAAAACCACAGAAGGGTTTCTTGAAGTTCCTGCCTCTAAATTATCTCAGTTTTAAGTCATTAATAACAGAGTACCTAATTGTTGTGGATAGCAGCTGCCTCGAGCACTCCCACTGTTGATCTCCTCCCTTTTCCCATTCTTGCCTTTGGACTTTCTAGAAAAATCTCATGCACACAAGGAGGCAGATTCAGCCACTCTCCTGTCTTATAGAGGCCTTGAAGTGCTCAAAGTAATGATCCTATTTTTTTCCCACCCTCTCACTTCACCAAAGCCCTATAGAGCCCCTGGTTTCCCAGTTGGAGCAAATGCAAGTGCTCTCTCCAGGTTTCTCCCCCTCTTGCTCACCTTTGCCACTCTCTAAAAGAGCTCCCCGCTCCAAAAAAACAAAACAAAACAAAACAAAAACACAAAAAACCAAAACTAGTTTCTTCTGGGGTTGCTTTTCATTTGTATTCAGAATGGAAGGCCGTAATCTTCAGAGGTGGCCGGGTCCTCTCCATCTCAAAAATTCTCATAGGTTTCTGGTTTTTCCTGTGCCTCATCCCTGACCTTTCCTTGTCAGAAGCCCAATTTGTTAATGACATTTTACTTGTCCTAACTGTCAATGATGGTCGGTAGTTTAACAGTCAGGCCAGTTTCTGTTCCACTGAGTAGGGTGGAACTCAAATTCCTAAGAGAGCCCCAGGACAGAAACGTTCTAAGCTCTATAGACATTTCAACACGGTGCACTCACAATTACTTTCAACCCATATGGAGCCACCCCACCGTCTGGGCCCTACTGTGCCAACCTTTCCAGGCACCACTCAAGATACACTTACACCTGCTAGAATTCCCTGAGCTCGAACTAGCCAAAAGATCCAGGCGGGACAGCCTAGGAGCCTGACCCCACCTCCCAGCCCCACCCGACATCCCGGGGGACCTTCCTGATTTGCCCCCATCCCCTTGTCAGAGGTGAGAAGATCCAGCAGAGGCTGGTGCCAGCAGGGACATGTTCCCACGTGGCTCTATGGCCAGCTCCTCACCTGTGGAAGAAGAGCAGAATGGAGAGCATGGTCTGGTCGATGTTGCGGTTGCAGATGCCCTCGTTGATCAGGTAGCAGGGGTCCCGAAGCACGGGCTCCAGCGAATCCTGCCGCATTATGTTGTTGAGCTTGTCGGCGTTGAGGTTCTCATAGATCAGCTTCTCCCGCAGCTGCCGAAAGTTGCTCACGGTGGGGCTGCCGGGCTTGTTCTCCCCGCTGCCACTTCTCTGGAGATCGCTTTTGTTGGCCAGATCCAGGCAGCAGTTGCAGCAGTCAAGCCCGACAGGTGAGCGGCAGTCGAGCTTGGACTGGGCCATCTTCTCAGGCTTGGCGGCTGCCTGCTCAGGGAGGTCAGGGGCGGCTGGCAGGTGCGCACCCTCCGAGGAGCTAGTGCTGGCCTTTTGGGACTCCAGGGTGCCTGGAAAAGTCAAGCTGTGAGAAGAGTTGGAAATTAGCGCCTAATAAATAAATAAATAAATAAAAAATATGCCGGTCACCTTCAGTTCGGGGCCCCCTTCTGGTTGTACAGCTCAGGGTGCGAAGAGAAACAGCTGGACAAACAGCTCCCAGCGGATCCTTTGGGCTCCACTTCCTTCTCCTCCCCCTGGTCTGGAAGCCCGGGCCGCTCGCCCGCTACAACCCCCACCCACGCTCCCAACACGCCGTCCCCTCAGCAGCTCCCCCTAGACTCGTGAACGCACCACCACGAAACACCCCCCACCCCACCCCACCCACCCCCGGGGGCAGTCCTAAGTTTCCCAAGTGCGAGCAAGGCTCCCGGGCGGACCTGCAACGGGCAGGAAGGGCGGGCAGAAAGGGATCGCCTGTGGCGCGCCCTCCCAGCCTCTTCTTCCGTGGCCCGCGGGCTCCGCTGACCCAGCGGTGGCAGGAACCCAGAGCGAGTGTGCGAGCCCAAGGAGTCCCTGCCGGGGGCCTTGACAGCTTTTAAATTAGCCCGGAGGGGCAGGCGGAGGACGCGCTGCTGCGGCCGCTGCCGCCACTACTACTGCTGCCGCCGCCGCTGCTGCTGCCGCCCGCAGCTTCCTTAACTGGGCTAGGAGGCCCCCTGGCGCGCTTGACTCCAGCACCCCCCCCCCCTCAGCGCCCACGCGGCCGCTCGCACGATCACCCACGCTCCTCAGGAGCTCGCCCCAGCGTTTCCTAGCTGAGCGCGCCTCTGGCACTGCCTGCCTTGCCCAACACGGGCACTCCTCGCGTTAAATGTCCAACTCTCCCTCCAAGGAGCGCCCCCAGCCGCTCCCTTCAATCCCTCATCCCCCCCCCTCACCCCGCGCCACAGCCGCCCCACCGACGCCCCGTTCACAAGGGTCTCGAGCTCAGGGCAATGGCAAAAAAATTGCCTTGCCGGGCCCGCCCGCCCGCTGAGGCTTCCTATGACAGAAGGGCCAGCCCGGGGCCTGACATGCCCTGGCCTTTAAACCACCACGCCACGCCACTCAGCCCGACTTTTTGGGAAGTCAGCGGCAGCGACTTCAGAAAGTGCTAGAAAACGCCAAGAGCACCTCAGAAAAAACCTCCAACTCCAAGGTCCCACAAACACGCCCAGACTCTCCGTGCCCGCTTCTCCCTCCTCACTTGTCACCCTCTCGCGTGCTCTGGTTCGCGACCGGCTCCGAACCCCGCGCCCCACTCGATGCCATCTCCCTCAGGTTGCGTTGACTCCGCTGGGGGGGGGGGGCTTCCCTCTGGCCTGCCCCCCCTCCACGCCCCGTCTCCTCGCCGCTCTTCTCCCGCTCTTTCCGCTATTTCGGTCCTTTGGCGGCTTTTCTAACTTTCTTAACTCGTTTCTTCGATTTTTCTCTTGACTTTCCTCTAGTCCCTTTCTCGTGTCCCCACCCTTTCTCTCTGGCCGCCCCTCGCTCCCTTTTCTCTGTTCCGGCCTCGACCTCCTTCCACCCTTATTTCCCTCGTTTTATTTCTAGCCCCTATCACGTCGGCACCCCCTCTTTTTCCTCCCTCGTTTCCCCTGTTTTCTTGTTTCTCAAAACTCCTACCCCCGCGTTTCAAAGACCCCTTACCTGCCTCTTCAGGTGATCTGGTGCCCTCCGCTCTTCGCAGACACTTGCCTTGCGACTGTCTGCACGCCTAGTCAGGAGAGGAGTGACAAGTCCCTCCTGGCGGCGGAGGGATCTGGGAGCATAGGCGTCAAGCGGAGGTATAGCGAAAGGGCAGATATAGGGGTCAGCGTAGTGCCGCGGGTTAATACCCCTCCTCTCTGAGCTTCCTGGACGCGCAAGGTGATCAAATAGGGCGGCTTTTAGGGTGTCTCGGCACTTAGAATATGTCCAAAGTGGAAGATTGAGCCATTTTTGATCCTTGGAAAAATTAAAACACAAACACAATATTCAGGTTTTGTGTTAAACGAAGATAAAGTTCTTTTAGGTCCTACTCCTTAACAACGCCCCCCCGCCCCGCCCCCTTCGTTCGCTTCATGTGAGAACCCAAGGCATTTGAAATAGAGCAGTATACAACCGCCATCTTCTGCTCAAAATCTGAACTACAGGTGCCTTCTGGTGGAAGGATCCATTGGGATACTAAGTCTGGACAGGAGTCCCGCTATGTCAATAAAGTTCCCTGGTAGAGAGTTAACGTGAATCCATTTGAAATCTCCTAGCCTGCCTGCTGCAGCTCACTCCAAGATCCCAGCTCCTCCTCGATAAGCATAATCAGGACGCTTGTGAGTTTCAGGTCAGATTGAACTAAATAATGAGGTTGTCTCAAAAAGCCCACCTCATAGGAAAAAAATGAACTTTCAAGCCGGCCCTGTAATTAATTAGGAGCAAAGAGCAGCCAGCCAACTCACCCCTGTTCCCCAGTCCCTGTGACTGTGACATGGGGGCCCCAAATGCGGGTAATTGGGGAAGTACTCTTGTGTTGTAGTGGCTAGAAATCTCACACTTTGCTGTATCTCTGGTTCCTGAGACGATCCCAAAGGCCGGGATTAAAGAGGCCATTGGTTATCGAGTGGAACAGTATAACTGAGGGTACATATTAACCCTCACAGACTACGAAAATTCTTTTTTTTCACCCTCTTAAAAGCCCATCACGTCGCTTTCTTGTATTTTTTTTCTTCTTTCATCTAGTTTTTTTTTTTAAATGTTCTTGGATAAAAGCCAGAGGAGGTAGTAGAATATAAAATTTCATCTGCATTGTGTGGACTTATAGCCTACTGAAATGTTTTTTAATTACAGTGTTTATTATTTTCCTTCTTGTTTACAATTATTTTATGTTAAATGTTATAATAAAATATATTACTTCCACAAATGTTTATTTGTGTTTTGGGAACAATTAGGCCTTTTGCTTCTATGCTTGCCTGAACCCTCTTATCTTTCTGTAACCTTGGGATGAGGCCCTGGTGGAAGTATTTCCTTCTTGGCATTTGGCACACTGTTAAATCCAAGATTTTTGTCCCCTTGACATTTCCCCATTGTAGTCCTTGCTCTAAAGCAGTATTGTTAATAATTCAGTACAGATTTACACATCATATCAAGGCTGATCAAGAGCAAATAGAGTTGAGATACAGAGGAATCTAGATAGTATAGAGATAGAGCTCAGAGAGCTGGCATTTGTGTGCACACAAGTCCAGCTTGTGTTGACAGACTGCATACCTCTGGGAGGGAAGGCCCCCTTGGCTCTCCTCTGTGAGGCTTTGCTTTACTGACATATACTGGATTGGCTGGAGAGAGTCCAAGCAAATGTTCTTGTATAAACTTAAAAAGTAGGGAGTCTGGGGTGCTATCAGACAAAGATGGTAGCTTTTAGGGTGAGGCAAAAGTGGTGTAGAAGAAAAACATCTACTTATTGGCACAATTCAGCGGCCATTTACTGTGCACCTGTCATGTGCCAGGTACAGCATTAATAAAAATTCAGAGGTAAATAAGATACACTCCAAAGTCTGGTGGTACTGGCCTGAAACCCCAGCTTTGGGGGAGGCTAAGGCAGGAGGGTCATGGGTTCAAGGCCAACCTGAACAATTGAGTGAATCAAGCTCTCTTTTTCATATGTGCTCACAAGCAAGTGTGTTAAGGGCTGAGGATATGGCTCAGTGGTGGAGTACTTGTATAACACGAATAGGTCCAATCACCAGCATCTTTAAAAAACAGTAAACAAACAAAACCCAAGCCTACTACTACAAGTGGTACACAATAGACACTTAGTGATTGGTGGGCACGTAGCAGTGTGTGCTGGAGTAGGTGGAGGGGCGCTGACTTTGGGACGAAAAGGCAATCTATACATGTTCCGTGGTTGAATTACAGTAAGGATTCATTATAACAAATTCACCATGAACTGAAAATATTATAAAATAAAATTATAAATACAAATGTTATAAAATTTAAAAATGGAATGGCTCCACTTAGTTCGCTGAGCACCGTAGCTTAGCAACACCGGAGCCCATATGACCCTCCTAGCCTTCTGGCTTACTGGGAGCTTCCCACCATCCAAATCCTAAATTTGAACACATATTGACTTTTGCACCATCATAAAACACACAATTTGTAAGTAGAATCCTTGAAAATCAAGCACTAGTGGAGTGAGGTTTGTGGATGAGAATAGTGGGGCTGTTAGGATCCTTTGTGAATTCCAAAAGAGTTTTTTGTTACTATAGAATAAAACGGGAGCGATGGACTTTGAGAGCTGGCAAGGTATTCAGAGCCCACATCTTGGGGGACACAATATAAAGTATTAAGGAAAAAATTTGTCCTGAGCCTAGTGTGGTGGCTTACACTTGTAATCCCAACATTCAAACTGACTTTTTGGCTACATAAAAGACCATAAATTTGACTTGCTTTAGATAATTATTAAGAAAAGAGATAGAGCAGGGCATGGTGGTGCACACTTGTAATGCCAGCACTTGGGAGGCAGAGGCAGGCGAATTGCTTGCTGTGAGTTCGAGGCCAATCTGGTCTACAAGGTGAGTACAAGACAGCCAAGGCTACACACAGAGAAACTCTGTCTTGAAAAACAAAAACAAACAAACAAAAGCAAAAAAGAAAAGAAA
The DNA here is from genome assembly GCF_964271855.1 of Acomys minous. Lineage (NCBI taxonomy): Eukaryota > Metazoa > Chordata > Mammalia > Rodentia > Muridae > Acomys > Acomys minous. The sequence continues at coordinate 44,500,676 of NC_140488.1, read as the reverse complement.
TAAAAAAGAAAAAGAAAGGACAAACACCATATATTGGGTCCTAACTATGTGCCACAGATGCACATATCATATATATGTATGTGTGTATATATCCTTATTTACGTCTCACAACAATACCATGATGTAGGTGTGATTTCAGTGGTGACAAGACCTTGCAGATTTTACAGATGCTCTCAGGTTCTACAAGGAATACATGTTGGGGTCAGGATTTGAATGTACATTTTCCCCAACCCCAGAGCTTGTGTTCTTATCTATTAGGTGACTTTTAAAATGAAGGCTCATCAAATATTTACAAAGTGAAACATCTGTTTTAAGAAGATTGAACATTCACAGAGGCAAATATGCATCAAATACTTTACTGTATAATATATCAAAAGACTTTTATTTATACGATGGGGCAGCAAGCAGAAAAGTGCAGTTTTGAAGGGCCATCATGAGCCAGGCATTATGTTAGGCGTCATACAAATTAATTATCTCAACAACCCTCGGCATTAGATGCTACCACCATTCTCATTTACTAGATCCGGACACTGAGCTCCAAAAAGAAGATACAGCATATCTGGATTATAAGTAGCTGCCCTTTAAGCACATATAGTGTAGTTAGGTTCAAATCAATATACCCAAGGGAGTTGTAGACAAGTTCATTTCATATCATCAATACTCAATTTTGTTAGCGTCTCCTCACAGAGGGAATCAGATTCATTAAAACTCACACACCTTCGTACGACAGACTTGTAAAGCTGGTAATGGTACAAAATCTAGACCGGGGTGGTCATAACCTTCCTTTTCTATTTTGTGCCACACATCATTATGCCAGTATAGGGAAGCTTATGAACACATAGGATTACAAAGGAAATCAATCATACAGAAGTACAGATTTCAAAATATACAAAATAGAAAAGTGTATGCCTGCTTGGTAATATAGTAAAAACAAGATTCTAGATGCAGTTTTGATAACTGTGATAACTTCAGAATAATGGATGTGAGTTTATTGAAAGACACTCAAAATAAGCGTAATGTGGCATAAAACCGTTAATTATTTCTGGAGCCGGGGAGATGCAGCAGTCAGTAACGTGCCTGTTCTATGATGACCTTGTTCCAATCTCCAACACTCCCATAAAAGGATAAGCATGGCAGCACTCACGTAAACCAAAAAACCTGACAGGCTGGCACAAGACTGTAATCCCAGGCAGAAGGTGGATGGAGTCTGGAGACAAGCAGCCAAGTGAAGGGGAGCACCAAGGGTAGATCCCCAGAGCTTTCTGGTCAGCCATTCTAGCCAAGGGTTCAGGGAAAGAACTCTGTTTCCAGAGATATGGTAGTAAGTAATCTAAATAACGTCTGGCTCTACACATACACACACATGGATAATCATATACATACACATATACACTACACATACATGGATGCACACACACACATACACACACACACACACACACACTTTTTTTTTGAGACAGAGACTTTAGTGTTCAAGACTGGAACTCTTTGAACTCACTGTGAAGTTGCCTCTGGAATTTGTGATCCTCTTGCCTCCACCTCTTGACTCCTGGTATGACAAGAACATGCCACCATGTCTGTTTTATGGGATGTTGAGTTAAAACCTGGAGTTTAATGCATGCTAGACAAGCACTGTACCAACTGAGCTATAGCTCCAGCCCCACAGTTTTGTTATCCATTCATCGGTTATTGGACATTTACTTTGGTTCCACAAGTATTTTTTAGCACGGTGCTTTGGCCTGGGAAATGTTCAGTGAGAAATTTGTTGATTGATGGACTGACAAGAAATGAAACATGGAGATGGAAACTGGGCAAAGTTTTAAGGTTGTCCCTCAAGGAGCATCAAATAGACGAAAATCTCAAATATGATGTGTATCTGTTTGCCGATAGAAGGCTGAGCCAGATGATCTTAGTGTCCATCCATTTTTAGTCTCAGAATTTTACTTTTTCTATGCAAAGACTTTAAAAGCTACAACATACATGCATGTGTTAGAAGGAAAGGACCTGCACCGAAAGTAAGAGGGTGCTGGAGAGATAGCGCAGTGGTTAAGAGCATTGGATGTACTTCCAGGAGGGCTTTGCTTCCCAATACTCACAAGGCTGTGAAGAAAGATTTGTAATTCCAGTCCTATGGGATCCTATGGCCTTTTCTAGCCTTCAAGGACACACGTGCACACATGTGGGCCACAGACGTCATTGCAGGCAAAACAATACATTGCATACATGTATGAAATTGCCAAGATTAAAAAAAAAAAGAGTGAGCATAAGGAGTTGGGGAAACGCTGCTCACACAAGCCTGACTATAAAAGTTCAGATCCCCAGAACACACATAAAGCCTAACACAGTACTGGCATGCCTCTGCCATTCCTGTCCCCTACAGGAAGATGGGAGTCCATGCTTTTCTTTTTCAGTTGACACACAAGTTAGAGTCATCTGAGAGGAGGGAATTCAATTGATAAAATGCCTCTTTAAGGCAAGCTTATGGGGGCATTTGTTGACTACTGATTGGTGTGGGGGAACTAGTCCAATGTAGATGGTGCCATGCCTGAGTAGGTGGCCCTAGGATATTGTCTTAGCTACTTTTCTATTACTGTGAAGAGACTATGACCAAGTCAAGTCGTCAAAGATTTGAACTTGTAGCTTGCGGTCAGTTTCAGAGGAGTGTGGCATCAGGCAGGTAGGCATGGCACTGGAAAGAGTAGCCAAGCCGGGCGTGGTGGCGCATGCCTAATTAATCCCAGCATTCGGGAGGCAGAGGCAGGCGGATCTCTGTGAATTCGAGGCCAGCCTGGTCTACAAAGCGAGTCCAGGACAGCTAAGGCTACACAGAGAAACCCTGTCTAAAAAAAAAAAAAAAAAAAAAAAAAGCCGAAAGCTTACATCTGATCCACAAGCATGAAGCTGAGGGAGAGCTAACGAGGAATGGTGTGGGCTTTGGAAACCTTGAAGCCCATGCCCAGTGACATACCTCCTCGATGAGGCCACACCTCCTCATCCTTCCCAAATAGTCTCACCATCTGGGGATCAAACATTCAAATATAGGCGCCTATGGAGGCCATACACATTCAAACCATCACAGGTGCATGAAAAAGAGAGGGAGCAAGTCAGTAAGCAGCACTCTTTCATGGCTTCTGCTTTGGTTCCTGATTCTAGGTTGTTGCACAGAGTCCCTGCCCTGACTTCCCTTTATGATGGAGTGTTACCTGGAAGAGTTAGGTAAAATGAACCCTTTCCTCCTCAAGTTGATTAAAATAAAAAACCAATTACATCATCAAGGAACCTAACTAAGACAGCCAGGTACCAGAGAAGCCTCAGGACCCCACAGACCAGCTAGCCTGGCACATGCAGTGCTGAACCACAAGGCCCTGCCTCACACAACGTGGGTCTGACAAGTGATACTTGAAGTTGCCCTACACACAACAATGTTGTGACTCTCACATCTCTCTCCCTCTCTCGTAGCAAAACACACAACAAACTTAAAAAAAATGCATAAGAGGAGCTGGGAGAGATGGCTCAGAGGTTAAGAGTACTGTCTGTTCTTCCAAAGGTCCTGAGTTCAATTCCCAGCAAATACATGGTGGCTCACAACCATCTACAATGAGATCTAGTGCCCTCTTCTGGCAGGAAGGTGTACATGCAGACATAATATGTATAAATAATAAATAAAATATTTTTTTAAATGCATAACAGTAGTAAAATTAAATATATACAGAGTATTTGCCTCCTTGTGACTGTGGATATATTTCTGGGAAATGTGTCACCTGTTTTTGATATGCATTTGTTGATATTGTGTATATGCGGAGTTATATTTGCATATGGTTGTGTACAAGTGAGAGGGCACTGTATTTTAAAAAGTATATAAATGAGCCGGGCATGGTGGCACATGCCTGTAACCTCAGCCCTCTGGGAGACAGAGGGAGGTGGATCTCTGTGAGTTCAAGGCCAGCCTGGTCTATAAATCGAGTCCAGGACAGCCGAGGCTACACAGAGAAACTCTGTCTCGAAAAACAAACAAAAAAGTGAATAAATGTGCATATGCATCAGATTTCTTGATTTCTGTTGAGGACTGCTTTCCCTCCTCATTGAGTGGAGCAAATAGTCGCCATTATCTTTTAATTCCAGCACTCAGGAGGCAGAGGCAGGAGGATCTTTGTATGAGTTCAAGGTAAGTCTGGTCTACACAGAGAGTTGTAGGACGGCCAGACAGGAAACCCTGTCTCAGAAAGAAGAATCAGAAAAGTAGTAGTAGTAATAGGAGTCAGAGCGTAATAGTGGTATCCAGTCCTTGTCTTCAAGAATTTCTACTTTTGCTGGGCAGTGGTGGCGCACGCCTTTAATCTCAGCACTCGCAGGCAGAGGCAGGCGGATCTCTGTGAGTTCGAGGCCAGCCTGATCTACAAAGTGAGTCCAGGACAGACAAGGCTACACAGAGAAACCCTGTCTAAAAAAAAAAAGAAAGAAAGAAAGAATTTCTACTTTTTCATGACTCCCCCATTCCTCTTCCCCCTCCTTTTTCTCTTCTCAGGACAGCAGATTTCAGAGAAGTCAGCCCCCTCCTATAGTCAACAAGTTGGAGCTTCCTTAAATACCCCTTTATTTTACTCTAACGTTGGTGTTTTTTCAGCCTTCTATCACAAGTAAGGTTTACTCCCCACAGAATTCACACTTTTTTTTTCTGTTGCTTAAGTTGACACAGCTCAGGCTCATCTGCGGAAGGCTTCCAACTAAAACGTTGACAGCACTTACCTCTAGAGGGGAAATTGGGTGTCAGGGGAAAGGAATGAAAGGCGGGGAATTGTCTAGTTTTCCCGTTTGCCAGAGTTATCACGGCTTGCGCATATGAACATAAATGTTTTATTGAAAAGGGAATACAAAGATGATTTTGGAAAACTGACGGTGTAGGATGGTATGTTGAATTCTCAGAGCTCGCCCACAACTTTGCCATCCAAGAGCAAGTTTTCTTCTTAGCTTTCCCCTTCTATCGGTGCATTTTCATGACACAAACTTAATAGCTCGGGAGAACACTGACTCCCGCCCCAGGCAGCTACCGCTGACATCCAGGTGGTGACTCTGCTTTCAGCCCTTTTCCTTTCTCTAGACGTTGTGAAGAAGCAAATCCTTTGATGACAAAGCCCCCTTGCTGAGGCTCCACCAGTATGTTAGCATACTCAGGTCACCCCTGATCCTTAACTCTACTACCCAAGGCTTTGCCTTTTATTTAGCACAGGATGGGTACCTGGGGGTGCGCACAACCTTTTCACAATAAAGACTTCAGAGATATAAGTGCAGAGCATCAGAGTAAGCTGCTTGAAGAAAGCAGCCTACATCTTTGAACACTTAGGACATCCATGTCACCTATGGGTTCAGGGCTCATAATTCTAAATCTAGAAGACAGGAATCAGTACACCTTTTTTTTGTGTGTGTCTTTTTATTTATTTCTTATGTTTTTTTTTTGTATAATTGACAAAAACGTATGTGTAGGATACAAAGTAATGTTTGTTATATGTACAAAATGTGAAATGATTCTCTTAAATGAAGCAAATTAACATATCTGTCATGCTGTATATAGAATTGTTTTGCAGAAATAATCTGTTATGCATCCTGAAAAAAAAAATATATATAGTGTGTATGTGTGCGCACGCGCGCACAAGTCACTTGTATCCTGTTGTCCTCACCATCCCCTTGCTTCTTAAACATCTCTTTTTCTTCTCTCCTGGTCTCCTTTCTACTTCTATAGTTTATACTCACAATCATTTCCCCACTTATTTACATTCATATAAACATAAAGTAGGATGCAGATATGAGACAGACTATGTGATCTCTGTGTGTTTTTAGGTCACCCTGCTTAAAATAATTTCCAGTTCCATCCATTTCCCTGAAAATGTTATAATTTCATTTTTTTAACAACAGACTAAAACTGAGATTGTGTGTGTGTGTGTGTGTGTGTGTGTGTGTGTCACATTTTCATCATTCTTTTATTGATGGATCTCCAGGCTGGTTCTATTTTCTTCCTATTGAAAATAATGCAGCAATCAACATGGATGTGTAAGTATCTCTCGGTAGGTAGAGTCCTTTCAGTACATGCTCAGGAGTGGTATAGCTGGGTCCTATGATAGATCCGTTTTAAGTTTTCGGGAAACCTCCACGCTGATTTCGATAGTGGCTGTACTAGGTTATCCTACCACAACCTGTGCATAAAGGTTTCTCTTTATCCAATCCACACTAGCACACAGTTTTATTTATTTTCTTGATGATAACCATTCTGACTGGGTGGAATGGAACTTGAAAATAGTTTTAATTTGCATTTCCCTGATGTCTACGGATGTTGAACACTTTAAAAAAAATACTTATTGCCCATTTGTGTGTGTTTCTTCTTTTGGAAAAAAAAAACTGTTCACATGATTAGCCCAATTGTCCATTGGCAGTCTTTTTTGTGTGTAATTATTTTTGCATTTTTCACATATTATAGATATTAACCTGCGGTACCGCTCACAAAAATTTTCTCTCCTTTTGTAAGCTGTCTGCTCACTCTGCATATAGTTTCCTTTGCTGTAGGAAACTTATAAATCCCTTGTGGGTCCGTTTGTTTACTGGCAACCTTCTGTTTTTGAGATGGAGCCTCACTGAGTTGTCCAAACTGGCTTTGAACTTGAGGCTCTCCTTTTCCTACTTCACAAATAACTGGGATTACAAGTGTTTATCACTAATTTTGGATTTCCAGCCCATTTTCTAATTCCTTTTAAATGTTCATGTAATGAGCTAGTAGGTTTATAAAATTAGTGACCTGAGCATAGCAACTGTCCAGTAAACAATAGATGTCATTCTAACTACCTGAGCATTAAAAACAAATTTTATGACGTCTGTTTGATATGAGAAATTAATGAGACTATGTATAATGTGTAAAGTCTTTAATTCGGTACCTAAAGTATGACAATTACACACCAAATGGTGACGGTTAGTAGTATGGTTATTTTTAGCTTCTCCTAGATTGAGATAGAATTTTCTCTCTGATCTTCTGGGTTGTTTGACCCTGCAGTTTGTCATGTTACGTCATTTCAGATATGATGCCTTCAAGTGTGCTTAGAGCTTTTTCTGGTAACAACTTCGGGCCCCTACCACTGACATCAGCTGTATGGAATGCTCCAATAGTAGTTTCTAAAAGCGCACATATAGAATAGAGAAGTTGATGGCTAAAGAAGTGGATCAGAACTCTGGTTGCCTTCAACAATATATATATATATATATATATATATATATATATATATATATATATATATATATATATATATATATATATTAAAGACATGACTCCTGTTTTCTCATCAGCACAATTTCTGTATTGCAAAGCCGAAAAAAAGCCGATTGAGAGAAGTGAATCAAAAGCACTCTTCCTTTTCTTGAAGTACTTCTGATGGTCTTTCTGATCAGACAGTAGGGTTTAAATAGGCCAGAACTATGCTTCTCAATCCAATCCCATCTTCCTCTAGCAGCTGGAGCTCACTAGCAACTGCCGCTTACTTTACCCATCTTCGCTGAGCTAGTACAAATTTTAGTGTCTTTCTAGAACCTCATGGCTATTTTAATGGGTATTCATAAATAGTGGTCATCAGACACTGATGGCTTGCTGCCACATTAACACAGAGCTCCTCTGGATACAATTCATTTTACTGCTACCAAGTACAGGAAGAAGAGACTTAACTCCTTTGCTTTTTCATGGCCTTTCATTACTAGCTTTCAATTTCTCTTCATCCTGGGAGGACTTTTTTTTTTTTTTAAACGGGCCAGCTTATTTTACCCAATATAGGAGTCGTCTTCTTTTTTGTATGGAAAAGATACAGTGGTTTTTCGTAGTGCCAAAATAAGACAGGCTAAAGGAAGAAGGAAGTTGGATAAACTTGAAGACTGGACGCCAAAGGGTGGGGGTATATAGGTATGGGGCAGCTGCCCATACATGCTGTTGCTTGTGTGGTAGGAAGAGGGCAACTACTTCGGAGATGTAGCTTGCAAAGCCTCTGATACTAGTTGTAAATCCTAAACTACTGATTAGGGGCCTCTTAGCCAATTCAGTAGACAGTGTTTTGTTTGTCATTGTTGTCAAAATATCCATCCTGGGGAGGCAGAGGCAGGCAGATCTTTGTCACTTCGAGGCCAGCCTGATCTACAAAGCGAGTCCAGGACAGCCAAGGCTACACAGAAAAACCCTGTCCTGAAAAGAAAAAACCCAAAACAACAACAACAACAACAAAAATCCATCCTAGGATACAGCTCCCTTCATATTAGCTCTCTGAGTCTTGATAATGTGAACTCAGATTGATCTGTGTGCCCTATTTTCCATTTCTTATAGTAATGTGTGTGTGTGTGTGTGTGTGTGTGTGTGCGCGTGCGCACACACACACACAAGTATGCCTATTCGAGTGTGTCTGGGTACATCTGTGTGTGAGCATTCATGTGGAGGTCAAAAGCCAACATCAGGTGGTGTTCCTCAGGAGCCACCAACTATGAGTTTTAGGTTTGTTTGTTTGTTTGTTTTTTGTTTTCTCGAGACAGGGTTTCTCTGTGTAGCCTTGGCTGTCCTGGACTTGCTTTGTAGACCAGGCTGGCCTAGAACTCATATGAAGCCACCTGCCTCTGCCTCCCAAGTGCTGGGGCTTTTGTTTGTTTGGTTTGGTTTGGTTTGGTTTTTGGTTTTTTCGATACAAGGTTTCTCTGTGTAGCCTTGACTCTTCTGGACTTGCTTTGTAGACCAGGCTGACCATGAACTTCCAGAGATCTGCCTGCCTCTGCCTCCATGAGTGCTGGGATTACAGGCGTGCATCACTGCACCCGGCTTCAACCTTATTTTTGTTGTTTAAGTGATTCTTCTCATACACTGCATCCTGACCTCAGTTCCTCCTCACCCACTCCTCCCAGGCCTTTCTGCCCCAGATTACACCTCCTCTGTTGCCCTTGAGAAAATAGCAGGCCCTTCAGCGATATCAACTGAAAATCTATAACAAGTTACAATAAAACTAGGCACAAACATTCATATCAAGGCTGGATAAGGCAAACCAGTAGGAGGGAAAAGGTCCAAAGAATCAGAGGTTTCCTCACTTCACCCAAGAGTCCCACAAGAATACCAAGCTACACATCCATAGCGTATATGCAGAGGACCTAGTGCAGACCATCTAGGCTCTGTGGTTGTCACTTAAATTTGGGAATTGATCTACTTCAGGATCCATATATACCACTCTTGAACATATACCCAAAAGATGTCCCATCCTGCTACTTGCTCAACTATGTTCATAGCAGCTTTATTCATAATAGTTAGAAACTGGAGACAACCTAGATGTCTGTCAACTGATGAATGGATATAGACAATGTGGTACATTTACACAATTAACTCAGCTCTTAAAAACAACAGCATCATGATACTAGCAGGCAAATCATGGAACTGGAAAAGATCATCTGAGTGAGGTAACCCAGACCCAGAAAGGCAAACATGGCCTGTACTCACTTATTTTTATTAATTTATTTTTTAATATATTTTATTAATTTATTCATATTACGTCTCAATGGTTATCCCATCCCTTGTATCCTCCCATTCTTCCCTCCCTCCCATTTCCCCCTTATTCCCCTCCCCTATGACTGTGACTGAGGGGGACTTCCTCCCCCTGTATATGCTCATAGGGTATCAAGTCTCCTCTTGGTAGCCTGCTATCCTTCCTCTGAGTGCCACCAGGCCTCCCCATCCAGGGGATGTGGTCAAATATGGGGCACCAGAGTTCATGTGAAAGTCAGACCCCACTCTCCACTCAACTGTGGAGAATGTCCTGTCCATTGGCTAGATCTGGGTAGGGGTTCGAAGTTTACTGCATGTATTGTCCTTGGTTGGTGCCATAGTTTGAGCAGGACCCCTGGACCCAGATCTGCCCATCATAATGTTCTTCTTGTAGGTTTCTAGGACCCTGTGGATCCTTCTATTTCCCCATTGCCTGTACTCACTTATAAGTAGATATTAGCTAGAGGTTAAGAGCACCGTCTGCTCTTCTGAAGGTCCCGAGTTCAATTCCCAGCACCCACATGGTGGCTCACAACCACCTGTAATGAGATCTGGTGTCTTCTTGTGGTGGGCAGGCACACATGTGGGCAGAATACTATATAAATAATAAATAAATCTTTTAAAAAAAGATATCAGCTGGAAAATAAAGGATAATCATACTACAATCCACAGACCCAGATAAGCTAAGTAACAAGGAGGACTCGAGGTAGGGATGCATGGATCTCCCCAGAAAGGGGAAATAGAGTCGATTTTGTGGATGGACTGGGGGAGAGTGAGGATGGGGACAGGAGGGATCAGGAAGGGTGAAGGGAAAGAGTACAGGAAGAACTCACCTTGTTTTTTGAGATGTGATTACTCACTGGGACCCTAGGCTCATGGGTCAGGCTATCTCTGTCTTCCCAGTGTTGTGATTACAAGCTCCTGTCACTGCACCTGGCCATTTCGATGGATGCTGGATATCAACTACAGGTGCTTATGCTTGCCTAGCAAGCCCTTTAACAGTTAAGAGGTCTCTTTAGCCCTTTTTGTACTATTTCTGATTTGCATCTCTGCAATTCTAGGATTGGCTTATCTAAACCTTTGTGGCTGCTTTATCCATTTACGTACAGGCAGCCTAGTCTATCCTATAAGCTGGCTACTTCTCCAAGTTCATTTTGAAGTCAGTTGTTTGGTAGGTGACACGAATTTTTCCATAGAAGAAAAAACTATGATAAGAGGAATTACATTTCCAGGCCAGCCCACAGAAGATTTTTTTTTTTAAAGCTTCAATATACTAGAAGCATAGGCCATTTGTAATAAAAAAAAATAGGAAATCTTGGTAATTCCACAGGAATCAGAAGGCAACCAAATGGACCAAGAAATATTTTAGCTTGATTTAAATATTTTAGTGGTCGAGGCATAGTTCCCAAAGCTCTCCAGAAAGACAAGGGGTCCGACAGGTTGACGAAGGCCATAACCTAGCTCTTGACTGTTTCTAATTTTGCTTCAAAACTGGTGCTTTTTAAATAATAATGACTACCATACAGTGAGCACCTACTGCATGCCAATTGTGATAGTAGGCAGTTTATATAATCCCCCCATTTCCTCTATGTTTTTCTTCTTCAATGGCACTGTGCATGCAAATTAGCCAGTGTTTACTAAAAGGCAGATGACTGTTCAGCAGGTCTGGGACAGAGCCTGAGATCCTGCCTTTCTAACAAACTTTCAGCTGATGCTGTGCCTCTGAGTCGAAGGACAACAGTTTGAATAGCAAGGCCTTATAGTAGAAATGACAAACACCCATTAATCTGGTTCCTAGTAAGTTTCTTTTTCTTTTTCTTTTTTCTTTCTTTTTTATTTTATTTTATTTTATTTTATTTTATTTTATTTTATTTTATTGAGACAAGGTTTCTCTGTGTAGCCTTGGCTGTTCTAGAACTCGCTTTTTAGACCAGGCTGGCCTCCACCTCCCAGCGATCCATCTGCCTCTGCCTCCCAAGTGCTGTGATTAAAGTCGTGTGCCACCATGCCTGGCTCCTAGTAACTTTCTTGAAATAACCTTCTACACTACAGTCACTTACTCTCTTTACTCCTGCAAGCTGCTCAAGGCCATCGTCTCTGCTTTGAATGTGCCAATCTGCTTCAGCTTATGTTTAACTGCTCATTTAAATACAGGTGCTAAATATGTATGAGCATATTTTCTGATTGTGAGCTCCATGTTATCTCAGTTGGGCATTGGGTTTTTTCCCCCTTAGCACAAATTAGATCTCCGGCCATAGGGTTTCAAGCCTCAACAGCTGCTCCCAGCATCCTTTACCCACCCCTGAGCAGTCTTATAAAGGTAAAAAAATGCTCTTTCAATTTGCCTTTCTTGGAGCCACTGCCTTCAACTGCGACAGGAAACAGTGTGTAGCCTTTTAAAGAATCCAAATCTGTACTCTTTTCACATTGTTGAAACAATACCAAGCATCAGTTTAAGGCAGTCACTGGAAAGATTCTTTGCAGAGGCCTCTTGGCCGTTCCAGAAGCCCAGTAAAATTTGTTTCCTGGAAGATTATTTGGTTCTTTTTGCCCCTTTAGGATTTTTTTTGGGGGGTTGGTTTTTTGATGCAGTGTTTCTCTGTGTAGCCTTGACTGTCCTGGACTCACTTTCTAGGCCAGACTGGCCTTGAATTCACAGCGATCTACCTGCTTCTGCCTCCCGAGTGCTGGGATTAAAGGCGTGTGCCACCACCACGCCCGGCTACTCTTCAGGATTTTAAATGTGATCATTTTGAAGTATTCTTCAGGCTTCCTTCTATTTTTAGAGTGTCCAGCTAACTCTTCTCCAATAGCATGGGTCAGGGAGAGGGCCGACTACTCTAGTCACACTATACTGTTTGGGGAAGAAGGAGCCTTTCATAAGTGTCTACAAATGCACTTGAAAGTCTGTGGTTCTTAACAACTTTCCTATCTTCTCTTTAACAATTTCGGGAGCTTAGTCTTGGAGGGTAGCCTTTCTAAGGTCCTTAGAAGGTAGCTGTTTGTGTTTTCTAAAAGAAAAAAATTAAAATGAGTCAAGTTCACATTTGGTTACTGCTAGATTTGCAACCTTCTAAATTTTATGTATCAATCTTACTTCTGCCACACAGAGCAGGTTTAATAACCCTTAGAGTGTGTTTACAGTAATACTCCTATCCCCTGGTAACCATATTTTCTTTTCTTTCTTTCTTTCTTTCTTTCTTTCTTTCTTTCTTTCTTTCTTTCTTTCTTGTTTTTTGTTCTGTTTTTTGAGACAAGGTTTTTCTGTGTAGCCTTGGCTGTCCTAGACTTGCTTTGTAGACCAGGCTGACCTTGAACTCACAGTGATCCGCCTGCCTCTGTCTCCCAGAGTGCTGAGATTACAGGCATGCGCCACCACGCCTGGCTGTAACCATCTTTTCATAGACTAGGCATACTGAGTTCCTGTGTCAGTTCTTGGCTCCCCCTACATCCGCCTGCCATCCCCCCACCCCCTCCCCATCTCTATATTTCTGCTGTGCTTCTGATCAAACCCAGAGCCTTTCACATGCTAAGCTAGTACTTTATCATAAAGCCACATCCTTAAATCCATGAGGATTCTTTGGATGTTCTCTGTACACACCATGTGCTGTAAACATCCGCTGGAGAATAATGCCTCCAGAAATGCATAAAGTGCTCTCTCTGTGTTTCCTCCAATGCTGGAAACATTGGGACTGTTACTTCCTGTACTCTTTAGACATAGGCTTATGATCACACACGCCTAAATAAGAGTGCATCACTTCATGTTCACTGGGCGTCAACTTTGGTCAGATACCTAACATCTATCAAGAAATCAACCTCCCCAAATGATCAGTGTTCAGAGGTTTTTTCCTTGTCTCACGAGGCCAGGAGACAGTATGGCCTCTATTTTCTGATCCTTTTTACTCTTATCTACTCTCTACTTCTCACTTTACAACTCTCCTTTATACACCAGTTATGGTTCCTATACGGAGTTAACCTTCATCCTTGCAATTATTTTCTTTTTTCCCCTTTTCTATTTGTTTATTCACTTTATATCCTGGCTATAGGCCCATCCCTCCTCCCCTCCCAGTCCCACCCCTCCTTCCTCCCATTACCCCTCCCCTGTTCCTCAAAAAAGGGAAGCCTCCCTTCCCTTCTATACCAGCTCATCAAGTTGCGTCAGGACTGAGCATGCCATCTTCCCCTGTGGCCTGGCGAGGCAGTCTCCCCAGGGGGAAGTGGTCAAAGCAGGTAACAGAGTCCATGTCAGGGACAGGCCCTGTTCCCCTTACTAGGAGACCTACATGGAGCTGCCCATCTGCTACATCTGTGTAGGGAGCCTAGATGCAGTCCATGCATGGTCCTTGGTTGGTGCTTCAGTCTCCACAAGCCTCTCCGGGCTCTGATTAGTTGGCTCTGTTGTTCTTTTTGTGGAGCTCCTGCTCCCTCCAGATCCTTCTATCCTCCCTCACTTTTCCACTAGACTCCCTTTGCTTCCCCCACTGTTCAGGTGTGAGTCTCAGCATCTGTTTAAAAGGGCTGCTGAGTGGAGCCTCTCAGAGGACAACTCAGCTAGGCTCTTGTCTGCAAGTACAGCACAGTATGGTTAATAGTGTCAGGGGTTGGCTCCCTCCTATGGGGAGGGTCTTGGGTTGGGTCAAACATTGGTTGGACATTCCCCTGATCTCTGTTCTATCTTTATCTCTGAACATCTTGCAGGCAGGGCAAACTTTGAATCAAAGTTTTTGTGGGTGGGTTGGTGTTCGCCTCCCTCCACTAGGAGTCTTGTCTAGATAGGGTGAGTCTCTTCAGTCTCTATGGCCCCTGCTAGTAGGAATCTCTGCTAAAGTCCTGCTCATAGCCTCCCAGGAGCCTACCCTGACTTAGGTCTCTAGCTTGTCACAAAGATCCCCTCACCCACCCACAGCATCTCTCTTCCCTACAGGCCTTCTGTCCTCCTGCCTCCCCTCCCAAGATCTGATCTCTACCCATATCTCTCTGTGTTCCCTCTCCTAACTTATTCCCTCTTTTCAAGCACTACCTGTGTCTAATCTATTTCACCTTCTAAGTGAGATTTAAGCTTCCTTCTTAGATCCTCCTTGTTGTTTATCTTCTTTAGGTCTGTGCATTATAGTATGTTTATCCTGTATTATATGGCTAAAATCCACTTATAAGTGAATACATGCAATGTGTATTTTTCTGGGATTGTGTTACCTCGCTCATGATGATCTTTTCTAATTCTATCCATTTGCTTGCAAATTTCATGATTTCTTTGTTTTTAATAGCTGAGTAGTATTCCACTGTGTAAATATTTCTTTATCCATTCTTTGGTTGAGGGATATCTAGGTTGTTTCCAGTTTCTGGCTATTATGAATAAAGCTGCTACAAAAATAGTCGAGCAAGTGTCCTTGTTGTATGGTGGAACATCTTTTGGGTATATACCCAGGAGTGGTATTGCTGGTTCTTGAGGTAGAACTATTCGCAGTTTTCTGGGAAAGCCCCAGATTGATTTCCAAAATGGTTGTACAAGTTTGCACTCCCACCAGCAATGGAAGAGTGTTCCTCTTTCTCCACATCCTTGCCAGCATGTGCTGTCACTTGAGTTTTAATTTTAGCCATTCTGACAGGTGTAAGATGAAATCTCAGCGTTTTTTGTTGTTTTTTGTTTGTTTGTTTGTTTGTTTCAATTATTTGTCACTACTTCAATTCTCTAGCCCATTTTCATGATTTATTTTATTCTAAACAGAAAACATCACCTCTTATTATATTATAAACATCTAAGTAATTAGATGAAAATGTTGATTTTCCTCTTATTTCTTCACACTGTCACACAATTTTATGTCCTATTCTCTTGAAAAATCTTTTATCTTGAAAACAAATCTTAATTCTCTAGTTCAAATGTAATGCACCTACCTAATGCTTTGGAGCCTACGGCCTCTTGCTTCCTTGGAAAAATATTTTATTTTTTTTTAAAGAATACATCCAGGGATTTTTTAAAATAGAGGATTGATTTATTTTTGTTTTGTGTGCATTGGTATTTTGCCTGCCTGTGCGACTGTGCACTATGGACATGCAGTACCCAAGTAGGCCAAAAGAGGGCATCTGATCCCCTGGAACTGAAGTTAGAGCTAGGAACCACCATGCTATCTTTTTTGTTAACTGTATCTTGAACTACTCCTTTTACTGGAGTCTTTCCAATAGCATTCAGTTATGCTCAACTTTCTTCTTCTTCTTCTTCTTCTTCTTCTTCTTCTTCTTCTTCTTCTTCTTCTTCTTCTTCTTCTTCTTCTTCTTCTTCTTCTTCTTCTTCTTCTTGTGATCCATCACGTCTGGTCTAATGAAAATCTTTATAACATATATACACTTACTTGTTTATTTAATTATTTATTTACTATTTGGCAAATCCAATGAACAAATTAAAGTCTTTGCTGCATGGACTGTAATTGATCAATCTGACCTTACTTCCAGTTTCCATGCCTGCTCCTTGAGTTTTATGATGACACGCCTTTCCCGATTCTTCTCATTCCTCTTATGTTGCTTTGTGGACTCATCCTCTGCATCCCATAAGTGCCAATCTTTCTTATTCCTTTTTCCTCATTTTATTTTATTTTATTTTATTTAAGTAATTTATTCAGATTATATCTCAATTGTTATCCCCTCACTTGTATCTTCCTGTTCCTCCTCCCTCTTTCACCCTATTCCCCTCCCCCTTGTGACAGAAGGGGACTTCCTCCCCCACCATATGGTCACAGCCTATTAGGTCTCATCCTGGTAGCCTGCTTCTCCTTCCTCTGAGTGCCACCAGGCCTCCCCACCAAGGGGAAGTGATCAAATAGGGGGCACCAGAGTTTGTGTCAGAGTCAGTCCCTGCTCTCCACACAACAGTGGAGAATGTGCTGTCCAATGGCTAGATCTGAATAGGGGGTATAAATGCCAATCTTTCTCAGGATTTTTCTCAGTCTATATCTTTCTTCTTGATCACCCACCCCATTTACTCCACTTGCTCTACTGAGTCTTAAATTTCTATCTGTATTACCAGGCCTATCTCTCTTTGAGCTTCAAACCATATATACTCCATTGATACTATACCAACCATGTAGATCCCAGTATATGCCACAGAAACCTACAGACAAAAGAGTATGTCTTCACTTCGTTCTCCTTACACAAACCCATGCTTCCTGCTTTCCTACTCATCCTTCTTATCCATTTCACTGCCACCAATTTGGTGACTCACAGCTATCTACACAGTTGTCCAACCCTAAAACTTGAGAGTCATAATAATCTCTTCAATCAGGCTCCATACCCTATTAAGTCTATCCTCTAAGTATTTGATTCACTTCCCCTTTGTTGTGTTATATCACTAACTGCCCTGGCTTCCCATAATGTCTTTTTCTGAATTATCGAAATAACTGTTTTCCTTTTTCTTCACCTACTGTCTTTTAACCACACTGGTTCCATGAATGGGCCATCTCTAATGTAAATGAAATCCTGCCACTTCTTTTTTAATGTATATTTTTTTATTATAACATATTCACATTATATTCTGATTGTTATCCTCTCGATCTTATCTTCCTGTTCCCACCCTCTATCCCTCTTCTGGCCTATTGCCCTCCCCTAGACCTGTGACAGGGAGCCCTCATACCCTACTGTCTGACCACAGCCTATTAGGTCTCATCAGGATAGCCTGCATCCCCTTCCTCTATGTGCCCCAAGGCTGTCTTGCAATGGGCAGTGACCAAATCGTGGGCACCAGAGTTCATGTCAGAGGTTCAGCAGACATCTCCTCTCCCCACTCCCAATGTGGAGAATCAGCTGTCCATCGGCTACATCTGAACAGGGGGTCTCTTAGCACAGCTCCCCACCAGTAGAGCCCAAGCTGATCCACGTGCCTCAAAAGACTCTTTACAACCTGTCCTTGCTTTCCAATCTTTGTCTCTCACCACCATTTAAAAAAAATCTTTTTTGTCAAAGTAATATCACCCTGAAGACACCACCATGTCACCTCTGCACACAGTCTTCTGTTGAAGATCATTCTTGTCTTCCAGTCAAACTCTTATTCTACTTTCAAAATTGGATACTGAGTATGTCACAAGAATCTGCAGAGAACTGAATGGCAGGAATGAGTGGAAGAGTTTCTTTCCCAGTCCTTTATGTGCTTATTTATTTATTTATTTATTTATTTTGGTTTTTCGAGACAGGGTTTCTATTTGTGATAGTCCTGGCTGTCCTGACCTCACTTTGTAGAACAGGCTGGTCTCAAACGCACAGTGATTTGCCTGCCTTTGCTTCTACCTCTGCCTCTGCCTCTGCCTCCGGAGTACTGGGATTACAGGCATATGCGCCACCATGCTGGCACTTTTTGTGCATTTTGTACTAGACATTTAACTGTTTAAAAATAAGCATGACCTTTAAAGAGAATCAGGTCACACTTTGTGGGGACCCAGTTAGGCCACCTGTGCCCTCTTTACCCTCAACCACTCTAGTCTTCCTATGATACCCATATATATGCTGCCTCTACCCCAGCCCCTCCTCTCAGTCTCTCTATTGCACACCTAGACCTTCCAGGAACAAAACACCCAGGAAAACATAGACACTATGAAAAGACCAAACATACGAGTAGGTATAGAGAAAGGAGAATAGACCTAGGTTAAGGGCACAGAAAATATTTTAAACAAAATTATAGAAGAAAAAGTATCTAAATAAATACAATTAGAGATGAAAGGAGAGACATTAAAACAGACATTGAGAAAATTCAAAGAATCATAAGGACATGCTTCAGAAATTTATATTCTATCATACTGAAAATCTAAAATGATGAATATATTTCTGGTACAAATGATCTACCAATGTTAAATATAGATGAAATAAACAGATAAAAATTTAAGCAGGCCCATAACCACTTATGAAATAGAAAAAGTGATGAAAACTCTCCCAACTAAAAAGCCCCTAAGCAGATGTTTTCAGTGCAGAATTCTACTAGACCTCCAAAGAAGTAGTGCCAATACTCTTCAAATTATTCTATAAGACAGAAACTGAAGAAATCCAAATTCTATTTATGAAGCCACTACTACTCTGAAACCAAAACCACACAAAGACTTAACAAAAAAGAACATTATAGATCAATATCCCTTATGAACATAGACATAAGCATTTTCAAGAAACCATTTTCAAGACAAATTCAAAAACACATCAAAAAGATTATCCACCATGATCAAGTTGGGTTCATCTCAGAGATCTAAGAGGGTATAACATGTAAATCACCACATGAACAGTCTAAAGGACAGAAACCATGTGACCATCTTATTAGGTACAGAAAAGACCTTTGACAGAATTCAGTATTCCTTCATGATAAAAGTCTTAAAGAGAGTAGGAATATGAGGGACATATATCAACAGAATAAAGCAATTTACAGCAAGCCCAAAGGGCAACATCTTAACAAATGGAGAGAAATGCAAAGCATTTCCACTATA